>NW_005841970.1:617931-621872 GCF_000455745.1 Alligator sinensis
GTGCAAGAGAAAATTTACAATACATTTTTAATGCACAATAATGCTATAACGATGGGATTTGTTTTTAAAAACTGAGACAAATTGTGCCTTTGCAACCCCACTGACTTCACTTTGTCTTAGCCAAACTCCAAAACTAACAAACAATTGTAAGCGTTCCAAATTCTTGAAGCTTAAATTGAGAAACCTCAGCTCCAATTTTCAGAAACAGAGAAAGCGTATAGTATCCATTTTTAAGTCAATGGAAAGGACTAAGCATTTCTAAAAAGAAGCAATCAAGACTGGCTCATGAAGAGCAGCCAAAACTGAACCACTTCAAATCAAAGATTATATCTTTGAACATATGTCTGTTTGCATTAATGTTACACTTGCCAGGGTAATACTACAGCATTTTCAGTATGTACTACATGAAGTAAGAATTAATGAAAAATTGTTCCAGTAAGTTCAAAATGCTGTGACACATTTTCAGATAAGCCCAAGATCAGATGGGACCAGGTGTGGTGGGGGACTTGGTGATAGTCAGCTGCATCTGTATCTTCCAATCCTCAATGAAATTTCAAGAAGTCTAATGGCCATTCTAAAACTACACCACCTGATTATGGAATCTCAGGGCTTATGCATCCCCTAGGAACAGTGTTCACACTAGTGTTCCTCCAACACCTCTTTTTTCACTTACATTTTCTCAACAGCATCTCCTCTATTCCGTGGAAATAGCCAGTTAAGGTGATCTAGTGGTTCCTGGCCCCTTAGTGCCCCAGGAGTAGTAAAAGGGTATAGGAGTAGTAAAAGGGTATAGGATTCGAGTAGAAGTTGTTGCCATATTGCCTCAAAATAAATATGAAATATAAGAAAACAGATGCATCATAATGATTTGAAATCAGACAATTAGGGAAGTAGGTCTGGAAGGGACTTCACAAGGTCATCTAGTCCAGCCCCCTTCTCCAGGCAGGATCACCCCTGACTACATAATCCCCACCAAGCGTCTCTCCAATCTGTTCTTGAAAATTTTCAAGTATGGAGATTCCACAGCTTCTCTAGGTAGCCTGTTTTAATACTTATAGGATCATAGAAACTCAAACAAGGAATTCAATCTTAATATAGAAATTAAGCTAGTTTCTGATATATAAAGATAGAAACATGTTTTTGAGTTGATAAGAATCTGTGTCTGTTACCTTTATAATACTGCTTTTTTTCCATTTTAATTTTTTTCATAATGGCAAATGGACATTTTTTTAGTCAAATGTGCCAACACGACACTAATAATCATTATAAAAGCAAAAACTTTATTAATGTATCACCCATATAACCTAAAAGCCCATATCATTAATGATAATGAATTACCCTGGCAACAGTCAAGGGGGGCACTGTATTTTGTATTACAGATACTGTCACTCAGTAATTTTATCACTGTATATATTTTAATAATTATGGATGACCTCATCATATGTAAAAAATAAATAAAAACTACTAATTGAATCAAAAGACTAGGATGTTGCCAAATCATTTTTCAAACATCTTATTCCAAGAGTATAAATTTAAGCTGAAAATGGAATATAAATTCTTAAAAGATGAACACGGCTTTTTTGCTGTCTCCAAATTATAAACCTTTAAGTTATTAGAAGCCATTCAGGGGATGGCTAAGCAACCAGTATTGTATTCATTTATCCTTTTGTCCTTTTAAGCTTTCAGGCTGCTGTGTAGCCATAGTAACTCAGTCTTTTCACTCTGAAATCCATTAGCTGGTTTCAATCTGGATTCAATACTACCATAAAATCAAAGCCAAGGATTAAAAAGAGAGAGAAAGAGTTTTTAAAATTGTAACAGAAAGATTCTTGGAGAAAAACATTTATTTAAAACTGATTTCTTGATTTATCTTCCTAATGCTCCTTCTGCAACAGCAACCAGAAGGTTAAAAGGGCACAAAAAGGTAAATCAGGCCTAAATGTAAAAATATGGGGTTTTCATTAGTCAATGTGGAAAGCAGTTTTCAAAAAATATGGTCTGTACTATACAAACCTCAACTATCTGGTGGCTAGCACTTTTCCAAAAGTGATACTGGGATCATGCTACACTAAGCTGCACTGAGCCCACCTCGTACTTTGTATGCCTTGCACTTGTAATTTAAATCAAACAAAAATTCTGTATATCTAGAACTGGTGCTGAATGGAGTCCCACCTAAGAGAACACTTCATAACAGGAAAGCCAGCTTTTGCACCCTTTTTCTCTATGCACTGATGCACTGTCAAGTGCTTCAGACCTGAAAGAACGCATACTATAATGATTTCTATGTCATAACAACAAATATAGTTCAAGTATTCTAAAAAGAACGTAACAGGACCATCTTGCAGGGAAACAGGGAACTAAAGTCCGGGAGAAAGAAGACCTATAGAACTTCAATAGCCAAGTCTTGGAGAATCTTCAGAATACAATTTATATAGTCTGTTGTTATTATTCCAAAAGTCAAATCTTAAGTAGGAGCTAAATTAGGATTGTATCTACTAAGCATGCATATTTACTCTATTCAGAGCTGGGTTGAAAGACCACTTCCCTTACAGACTTGTATTAGAAAAAGAATATCATTCATATTTTGAGAATTCTAGTAAAGCCATTTCTATGACGATGTATTCATCACAAATACATTTCTTTACCATGCTAAGAAAGAACACATATTGGGCCAAACTAAAGAGAGCCTTAATCTATCCTAGGGGTGTAGGTTGTAGCCATGTTGGTCTAAGGACATAGGCAGACAAGGTTCCTTGGGTGAATTTGATATCTTTTATTAGACCAACCCAAATAGTTGGAGAATAGTTATTAAGCAAGCTTTTGAGTTCAAAAACCCTTCGTCAGGCTAAGGAAGTTTCCTGCCTTCCTGGAATCCAGGAAGAGCACACACCAACTGCTGAAACTTGCTTAGCCTGACGAAGGGTTTTTGAACCCGAAAGCTTGCTTAATAACTATTCTCCAACTATTTGGGTTGGTCTAATAAAAGATATCAAATTCACCCAAGGAACCTTGTCTGCCTTAATCTATCCTATACATTTTTCATATATATTAATTTATTTCTAAAAGAAAGAATCAGAGCATCTAACTACCAGATTTATATGTACAAATCCTGCCTTTTGCACATGCATAAAATTGTCCATGCACCACTTCCAATGGAAATTAAAAAGTCATTTTTGAAAACCCAGCCCACAGAGTGTTAAAAGAAATATTAATTATAAAATCTTTAGTAAAATGTAAAGCTATGTAAAAATGGTAAGCAGATTTTTTTTTTTAAATAACAAAACAAAGACATTATCGTGTTTCAGTTATTTTGCTTTGCAATTTAGGATTCATACCTAAATTCATAGATTTCATAGACATCAGGGCTGGAAGGGACCTCGGAAGATCATCGAGTCCAGGCCCCCGCCCAAAGGGCAGGAAGTCAGTTGGGGTCATAGGATCCCAGCAAGATAAGCAGCCAGTTTCATCTTGAAGGTGTTCAATGAAGGCGCTTGAACCACCTCCGGTGGCAGGCTGTTCCAGACCTTGGGGGCTCGGACAGTAAAGAAGTTCTTCCTTATGTCCAGCCTGAAACGATCTTGAAGTAGTTTGTGACCATTCGACCTCGTCATCCCTTGGGGCGCTCTGGTGAACAAACGTTCCCCCAGATGCTGGTGGTCACCCCTGATAAACTTGTAGGTGGCCATCAGATCACCCCTAAGCCTGCGCTTTTTCAGGCTAAAGAGCCCCACGGCTCTCAGCCTGTCATCGTAGGGTCTGCTTCCCTGACCTCTGAGCATGCGCGTGGCTCTTCTCTGGACTCTCTCAAGCTTCTCCACATCCTTTTTGAATTGTGGAGCCCAAAACTGGACACAGTACTCCAGCTCCGGCCTCACTAAGGCCGAGTACAGGGGGAGAATGACGTCCCGGGATTTGCTTGAGAAGCATCTATGGATGAAAGC
>NW_005841970.1:622520-638615 GCF_000455745.1 Alligator sinensis
TTTTTGAAGTCAGGATATATGACATCAATCTCTTCTCCCTTGTCCAGGTGATAGGTCACCTGGTCGTAGAAGGAAATGAGATTGGTCAAGCAAGACCTACCTGCAACAAACCCGTGCTGGCTATCCCTTAAGATGTTGGCGTCGGCCAGTCCATTAAGGATGGCCTCTTTAATAAACTTTTCTAAGATCTTCCCCGGGATAGAAGTCAGGCTGATGGGCCTATAGTTAGCCGGATCCACTTTCCTCCCTTTCTTGAAGATAGGCATCACATTGGCCTTCTTCCAGTCTTCGGGCACTACACCAGAGCGCCAAGAGTTTTCAAAGATCCGTGCTAGAGGCTGGGCTATGATGCTCACCAGCTCCTTGAGTACCCTGGGGTGAAGATTGTCAGGGCCAGCTGACTTGAAGGTATCCAGCTTCTCAAGATGTTCCTTCAGAAAGTCAGCATTAAAGGAGGGCAGGGTATCACCCTCACCCGGACTTCCCGGTCCTGTAGCGGGCATGGGCATCCCATGGGACTGATGAAAGACTGATGCAAAGTACCTATTTAATTTAATTTAAATGCTGGAATTATATTTAAAAAAAATAAAATTATATATTAATTAAAAATTATATTTAAAAAACCCCATCACAGCCTTTGTTCAGAGTTTGTTTGATTTTTTTCCTCCCCTTAAAATTCAATTATGTTAGTTCCACATTCTTAAGGCTAGTTTAAAGGTGCCCTTATTTTAGTTACCATACTGAGGGTGACAACTAATTTGTTCACTTTTAGACATTATTTACAAGTGATCCAGTCATTTTACTTAAAGATTTTTTTTAATTGATTATATGTTGGAAACAAAATAGAATGGATTTCTTTTAAAGATTACACCAAATTATGGGACGAAGTAAACCCCCTAGCGGGCAACGAACAAATCCAGGCAGATCTGGAGAAATGAGCAGAACAGAATAGGATGCAGTTCAATAAGGACAAATGCAAAGTGGGAGAAGGAATCACCAACGCACTTACAGGTTGGGGGATAACCCTCTCAGCAGCACAGTAGCGGAAAGAGATCTCGGAGTCATAGTTGACTCCAAAATGAACATGAGTCGTCAATGTGACAAAGTGATAAATAAATGTGCCACCCACATTAAGCTGATCTTTCATATATTAGCAGTTACATCACAAACAAGTCCAGGGAGGTGACACTTCCCCTCTATGCAGCACTGGTAAGGACACAGCTAGAGTACTGCATCCAGTTTTGGATGCCACACTTCAAGAGGGATGTGGATAACCATGAGAGGGTCCAGAGAAGGGCCACTCATCTGGTTGGGGGCCTGCAGGCAAGGCCCTATGAGGAGAGATTGAGGGACCTGGACCTCTTTGGCCTCTGCAAAAGAAGGCTGAGAGGTGATCTTGTGGCTGTCTACAAATTAATCAGGGGGACAGCAAGGGATAGGAGATGCTCTGTTCACCAGGGCACCCCTTGGAGTAACTAGAAATAAATGACCACAAACTGACAGACAAGAGTCAGGTTAGACATCAGGAAGAAATTCTTTACGGTAAGGGTTGCCAGAATCTGGAATGGGCTTCCAAGGAAGGGGGTGCTCTCCCCTACCTTGAGGGTCTTTAAGAGGAGACTGGAAAAGCACCTGGCTGGGGTCATCTGACCTCAGGGCTCTTTCCTGCCCAGGACAGGGGGTTGGACTCGATGATCTGCTGAGGTTCCTTCCAACCCTAACCCCATATGAATCTATGAAGTAATCCCTCTAGCGGTGTTAAATAGTCACATATAATTTGTAAAAGCACACACATTTTCATATTCTAATATACATCAAAAGTAGGGGAGAGTATAATTTATAAGAAAATTAAGATAAAAATAGCCATCTCCCCAGGGATCCCATGTTCATTACTTTCTTTTCAAGTAGTGAGCAGATGATGATCAACCCACCATATCCCATTGTTTCCCAGACAGCTAATGGAGTTAAGTTATAGGTGTGCACTCCAAATGAAACGTGGACCAATATTTTTATAGGAACACATAGAAACTCTCTGCATTCTCTTTTGTATAGGTATGCTAACCACAATCTGACTTTTATTTTGCAACAACTATGTAGAACTTTTATTTAGGTCCTGGATACAAACATATGAATATTGTAAGTAGTATCTGTGAAGCAACATTTAATTTAGGGCAGGCATATTGGCTGGGGTCATTCCTAAGTATTCATTAAGACCAAAGTCCATTGTGGGAGATCATTTCTCAACAAAATAATTCATTATCTAGAAATACTGAACAATTTCATCTTAGTGATTCAAAGAAGAATTGAAGCCTGAATTCTGATATGGGAAACAGATAATTCAGGGCACATGACCTTGTTTTTTTCCACACATTTCTAATCATCACGTACTGTCCTCTGAGTTTATAACCTGAGAATAAACTCTAACTATCATCAGTTTAAAAGGAATTGTTATGTTCTTTGGATCCGATGGCACATTCTTCAATCAGATAAAACTTTCACTGCCTTCCAGCATAGAACAAAGTCATTTTCAGAATTAGCCCGATTCTAGCTAATTTGATTTTATGCAATACATTCCTCCTTTAAGTATTACAAATGTTAAATATGATTTCAGACAGAAAAATATCTGCCATTGTAAGAAATTATTATTTTTATAAATTATATTATGTAAAGCTTGTATCTTCAGTGCAATTTTTTCCATTGATGATATAATGTTAGAACATCAAGCAACAACAAAAGGTTGCACCCCAAAGACAGCATGAATATGCTAGGTGACTATTTCACCTCATGTGCCCCTTCAAGGTAAACTTGATAATAAAATTTATAGTAGCATTAGGCATATACGTAAAAATAAATCTGAACAAAAAGAAACTAAGATACCAGCATTTTCTGTTGATATCATTTCTTAAATTTAAGATGGGATTTAATATTTCAAAAACAAATAATTTTAGGGAAAAAACTGCACCACTTTAAAGGTGATTCCAAGATCCTCAAACTGTATTGCTTCTACATTGTTATAAAAGTTAAGATGGTGAAACCTCAGGCTACTGCTTCTGAAGCCCCTTCTGAAAAAAACAACATAACACCTGATTTCCAGTAACAGCTGTGTCTAGGGCAGGGAGCATGCACACGTCTTTATTTCATTTAAAAATAGAAAAATTTAAAATTTAAATTTGAGCAGGTCTCTTTTCTTTTAAAACAGATGAAAGGGAGGTGATGGTGCCCTAATTTTTTAATTTTTAAAATTTTTTTTTGCAATGGCCCTAGAGTATTTTCCCAGAATATAAGTAACCTACATAAAATTACTTCCCTTGCCCAAGGGGATTCACGCTCATGATTGATGTCTCCACAACTTGTCCTAACTGCCAGCCTAGAGGCTGTATTGGGGTGGGACACTTCACTTCTACTGTGGTAGCTGTTCTGTTGGGCAAAGAATTTGAGATTTATTTGACCAGAGAGAGAAAACAGGAGGTTTGTGGTTGGGGTACTCATTGCTGGGGTGGAGGGACCTGGGTCCTGCTCCCTGCTCCAAAGATTGTTTCATGCAAATAAAATCCATTGTACTGATTTTGGCAATGTACAAATGTTACATTTAGATCTTCCTAACCAAGGCTAGGCTCATCTAAATGGCCCCCATGTGCAAGCATTCACAAGGCTTCAGTTGCCCTAAAATGGCATGCCCAATGTAAAGTTAGTTCACCTCAGAGATGAACTAACTTTAGATGGATAAAGGGTTAACCCAGCCTACTGAACATTGAATCAGAGAACGGTTTTCCTTCTCTTAAGAAAGATTTCTTGTTGTTTGACGGTGTACACACACCCAAAAGAAACAGCATGCGTCTTTCCCGTATTAGTCTACCACTGCACTCTGAAGGTAAACAGCAGTTAACAGTACTCATTTTACTTTTTAACTTGCTTACCCTTAGGCACTCATCCCCATACTCCTGCTTGAAAAAGAGGAGTCAAAATGGCTCTGAAAAATATTTAGACTCTCTAGCAGTTGTTTTGACTTAAGGGGGCTATTCTTTTATGGGTCTCTGGTACTAGTCAGGGGCGGAATTTTACTGCATGGCTTTAAGGTCCTGATGGGTCTCTAATTTCCCTAGAGGTCTTAGCCTGGGAAATAAGTGGGTCTCCCTTTATAGGGTTTTTATAGGTACGGTAAGTGAAGGGAAGGCATGAAGGATCAGGGTATGAAGGTCCCTTTCCACATAGACGCTGGCAGAACTGTTTGGTGTCCTTCATTTGTAAACTGATGGGAGAAGGTGACTTTGTTCCAAAATCAGGAGCGTGGTCTCTAACATAGGCAGTGGCAACTCGGGTGCAACCTTCCTCATAAAATGTCACCCTTTTGGCACCACTCACCTCCTGAAGAGAAGTAGGAAGAGAAGCAGCAAGACAAAGAACCTTCCATTTGCATTCAATTTTCCCTGCCTGGGCATGTTCCCCTGCGCTTGCAGGAGCACCAGCCATAGCAAACAGTTTTGAGCCAAGCCAAAGGGCAACTCCCCCCAAATCAAATGCAATTCTGAGACATAGCTGGAAATTTGGTGGATAGATTGTTGAGCCCAACTGGTAATAAGACAGTTGAAAAGGGCAAAAAGAGAGGTTCTACAGTGGGGTGGATTAGCATGAACCATCAACTGCTCCTGCTTTTCCAGACCTAAAGAAGGGCACTTTGTGCTCAGTTGCTTAGGTAACAATGAAAAAAGGCTCAGAATTTCTGTATGCTTTGAGAGACCTGAAGAAGAGTACTTCAAACTCAAAAGCTTATCTGTATCCCTCCTACCTACACAGTTAGCCCAATAAAATATACACCAACAAAAATCCTTACATCTCCATTTCATGGGGCTATCTGTGAAATAGGACACTTGCAGAAGTTCTGTGTCCCCTTTCTATTGCTTATGTTCGTTACTATGATTAATGTTTACTTACTTTCACAAAGTAACAATTATTGACAAAAAAGAGACCTACTCAGTTACCAGTGTACTATTTTGCATATACCTATAAAAAAATTAAGTTATGGCTCCTTGCAACCGATTCAAGGTATGTGTTTAAATATTACTCTGGATTTGCACCCAAGTGCCAAAGCCGATACAGCTGCAATGGTTTTATGAGATATCGAGAAATCAAAAGTGGCCAGACATATTAACCACATCTCTCCTGTGCATTGGCTACAGAAACTTGCATGCCTTAAGCATGTTAGTTCAATAGACTCTCTAAACCAGGGATTCGCAACTAGGGTGCCACCAGATCTTTTGATCGGTACTGTGAGGTGCAAGGAGATAAGTGAAATGTTAAGAGATAAGCAGCAAACTAAGCAGGTAAGCCCAGGGTCAGGCTAAACCCTGCCTGAATGATCCCCCATTCCCACTGCCAGGCCTTTCTGCAAGAAAGCAAGCATTGTAATCTATGAGTTAGTTCTTTGAAATCAGATGCCACTCAATTCACAGAAGTTATGGAAGGATGCCTTGAATCCAGTGAAGGATGCCTTGAGTTCAAAAAGGTTGAGAGCCACTGATCTAGACTCAAACAGATCTGTTCATCTTTCTGGTATACAATTAAGTCAAAACATTATAACTTCCAAGGAGCAAAACCTCTATTGAAATCAATGTGTGTTCTTAGCCTGGAGTTCCTCAGGCTCAACATCACTCTCTCTCTCTCTCTCTCTCTCTCGGTGCCTGTGCATCAAAAGGAACACTTTTTTCCCATGTCTTTCAAATAGATGCATGCGTACTGTTACAAACTCGGCCCACTTTCCAAATGCTTGATGGTAACAGACAATAAAAAAAAAAAAGAGTGAATCCTTCCAAGATAAAAATCTCCCAACAAATTAAAATGCTATAATATACTACAAAATACTGCAAGCTGAGGAAGTAAATAATCCTGAGACTGAGTCACTTTTACCTATCACCTTCCACTCAAACTTTGCTGTCAATTGCCTTTCCTATTCTCTGCTTCAGAATGAGACATGGGTGAGAAATTTAATCTGAATAAGGCTGAAGTGATGTTGGCCGGGTAAGGCAACCAAACGGACGATATGGAGGGGATTATAAAAACTCATTTGTTGTGGGCGTGTACACCATTTATACCAACTTCACAGTCTGGGGATATTGTTGACTCTCCAAATGCTGTTCAATAATCACAGGGTAGTGTCTAATGGTAACTTCTCACCCGGATCTAATGAGGTTATTGTCATTTAATTCATGTGTTACTTTTGTTACCTCAAAATTATACTATTATAAGGTACTCTGTATAAAGTTGTATGTTAAATGCATTGGGAAATTTAATCTTGTACTGGATCTCAAAACCTCTCAGTACAAAGAAAAGTGCTAACAAGGGATTCACACTTCCAGATATACTCTATTCCACTTCCAAGCTTCATGACACCAGCTCCCTTGATCTGAAATAGCCCATACCATAGGCCCATTTATCTACCCATACCTTTATGGATAAAAAAGCACAAAGAAATATAATATTTATGGGCTAGCTGGGCAACTGTTTGAGTTTGATTTAAATTTTCAGCTGGTCATTTTTTTTCTGGTGACTGCATTTTAAATAATTATTAGGGGCTCTCAAACTTGGTATAGATTTTTAAGCAGTTATTCTCAGGGGTTTGAACTGGCACTTACCACTACTATTCTCCAGAAAACCAATAAAAAATAAAATATTTGACACAGCAAAAAGACTTAAATTTCAAATAGACAGAAACACAAGAGTGCATTGGTAAAAGACCAATGGGTATCCAGTGACCTGTGAAAATAGTATATGTTCTGAATTAATAACTTTTAACTTCACTCAGTTAAGAATGTAAAGAAATGAGAGTTTAGAATGTGTAACACAGGAAAACACTGATGTAAGCTCAATGTTACCCATACAAGTATTGTAGGGTATGATTACTGAAATTCTGTCTGTTGTAGGCAGTGACCTGCTCTCATACAATACTGAGTGCTTACATTGTCAGAGTCCATGCCTATAACTGTTACTCACACTAACTCCATTGTCACAGGGTCCTACCCCGGTGGTGGCTGTAATGCTCCAAGAAGACCCTCTCAGCCTTTGATCTCTCTTATTCATTTGGACCATCTCCCCTTCAGCTTTCCTGCTATGCCTTGATGTTAAAAAATGAGGTTGCCCCAGGGCTCCCTAAGCAAGATATCACTTATGAGTGCCAGTGTTGCAGCTCATCACCTTAAGGATTAATCACAGCCTCTGAACCAACCGTATAGCCATGCCCATGCCTCACAGGTTTTTCCAGTCATCACTTAAGAGGGCAACTTGCCCTGTGCCACTAATCTACCTTAGGCCTCTACTCCTTTGATAGGGCTTTTCCCATGCCAGTTTCTGCCCCCATTGCTCTGGCTGGTCCCTTTGGCCTACACCAGGGTTGAGCAATTATTTGGGCATGGGGGCCACATAAGGAGTTTTGATGAGTTGTCCTGGGGCAGGTCAACACCTCCGCTCCCCACCCCTGCAACAATTTGCCAAAACTCCCTATGTGGGATGGGGCTGTGGGTGGGCAGGGAGCAGTGTTCAGCAGTGAGATGGGTGGGAGAGGCCAAGATCATAGGTCAGGGTCACGGGGTGTCCCCTGTGGGGGGGATGAAAATGTGTGGGGAGGTGGGTATGTGAAAAGGTATGTGCACATATGTGTGTGGGGAGGGCTTCCTGGGAGCTGGCTGGGAATGAAGGGAGGAAGGGGCAGACAGCACGTGCAGCAGAAACCTCCCAGGCAGCGTCATCTGCAGCTGCACCTACAACGTTCTGCATGGGGTGGAGCCATGCCCAGGGCAGCCCGAAACACACTTCAGCCTGCACCTGCCAGCCCAACTCTGACCAGAGTGCAGACCTTCTGATAGGGCTGCTCCCAGTGCGACTGCTGCTCAGCTCCCCTCACTTCCAGCAGCTGCTTCTACTCTTGCTCCTGCTGTCCTGCTCCAGGCCAAAAGAAAGCTTCAGCCAGGCAGTTTCTGCCCTGGAGCATGGGGCTCCAGCTGCCTTCCTTCCACTCTGCCCACCTGGCATGCTCAACCCTTCTTAGTCCCATCCCACTAGTCCAAACTCAAACCAAAAACATAAGGACTCTGGCTGTAAGTAAAACTTTAGCTCCCCTGGCTGCATATCAAAAACTCCTACCCAGCCTTGGGTTTTAGCCTGCTGCTAGTCCCCAGACCCTTCACTTGTTGCCTCTAGTCCATCATGCTCACAGTCCATCAGCAGCAGGCAGCCCCCTGCAGCTTCTAGGGTCAGGCCCTTTGTTCTGGCTTGGGCTTCAGTTTATATGCCCCGAAGCCCTGCCCCCTTCCAGTCATTTTACGCCCTGGGCAGCCTACAGGTGCTCCCTAATTCAGGATGGCCTACAGCAGCAGAGCTAACCTTGCAATTGCTCTCATGCTGTTTCCCCAGGTTATTATCCCACTGTACTATTGCTCTGCTACTAGCACAGCAATAGGCACATCTCAATTTAAAGGGCTCTGTCTGCCTATCACACTGTAGCTAGTCTACCTCTTGGCTGCCTAAGTGTGGTTTGCCTTCATTTTCTCTCCCTCAGTAACAGGAACTGTAGGTTCCTGGTTATGTAAATATTAAAAGCAATGGAGCAGACACAGAGGAGTGAGGTTTTTCAGGATCAAGCCTGCACTTCCAACCTGAACTCAGCATGGTAAGAAATGAGAATTCTGTATGCAACAGTCAAAAGTTGCTTTTGGGTTTTCTTTGACTATGCAATTCCTTGTCTCACATATATATATAAAAGTTTCTTTAAACCAAGTATTTCTCCTTAAATAGCAAAGTTTATGGCTGAAGTTGACCACTATACTTTCATTCTGTAGGAAAATCATTTCTGATGCTGATAACGTATAGTGAAAACAGAATATCTGGGGATATTGTTGATTCTCCAAACTCTGTTCAGTAATCACAGGGTAGTGTCTAATGGTGACTTTTCTCACTCTGATCTAATAAGGAGATTATTGTCATTTATTGATATTATGTGCACCTTGCAAATATTGCAAAGTCTGTCTGTATTATAGTTGATGTTAGTATGGCAATAATTAGAACCTTGTTTACAAGATTTATGGTTATGAGTATCTGTATTCAGATCTCACCTATTCTCACAACAGAAGTTACCCATCTCCCACTGTTGGATGATTCAGTTCTTCTGTTCTACAGAATGGATATTCTTCCCCCTGGATACAGTTCATCATTTCAATGCTTTTCAAGTCGCCAGAAAGCTTTACTGTGACAGATATGTTATGCTTCCATCACTGTTAGTCCTTGGGTGCATCTATACATGCATTTTAAGGTGCATTAGCCTATTTTAATATGCATTAAAGCTTCACAGAAACACTGTGTGCTTTTCCTAATGCACATTAAAATAGGCTAATGCGCCCTTTTCTAGCATGTCACAATGGAGGTACTAAATTTAATGTGAATTAGCAAAAGCACATTAATGAACATGTAAATCCACCCCTTGTGTAAGGACCAGTTTCCCGACCATTTCACCTCAATTCATTAAGAGTTATAGTTTGTGGCTTCAAAGTTAACAAAGGCTTTCCTTCATGCATAGACAATTACAATGGAAAAGATTGTTTGCTGTTTTTTAGCTAACAATTGTGTGTTGTGAGGAGAGTACACAGAAAAGGCCAAACATTTTTTGTTCCTTATCCTACTTGTAAAAATCAGGGTGGTTAACATTTATTTTATCTTTGATCCTCATGTGGTTGGGATGGTTGGCTTTTAACCACTTCTTTGGGGGATATTTCACTTTCCAGTGCAAGTAGGTAACATTCACTGATGTCTGAGGCATGCATCTGCATATCTGAAGGAAATCTTAATGATGCACGAATTCCTACTGGGAACACTCTTGCTCCACTGCTATTTGTTCTTTGTTGACTTCTTTGGTAGTGTTCTCAAAAGAGAAGAGGATCACTCAGGGTTTCAACATGTTGTCAGTTGTAGTTTTTACAAACTAGTAAATGTTTATTAAACATCGGGGTTTAATAGGGGACAGATTTTGGCCTTCATTATCTACCAAAGTCTAAAATGGATGAAAGAAAATCACTGAATCCCAATCACAGCTGACATTCCAAACTAAAATCTTACAAAAGTTGCATGTCACTCATCTCTAGCCAAATGCAGCTTAGTATTAGCTATTCTCTATGAAGTGAAGTCTACCTCTTATTTTGAAATTCACACTTACATAAACGATGTTTTGCAATTTAAATGATAAATTACTCATCAGCACCATCCTTTGACATTTTATTTCCATGATTTTTAATATAGCATTTGTCTAGCACTTAATAGTAAACTGAAGGAAACTCAGATCTGTACGACTCCTGAAGTTGAGACATTATAAAGGATAGCTAATAACCAAGAGATCCAGTCACCTTCTGCCAATCAGAACATTTGAAGATATAAGAAAACAGCACAAACTTATTCAGCACATGGTTTAGAGGCTAAGAGAAAAATTGGATTCTGTTGATTCTATTATTAAGCATACCAGAGGTTTGGCATGAAACACTAGTCAAGTCACAGAAAAACATATTTTTTAGACCAGTTTTTTTTTTTTTTTTTAAACCCAAATTCTTACCTGCCACAGACTGATAATGAAAGGATTCTGCATAATTACATAGACTTTCTAGCATGGTTTATCACAAAGCAGCAAGTATCCTCCAAGGGCCTTGCACAAATTCAGCACTTCTTCAACAGCCAAAGTACAAGAACAATGTATAAAATGGTGGTTTACTTCAGCCAAAGGGTAGGTACAGACCTCATGCCTAGATTGACATAATTGGGGTTAGGTCAATCTAAGTGCCAATTTGTGCAGACATCTGAGGTTAAATTGGGCAAAAAAAATGGCCAGCCTAATCTAAATTCATTCACCAGAGGAGGCGAACTACGTTAAATCAGGAATGGGTTAACTTGATTTACCAAGTGGCTGTAACCATTCACAGCCTCTAGTCTGGGAAACCCCTGCAGCTTGCTCCAGCCCTGGGGCTACACTCTTCCTACTGCCCTCAACCTTGACCAGGCTATTTTTAACCCCCTCCCCCCCCCCCACCGCACCAGACCCACCAGTGCTCCCTGATTCCATCCCTACCTACAGACCTGCCAGCCTCCCTGATCCTGGCAACCCCACTCACAGACTCGCTAGCCCCACTCTAATCTGTCTTGCCCCTCACCCTACTGTGAGTTAGATAATTCTTGGCACAGCTCCTGGCACTGATGTATGTGTACACAGGCCATTCCCAATCTATGATCACATGGCTAGAAGTAAACTACCCGATCATAGGGCAGGTAAGCTAAATGCTTGCACACACCCAAAGTTAAATTGTGACTCAGTTGGTTTAATTTCTGGAAAAGGAAATGAAACGCAAACCCAAAGCAGCCTCTTATTTTTTAGTTCCAGCCTTCCAAATGAAGAGTATAACTCTTAGTCTTACTCCACAATTCCACAGTTCAGCCTTAAAAAGAAAGAATGCAATTCATCACATCTTTCTTAGATTGCAGTAGCAAAATGGACATAGCCCAAGTAACATCTAGCTAGCAACAACTACTCTGAGTGTCAGTGCAATTGTAATGCCTTTATCTCAGCTGAGCAGGACAAAGTGTGCCATACATTTCCTTCTAGAAAACATGTCCAGGGAACATATATAATTAGATGTAATAATGCATTAAAACCTTTTAAAAAAACAATGCAGAAGGGAACATGAAAGTTCATTTTATTCTAACTGCTTAGAATACCAAGAGAAGGGGGAAAAAAGTGACATCTGTCCAAGCCCTTAGATGTCATTATGACAAGACTAATAGAAACAGAAGTTTTTCATCAATACAAAAGAGTAGGGGGAAAAAGTAGTTTTGCTTTGATTCAACCTGAAACATTTACTTGACCTGAAGCAAGCCAATTTGCTTCATTTAGGTTAACATTTTTAAAGTGTTTTGTTTTGTTTTTTAACATAATATTTAGTCATTTCAAAATTTCACATTTTCTGCCCATAACTATTTGCCAAATTTACTCTTAATATCTGAGTATTTCAGTTCCACAGAAACATTTTTCAGCAATATCCTACAAAAGAAGTGCTCAACCTCCAGCCCACAAGCCAAATGCATCCCATGGGACTCCCAACAAGTATGGAAATTTGGCAGCAGGGGAGTAGTGGCCATTAGCCTGGCCACCACCCACCTCCCCCTGCCAATTTCACAAACTCCAGGCCCCATGGGACTAGTCAAAGTCAGGCCACACCTCCTAACTTTCCTCCTCACCACAGGGCTGAGCCATGCCCCTCCCCCTGCTTTTGATTCGGGGCTCGACCATGTCCCCTTTCTCCCCCATGGGGCCAAGCTAGGGCCAAGCCCTTTCCCCCTCCCCAGGTCTGGCCATACCTCTTTTCCCTGCAGAGCCACATCAAACTCCAATGCCAACTGTTAAAAAAAAAAAAAAAGTATGGGTTCCAGAATGAACTGGATATCTTCTTTGCCAGGATGATTTATTAAGTTTCTGGTTTAGGAATCTAGAAAAAAATATTGCATTCCTATGTGAAATACTCCATTAGTTATAAGAATACACACACAACCACATGGATAACAAATAATTATTAGTAATGAGATTTCAAAAAGCTTTAGAAACATAAGTCAGTCTGAGTTACAGTGGACCATAAGCTGAATATAAGCCAACAGTGTACTCTTATTGCAAAGAAAAAAGCCAACTTCATAATGAGTTGGATTAACAAGAGTGTCTTTTGTAAATCAAGGGAAGTGATTCTTTTGCTCTGTTTAGCACTGGGGAGGCCTCACTTGGGTACTTGGTCTTGGAGTACTTGAAGGGCCTCACATTTCAAAAAATATATAGACAAATTAGAAAGTCTAGCGGTTTTCATAAAAGTCTTTAAATATCTATAAAACAATAATAGGATGGAGATCGACATTTCTCTTGCTGCAGGGCACAGAAATAGAAGCAATAGCTTCAAACTGCAGCAAAGGAAACTTAGGCTGGAGATTGAGTAGAACTTTCTCACTATGAGGGTAGTGAGGAATTGGAACAGACTACTGAGAAAAGTTGTACCATGCTAGCACAACCCTGGTATTGGAGCTCCAAACCACCTGCTCCAATTTCCAGAGTGGCTAAGCAATCCCCAGAATGAGCCCCTTCTACCCACTCCCTTTCTCCCCACCTATTCTGCAAACAGCTCAGCCCTACTCCTGGCACATGCAGTCACAAGTTAATGAAGGTCCACCTTCATCGAACATTCATGTAATGAGGGTTCAGGGTGTAGTGGGATCAGGCCCTTTTAAAGTGCTCTGCAGCTGTGCACTTGTGTTTGGTCATGGCTGTAGGGCACTTTCAGGGGCCAGGTTGGGCAAAAATTGATACTTCTGTCTGCGCCTCCTAGCACTTTTTTAATATTTTAACAATATTACCATTCATTATATAACTGAAAAGAAAATGAGAATCATCCTTGCTAAATTTTTCTAGACAGCTAGTAGAAAAGTAACCCTCCTTTCCCAAAGTATTAAGGGTTTTTTTTCATTTCTCCCATTTTCCAATGATCTGTTTTCTTCAAGTTGTCAGACGTTGTATTCCCTTCTGAAGTTTAGCTCAGCAAATTCATCATGAGGAGGAGAGGGAATATGAACTCAACCACAAAATACTTTAGGAAGAAAGGAACTCTGCACTGCCTAACCTAGCATGATGTAGCTATTAATACAATATCTTAATGCTGCACAAAATTGAGCATCAAAAAGCTCATACCTATAAAGGTGCATTCCCTCTTGATTCCTCCATCCTCTCACATGCAGTCTGTGAAAATGCCAAGGATTTGGGGGAGGGGGGGGAGAGATTCTCTTTCTTTTCAACTTCTCTGTTTTCAAAATGATACCAGCTGATTCCAGACAGTCACATCACATCATCTGCTTTCATTCTACCCTCAGTATGACTGATCATTTGACAACATGATTTTATGTTTCTCTCTAGTAATTAAAGAAAACTAAACAGGTTAGAATGTCACCTTTTGCATTTGAGGGTAGACTGCAATTTGAACTACATATCAGTCTAGTGGTAGGGAAGGAGGAGGAGCAGGAAGACCCTTTCTCTCACCTCTATATGAACTCCCTAGACCCGAGCAGCAGACATGCAGTGATCAATGGGAGTATTGTTCCTATTCCTCCCTCCTCAAGAGCAGGTAGGCAATGAGTGGATAGTACAATGAAGATCTTTGATCCAACTGCTTCATTCTCTGCTGCCCCCCACTCACAGGCCAGGCTAGGCTAGCCAGCACCTGCTAAGTGGTAACAAAAGGCAAACATAGGCCAGCAGTAAAGTTTCTAAGCCTGACAGTACCCAGGTTGACACAGGTGAGGAACTGAGGAATTATGATTATAAGTATACCTTTAAAGCACAAAGCTTCCCAGGCCCACACACTTTCTTTTGCTCAGAGCCTGGTTAAATTCAGAGTCTAACCCTTAAATTACTTTTTTTTAAATACCTAATGGTCAACTGGTTTCCATGAAATCTGTTACCGTGAAAATAATACAGCTTTCCAGCTGGGATAAGTGAGTTAGAGAGATTAAATGACTGATTTTTCTGAAGGTCACACAGCAAGCCAGTGACATGCAAGAACAGAAGAACTCTGCTCTCCTGCCATTAAACCCTATCCAAATCACTGAAGAGAAAGAAAAACGAGGAATGAAAAGTATGCATTAGACCTTGAATCCAGCCATTTCTGTCCCCAAAATAATTGTTATGCCTTCTCTGGATGTTTGACAATTTGAAGTGAAATCCTGGTATCAAGGAAGTCAAAGAGAAGATTACTAATGAAGTGAAGATTTAATTCTTTGTGTTTGGGTCTGCATTTGAGCCAGTGGTTTTCAACTGTTTTTAGACTCAAGACTCACCTCGTTTAGTGATTACCCATCCCTATTTGGGTGGGAGTCCTGAATCAAATAGCAAGGGTTATATGGCTTTGGGCTACATGCCTCTGGGATATCATTTGTCCCAGAACCCCCTTGGCGCACACAACTATGGTCCCAGTATCATGTGCAGGGATCCATGTTTTCTATTCACCACAGAAAAATGCAGAGAAAAACCTGGGAACCCACGGGTTTCTCCTTGCAGGCTGGCAGAGTTCCAGCCTGCAAGGGGCTGCTTGGGGCTGGGGGGACCAGGACGGAGGGAGTATCACATGCATGTGTGGAATCACATACATGTATAGGGCCAGCAATACAGCTACAGGCAGTGGTGAAGAGTAGCTTCCCTGGCTGCCTGCAGGTAAGTCTATGGGCGGGGGGGGGGAGGGAACACAGGATGGGGCAGATTAAGGCCCCTGTGGTGAGGGAGGTGAGTGCGGCAGGGGCTGGGGGGGCTGCCCAGCTGAGGAGGTATGTGGAGCCCAGGACTGGGGTAGGAAAGCACAGCTACAGGGCACAGCCAGGGAGTGGAATGGGGCAGTGGGGAGCCTGGCTCCTCACTGCTGCATGCATCCCCAGGGAGGGGTGATAAAGGAGGCATGTGCCCCACAAGATTTGTGCGGGGGGCAGGGGCAGATGTGGACCGCTCAGGACTGCCCACCCTGCTGCCTTCTCTCCAGGGGTCTCCACTGTGCAGTAGGCAGGACCCGGTGTGGGAGGGCAGAGTGGGGCCAAGAGGCTCTGTGCCACCACTGTTGGGAGCCTCATGCCAGACACACCGCCACGGTGAAGCACCCCCTGCCCATGCAACAGCAGCAGACTGCACAACTCTGCACTGCTGCCACCACCCCCACTGCTGCCCCAGCAGGCAGGGGGTATTGTGTCCTTGCAGTGCAGCTGGTGCAGAACTCCTGGTGGCAATGGCAGCACCGAGCCTCTCTTCTGGGCCCTGTGTACTGGGCTGGGGAGCCCCTGGAGTGGAGGGCAGCAAGGCAGGGAGCCCCAAGCCCTACAGCGGGCAGCCCGCATCCTCTTCCACCTCCCATAGCCTCTGCCCTGGCCATGCCACCCATTGGCAGGGGTGTGGTCAGGCATGTGTCCCACCTTTGCTTTTTGAAAAAGATTCATAGATTCATAGACGTTAGGGTCGGAAGGGACCTCAATAGATCATCGAGTCCGACCCCCTGCATAGGCAGG
>NW_005841970.1:639119-689391 GCF_000455745.1 Alligator sinensis
TGCTGGACATTTTTCCTCCCTAGGTGCAGCACTTTGCATTTCTCCTTGTTGAACTGCATTCTGTTGTTTTCTGCCCATATGTCCAACCTGTCCAGGTCCCTGCCCTCCGGTGTGTCCGCTTCTCCCCACAGTTTTGTGTCATCCGCAAACTTGGACAGAGTACACTTCACTCCCTCGTCCAAGTCGCTGATGAAGACATTGAAGAGTATCGGTCCAAGAACCGAGCCCTGGGGGACCCCACTGCCCACACCCTTCCAGGTCAATACCGACCCATCCACTACGACTCTCTGGGTTCGACCCTCTAGCCAATTCGCCACCCACCGGACTGTGTAGTCATCCAAGTCACAGCCTCTTAACTTGTTCACTAGTATGGTGTGGGATACCGTATCGAAGGCCTTCCTGAAGTCTAAGTAAACGATGTCAACCCCTACTCCTGCGTCCAGGTGTTTTGTAACTTGGTCACTCTACCCTTGTTAGACTCAAAGCACCAACCCTTTATTTTCACTCTTTAATTTACTTTACTAGAGCTTTTTTAGCTTTTTTTTTTTTTTTTTAGAGAACTCAAAACCAGCAGCAGCTCAGAATGTTTGTAACACTCCGAATTCCTTTGAAATATCTGGGTTTATCTTGTTAACCATGTTTGCATACCTAACAGTACTAATATTGTGCATCACCCTAGTTGAAAATTACTGATAATGCTATATGTAACTATTTTAAAATGAGGACTTACTGAACAGAAGCTTGCTCATGTCTAAAGGATTTTATTTACTTAATAACCAGACCAAATTCAGTGTTTGTAACAAAACTCATCTCATACATTCTTCCTTATAAAACACCATTTATGTAACAAGTTCTCATGGGAGTTTAAAGATTCTGATCAGAATTCCTTTGTGTTTAACACACAGAATAGGAATCAATCATATATTTTACAAGCATATGTTAACTGTCTACTGTTAAATTACCTTGATTCATGGAATATAGAGTAAAAGGAGTACTCAGCATAGCATGTTTCATTTGATACTCTAGTATATGAAGAAGCATATTTGAGTGTTAAAATTAACTTGCCTTGACAAGCAAGTTTGTTCATTTTCAGGGTTGAAATTAACATCATAGGGTATATACAGGCATTACATTTTTATCAGCCTAACCTTGGTTAGGCTGATCTAAATGCTCAACCATGCGGGAGTTCAAAAGGCTTAAATCCCCCCCACCCCTCCACAAATGATGTGCCCAACCTAAGATAGTGTACCTGAGGAGGTGCACTAACTTGGATCAAGATTGGGTTAAGCCAATTTAAGAAAGGGTTAATCCATTCTCACGAATGCCTGCATGAGTTTGCAGTACAGCCCATGGGGTTGGAAAGCCAACTGCTCACCCTGCCCCAGGACTCCACTGTTCCCACCACCCTAACCCTAACTGGGCTATTTTGAGTCCCCCTCCTCCCTCTCCCTAACTGGGCAACTCCCTCCATGAACCCATCAGCCCCGCTGCGCGTTGCCTCCCTGGATCCTACCAACCCCCTTAGATCCATTAGCCTCCCCACCCCTCAACCCCCGCCACCCGATTCCATCCACCTCTTCCCCCACCCCAAGTTAGTTGCATCTGTTTCCCCACGATGCTCCAGTCTACATTTATGTGACTTTAACTGCATGAATACAGACCTGGTACCATGAATGACTGTACACACCCATAGTATTGCCACATCAATCAGCTATAATAAATTCTGCAATCCATGCCAACACTCAACAGTACTTCCTCTCAGTCCATAATTCCTTTTTAAATGACAAAAGATGAGCTCTTTTACACAACAGGAAAAGTTAAGGTGGGCCTAATCTATGAAGTTAAGATGGGAATTTAAACTGCCATAAATTTGAAGATAGAGCTGTGGTTTAGCAAGGTACATTTCCCAACCTGTGTAGCAGACAGTTTATAAAACACAAACTCACTTCTTTCCAAAGGTTTGGCCTGAAGCCACAGTAACATAACCAGGACTAGCTCTTGCTCTTGAAATGTTCTAGTGAAATTAAATAAATCCCCTCTCCCACATTTACAAACTTAACCACACCTACTGGTCAGAAGCTGCTGATTGCTAGCCATTTCTAGAAATGTCACCTTCAAATTCTGTCAACACAGGGAAAAGGCAATTCATCCATAGGACAGGACAGCCTTGAATAAGAATTCTCTCAGACATTCACCCATAGCACTTTGGGTTCCTCCTTGAGAACTGTTCAGCCCATCCTAGTCCTCTCTGTTCTTTATGTCCAAGTGGCATACTGTCCTGTCCGAGTCAGCAGAACAAACTCTATCCCCTCCGATTAGTACTTTGAGTAATTGCCATGTACAGTAGATACAAAAATTCCTAAATTAAAATTATTTAGCCATGGTAGATATATATCTTCATCTCTTTTCCTTCTTTAAAAAAACACTCTTCCTGTGGCTGACTTTTTATAGTGATCAGGGATTTCAGCTGAAGAAGTACTACGTTAAAAGAAATCAGTTGTTCAAGTCATAAACATCAACAGTTTCTATGCTGCTTATATTAGTGCAGTATTTCAAACTAACTTTTTATTTTTAAGAAGGAAGTCCACACAGGAGACAGGATCCTTTTTAAAAGTTATGATGATTGGATGCTATCGGGGGTTTATTTAGCATTTTTGGAGCATCCATCCTGTTCCAAGTACTCTGATTCCCATATTTCTACGCAAGACTTTTTCTCTAGGACCTATTCAATAGGCTTGGTATTCTTTTTCTAGAAATGCAGCCCTGCATGCTATCTAGCCATACACTGGAGGATCCAATAGTGAGGGTTGACAGGCTTGAGATTACTGCATTAGTAATTACTTCAGCCATCAATCCCTGCACATAACACCTCAATCATCATGCAGCACTATGAACAAGTTATCTTCAAACTACATTATCAAACACCTTTCCTATGTCATTTGCAAAGGCTGTAAGTTGTCTTCTTATTTTGGCTCACGTGAATTAGATCTGAACTATTTAAAAGGAAGCTGATTAGTTCATTCCAGTTCCTAGTTGAGACATTTCCACATCACAAAAAAACACCACTCTAATTGGCACTGACAGGCAAACCTATCAGCAGTATTAAAGCAAAGCCAATGGCTAAATGTGAATAAAGACTGAACTACCCATTATAGTTAATAATTATATTTCTTTCCTTTGCCCTCAGCCCTCTTCTTCAATATATAATATTAATATCATAAAAGATTTCATACCTTTCTGGCTGCTGGTCTGGCACCTTTCATGAGCAGTACTCTTAAGACAGAAAGACTTTTGACTTTTTAAACCAATATTACACAAATACTAAAAACAAATAGTGAAAGTGCAAAGGTGTGTTAGCAACAAAAGAAACCATCATTTTCACAGGAGACTGAAACCCCTACCCCGATGTTCTTCATGGTGTTACACATGTAGGATCAGTTGTCTATCTTCCACATTGCAGAGAGCCCGTTCAATGGCCCAGTGTGTTTAGTTGCACAGTGAAGTGTCCAAATTCAAATGTGACACACGTACAGACCTGGAAGACCTGTTGTGTGTGGAGGTGGTCTTCAACGGTTGCAAGCACATCTGCTGGGAGGACAGCTTTCACTTCAGCCAAAAGGCACAAAGTAAAATGGACAGAGCAGGGTCAAACTGATTAGCCAGGGCTGTCTGAGATCCAGGCAGACAAAGCTGAATCAATGAAGTGGGTCAGCTTGATGTTGTACAATCAGACCATGAAGCAATGAGGCTTCCAGAAGTAAGGCTCAGTGCCCTCTGCTGCAAGGACAAGTAATCAACCAGGGGCTCCAGGGGTCTCAGTCAGAAGTAGGCCCACCAGGCCTAGGCAAGGCTGCAGTAGAATAGTGGCAGGGCATCCCAGCCAAGGCAATCAGGATCCAAGAGGAAATGTTTCCGAGGTCCCCCAACCGACGCAGGAAAGAAAAGACCAGCTATTGCCAGGGCAGGTATGAAAGGCTTGCAGGTAGAAGATGGCCACCCTGTTCACCAGGTCAACTAGGCCTTGACCTCCCTCACTGGTAGGCAGGTACAGGACGGCCTGCTGGAGCTACTGGTGCCAATTCCAGAAAAAATTTACAAGGAACTTCTGGAGCCTTTTGAGCGGGGTCACTGGTGCGTTCAGGATGGCACTCCTGTGCTGCAGAATAGCAGATGCCAGGTTATTGATGACCAGGACACAGATATGGTAGGAGAGGCTGGGCAGGTTCCAGTGCCACTGCTCCTCACATGCCTCAAACCCCTCACTGAGGCTTTCCCATTCTTGGCTACATATGCTGGTGAGCCAAGGAAAATGCCCAGGGCTTTGAAGCCATCAGAGAGCACCAGGACAGGCCTCTAGGTATGTTTAGGGGCTGAGTGTCAGCACAGGTGCCCAGATGAATTGTGTTACTCTTGGCTGAAGAGACATGCCTGTAGGCCCAAAGACTCTTGATCATCTTGGACCGCACCTACTGCTTACAAAACCAGTAGCTCTGTTCAGGTCCTACAATGGAGACCATGACCATTTGGAGCCAATATTTGAGCCACGGCTTTGGACAGGATTTTGTAATCGGTACATGGACGTAATACTTGTCACCAGTTCTTAACATTACTGAGATTCCCCTTCTTGAGCAGCAGTGTGAGGACTGCTCACTGGCAGCTGACCGGGAGGATCCCATCTTTTGAGTCTGTCCTGGAAGATATGCCAGTGGTCTGAGCCAAGAAGGGGCCAAAAAGCCTTGAAGAATTCTAGAAGTAATCTGTCAAGGCCAGGCACCATCCCTGTAATGAGGCCTTCAATCTCAGGAGTCAGTACTGCTAGGGATAGTTCCTGTTCAAGCTCGTCAACCCCAGACGTGGAGAGTTAGAAGACCCTTACTCAGGTACAGAATGGCTGCTGGGCAGGCAAACAGTTCTGTATAGAAGTTAACGGCATGCAATCAGACCTTGGCAGGGCCCGTGAGGACCTGGCCTGATGAGGTTGTAAGGTGGCTGATGATATTTTGTTCTGTGTGCTTTTTCTCAAGGTTGAAAAAGAACCAGATTGGGGCATCAGCCTCATTCTTGAAAGCAAGCTTGAGTTCTCATGGCTTGGGCCAAACCATGTACCAGTTCTCTTAAATGCTTTTTCTGCAACTTGAGACTGTCATACAGCTTCAAGCTCCGCTATGTTTTTCTCAAGTTCTTGTGCATTGTGGCAGTAGTCTTGGTTTGCCTGCTGTATGTATTAACAGAAAATCTTGATTTCTACTTTTTCCATTTCCCATCACCATTTCCAAGAAGTCAGGTCACTTCTTAAGGCTGCCCAGGTCTGTCACAGGAATGTGAAGCAGTCTAGAAAGCGGGCATCCTGCAGGAGGCTAATGTTGAGACACCAGTAGGGTGCTTGGCTGCAAGGTAAGTCAGGAAAACCCAGCTGACACCTGACAGTGAGCTGAGAGTCTTGATGATACAATAGGGCTGCAGTGTAGCAGAGGCAGGTGGTGTTCGGTCTTGTGGAGCTGATCCAGGCCAGCCTGTTGGTGCCTGCCTTCACCCAGGTATACTGCCTTTTGCTAGGATGGTGGAGGTTTTGCCACACAGTGGACAGATGGTCTGCGCTGAGCAGAAGGTCGAAAGAGAGAGAGAGAGCGAGCAACAGTTTGGCAGACAGACAAAGAGAAATAAAGAGTTAAAAAGTACTCAAAAAAGCACGTAGAGTTTGATGTTTAATACAGACAAAAAATTCTATTCATCTACTCATCCAAGACAAGTTACTCCTCCCACAGTTAATATATTTAGATTTTTCCAATATAATTTGAAAAATCATAGCAAAGAACACAAAAATAAGTCTCCACAACTAGCAAATTTTCATAACTTTCAAACAAGTTTTGCCCTCCTCCCTCCCCCCAGATGGTGACTGAAAAGCTGCACAAATCAGTTTGCAGGGGCTGGCTCTGAAGACACCTTCCAACACTTCGACTTCTTGGTCACATTTGAGTTTGGACACTTTACTTTGCAACAAAATGTGAACTAGTTGGCATCATGCTGGGACACCCAGGGGGTCCTCTGCAAGGTGGAAGATGGACAGCTGGTTCTAACTGTGTAACCCCAATGACAGGCATTGGGATGAAGGGGTTTTAATCTGGTGATATGGTGATTTTGCTGCAGACCAGCATCTTATGCTTGTCCCAGGGAGAGCCACACACTTTTGCACTTTCACCTTTTCATTTTTAATATTTTTATAATAAAGGTTTAAAAAGCCTCTCTCTCTCACCACTCCACCACGTGCTGCATGTACTAGTCTCCCCACAATGGTTCTGCTTCAGGGAAGGATAAGACTAGAGTGAACCAGAGCTGAAAGGTGTTAGTCATACCACGTAAGGCTCTAATTGAGGTGCTGAGATACTATGGTGATGAGAATGGTGTAAGAACCTGCATAGAACAGAACAGCTTGTTGCAGGACCTTTATTTTTTTGAATAGTATAAAGGGGCCAAATAGTGGCCTTTGGTCACAAATTACAATGGAGAGAGCAACTGAGCAATTAGAAAATAGGAAGGGTCAACATTAAGAAAAACAAGGAAAAACTTAAGCATAAGATATGTTCAGGTCATGAAGAGAAATGTTTAGCTTTTCTTCACACACACTCACTGGAAGTTATTTTTCCTAATGGAAATGTTTTGCATAATTTATGAAAATTTAAAATTAGTAAGATAAAACACTGGTAACAAGACATATCAGGGTGTGTATTGGTAGATAACTGATGTATTTGTGGGGTATTGCATGCAGTCTACTTTCACCCACATGTCAGCTGAAGCAGTTAATAAACACCATGGTGTGGTTTAATAAATCCCTAAAAAGATATGTGGCATAACTATCACTTGGTTTGACATAGTTCCATAGCTTTTACTGTGTAATTTTTTTTTGCTGAGATTTGTTATTTAAGAAACTCATTTTGTGGGATTTTGATTGCTTCAGCATACATCTTTCAAGTTAATTTGAATCCATGTTTTAATTATCAGATAAAGAAAAGCTCTAATATTTCTGTTCTTACTCTCTAGTGGGTTAAAAAAATAAAGATAGCATCAGTAATTGTTTTTGCATGTCATCTGGTTGATTAGATTCATAAGCATCTTGCATGTGAGCTGAACTCTCACAGGACTAGTCTAATTAAGAAGTCAAATTGATATGCTGATTACAGCTACCCTTCATAAGCTTTAAAATCAATACTCCAAGTAACCTGCAACTCATGTTAATTTGATGAAAACAATTAGGATTTTCTGTTGTAATTTTACATGTCAACTAAAAACTTAAAACAAAAATGCTTAATTCCTTAATTTTTTCAGCATTACAAAAAAAGAGTGCAAGTAAGGTTCACTTCAGCTCCTAAACAGTACTATGTTTACACATGGTATCACCATCTTCACATTTGGGACAGTGCTTTCTAAACTCTGGCCACATCCCCTCACTTCCTAAGTTTATTATAGGTTGGTTAGAGCAGAGGTTCCCAACCTTTTTTTACTGTGGACCAGCAAACATATTTAAATTTAAATTTACATATTTGCATTTACTTTTTATGTGGGGCGGGGGGGGGAGCGGTTGCAAGGATCCAATCAGGTTGGGGCACCACAGCTGCGGGCACTAGGAGACCCTAGTCTTTGATCCCTGTACCTCTAGGTCCGGAAAAAGGGGAATGGAGGCCAGGGCCAGATTTATGCTTAAGCTACTTAAGGGACAGTTTAGGGCCTCACAATATGAGGGGCCTCTAAAGAAATAAAAAAACTGACTTGATATCAAGTTTTATAATAATCAGTTGGTAAATAAAGGAGATATAGAGAAATTACTCTCTAAATATGGACATTTTCATTCTAATATAACAAAAATATACATACATTGGATTATTTTTATCATATAGAGCCTCTTAAACTGGACATATTTTAATGGACCTCAGCATGCCATAATCTGGCACTCGTGGAGACTCATACTCTCTGGATTCCAGGTCAGGGACCCTACGTTTAACAGCAGATGACAGAGCAACATTCTTACCTTACTCCACATCTCTAAACTGATTCCTGCCTTCCCTGCTTGACAATTTTCATTTCCATGCTACACATTCAAAAGCCTCTCCACTTGGCGTCCCCATTATGCCAAGGGTAGAATTTTATGCCAAGAAGTTGAAAGTCTTTTATAGCGATTATTTCAAATGTAATGCTTGATAATATCTAAAGGAGATAATTCAGCCCTTAATTAACCCTTTCTGGGCTGCGGCCATATTCTGGATAAATACATTTGAATGGTAATTCAAACAATCTCTATATATCCCACAGCTACCCACCATACAAAAGCAAAATAAGATATACCTAAGGTTTAAGTAGGAATTCTCTGGGACCCTTGGATTAAGGGTCCTACAGCAGGAGAAACTTCATGACAGAAATTCATGACCCCACCAAATACTATTTGTCTGCATCCCTTTACAAAACAGCAAGTAGGATTGTGCGAAATGGGCCATATTCAATTTGGATTTGGCCCAAATCGGGGATAGTGATTCGATTAGTTGATTCAGATCACTGTCCCGATTCGATTCAGCTGAATCCGAATCTGAAGATTCGATGCCGATTCGGAGAATTAGCGATTCAGACATAGACACAGCTTTATGTTTTTTCTACATACCTCAAGGTACCAGGGAGCTCATGAACCCTGAGACACTGGGGCAGATGGAGCATCCCACGGGACTGTGGGGGGGGGGTCCCCAGAGTGCTTGGTGGCAGACCCAGAAGTGGACCAGAAGTACTTCTGGTCCACCTCTGGGTCCCCTGCAGAGCACAGAGGGGAACCCCTGCCCCTCCCCCCCCCAAATCTTTCTGAATCTCCCTGAATCAATTCAGAGGGTTCCAATTGGATTTGGAGAGATCAAAGGTTCTCCTGATTCGATTTGGATTAGGAGATTCAGCCACCGAATTGGACCGAATCTCCACCAAATCAAATCAGTGACCGAAGCTTCACACAGCCCTAACAGCAAGCAAAATTTGTCTGGAGTTCTCTGTTCAAGTTTTCACTGAAAATATTAATTTGACAGAATTCACCTATTTCAGAATGTATCAAATTTGCTGACTTTTTTGGTACTGAAACCCTGCCTGCCTTCTAGTCTGCCCATAAGCTAGCCAGTGGGCAATGCTACCCAGCTCCCAGTACCCTCAGGGCAGCTGCCCATCTGCCCAGCTCCTCAAGATTTTAGACTCCCTGCCTGAAAGCTTTTTAGAATGATTATACCAGCTGCAAGAGAAAATGTCCATTGACTATACCAAGTACCAAACTGGTTTGGTACTGGTATTTATATAGTAATTGTTTCTGGCATCTAGAATGCTCAGTTGTTATTCACACCAATTATTTGTGGAACTGATGTTGTAAATGTCATTGTAACTGTAAATGATATTACAAGATAATAATAGGAACATTATGACTGTTATCAATATAACAACACCGAAGTCAATAAGGTGAAACAAAACAATTTCTGTCTTGAAGTGCCATTTAGATCTTTCCCAAATCAAAAGATCAAAACTTTGTTCAACGGACAATTTCAATTGTCCGTCCTGCTTCAGAATGGGGGGGGGAGGGAGGGGAATGGAAATTCCTACAGATGGAGAACTCTGGGTCTGACCATAAAAGCTGTTTCCTTTTTGCTTATCCCTATTTTATTGTCCATTACTTCACAACTTGTTTTCACGTCCTTCAAATTCTCCCTATTGCCCTCATATCAAGCCTGTCAGCAACATGCATGCATTTCTGTCTCAGCCACTTATCTTCATCAGCAGATCACTCTTCTTAGAAGAAAAAAAGAGCCACTGCACAAAGGAAAGTGCTGTGCAGAGCTGCAGTGCCAGTATGTGTTCAAAAGAACCAAGCCCTTTTTTTATAAACAGCTTTTTGCCCCATACAATGACAGTGCATCTTACATACAGGTACTTGAAATGAAAGCTTACACATGGGATTGGTGGCTTTGGACTAACCTTTGCTTCCTGGTCCTGATCACGTGACACAAGTCAACACTTATACAAATGTCATGGGTAACTGGTGCTTCCTGAGTCTGGGGGGAAACCAGATCACTGATAGGGGGAGTCCCCCAGCAGCTGATTGCCGAGCCAATGGCAAAACCTGTCTTGCACCTGGCACTTCCAGGAGGTGTACAGCCAATTTCAGGGGCTGCACGTGCACCCCCTACACATCGCCAATGACAAGTGTCATACTCCCAACACAAGAAAGGGGTTAGTACCTGCTGATTCTCCTCAGTAGTTGGAGAAGATGACCTGAACCAATCCCAACACAGGAGAAGACTATTCTGTTACAGGGTATCTGCCAAAAATTGCTCTTAAAATATCAGCAACTTACTTTAAAAAAATATTTCTTCTCCAGTAACACATTTAGATGCTGAAGTGGACCCCCTGCCAAAACCAGGTTTACTTCTCTCTATTGTTAGTAAATGGGTAGGCATGACAGTTCTTCCAGTACAGGAACATTACTAATAATGTAGTTTTATTAGTACTGAATAATTCTTCGTAACTGAGACCCAGCATCCTCCTTAGTTGCATTTAGATATCGTCTACTCCTTCTCTAGGGCTGCTCTTCATAGATGGTGACAACATGCAAACTTTTTTTTGTTAGATGACCATCTGCCATAGTAATTGAATTCTATTGTTCTCTTCCACTTCCAGTGGAACAACAATTTAGCATTTTTGTTGAACTATTTCTTCTTATCTTATTCACAGTTTCTTCTATAGTAACGAGTAATGAACCACATTATGGCTGGGGGTTCATGGGGTGTCATGAATATTCGTGTTTACTTAACTGATACAGGCTCATTGAAAAGGTCATAATTATGCTGTATTGATTTATGTTGGTGTTATCATTGCATAAGATTATGTTATGCTGTCTGTATGTATCTACGATTTTTGGATATGATTTAGCCAGGGATGCATCCTTAATGGAGAGTGTGGAACTGCTAAATATCTCTTTGCCATTGTGTCATTAGGGCAAGAAGAACTGCCACTCCCAAAGATAGTCAGGAGACACGACTGGGTTTTGGCATCCAAGGCATTGGCCTGCAATGGGGAAATCAATGCCTCTACACCACAATGAGCACATCTTCTGGGTGCTAGCTGTCAGATGGGAAGGCAAGGGCACCAGAAGACATGACAGCAGTGCTGCACAAAGGCCAATTGTGCAGCCATGGCCTATGTGGCAGGGTACCTGCCACTTTAAGGGCCTGGAGCTGGCAGCTGCAAGGTGCCTGATGAGGGCAGTCGTTTTGAATCTGGGGCTGCCCATATAAACAGGGCAGTTTTGCTGCTGGAGGCCAGGCAACAACATCACCTGGCCAGAGGGCTGCTGGTATCATCTGGGGGTAAGGGAGGAGCTGTAGGGAATGGCCAGGAGGCTCCTGGTCCTGGGCATGACCTAAAACTGCACCCTGCTGGGAGTGGGTAGCCTGGTGGGGCTGTCAGTGGTGCAGGAGCCCCCAGGAAATGCCAGGCCAGTTTTCACCCCAGAGAAAGGCCGGGTCGGGGTGCCATGACCCCTAGCACCCACAACCGTGTGGGTTACCCCTTTGCAGGGTCTGGAGGATGGAGCCCCAGAGAAAGAGTGAGGCCATAGATGCATGCCTGTCTGGACTTCCCCGGACTGGTCAATGCTGGGGCCAGGACCGGAAGAGTCAAAGGGGCAGGGGCCCACCGCGAGGAATGCCCAAGAGCTGAAGGTCTGGGGTTCCGACTGGCCTGGAGGAGGGCCAGGGCTAGTAGCCAAAGGTCCCAGTGGGGGAATCACACCCAAAGGAGAAGCAGTTCAGGGAGTTATGCTGCCCAGTAGGAAGGCAGAAAAGACCGCCTAAAGAGAGGAATCCAGGCGCAGTTCAATTAGTAGGATTCTGGGGCCCAGTGTCAGGGCCGGTGATGTTGAGAACAGCTGGATGCCATCTACGAGGCTTGGGCTGCAGTGTAGGGAGGAATGGAGCTGCAGATAGTGCCCCCTGGCATCGGGGCAAGAAATGGGCATCTATTAAATAATTAACAACAAGGCATGTTAGGCGAGAAGGTGGGCGGTTAGCCCAGAAACAGGTGGGCGGGCCACAGTGAGATCACCCTGGAGCAGGCCCCCTGTTACAGCCTACTTGCAGCTGGCCCAGAGGTGCAGGTGCCTACTACAGTGCCCATACCACAACCCAGGTGTACAGTCTTCATCAGGTCTGGCTGACATGCAGCCATGGGGCTGCAGGTCCAAGAGGAGGGATGCTGCTGCAAGTGACAGCAGATCACAGCCAGACAACAGTCCCCACTTCCAGGCTGCTGTAGACTCCACTCTAGTTTAGGCTGCTTCAGCAGTCCAGCTGACACAAGGGGCTAGTGTTGCCAGATACCAAGTGGCTGGGCCACAGAAGCTCCCTGAGCTGCTCACGAGAGCAGCTCTTTATACTGCTGGAGCCAGCACAGGTGCTGGCCCCAGGCTCTAGCTCCCCCTGGCAGAAGATCCAGGGGAGCTGGGCAGGGTCAGTTTGCCTCAAATGGCACAATTTGCCCTGCACCAAAGTGCATGTTTAGGCACATGTGCTGAGGCACAAATCCCCAGCACAAATTTGTGCCACTGTTATTTGAGCTGCTGCAAGTGCACATGCCTGCATGTATGAACGTGCCCATTTTTATTTCTTTCTAGCAATAAGACCGAGGAAAAAATTTTCAAGAGAAAATTGGGATGGCTAATGCAATAAACCTTTTTATGGGGCCAAGTTTCAGAAAGCCATGAGAAACCTACACTCTGGAAATCCAGTTCCTTAAAAGGAAGTGGCAACTAAATTCATTAGTCACTTTTAAAAAGGTTGGCTATCATACCTTTTCTCCCACGATATATCACAAGTTATATGCAAAGACTATGGCAGCCTCGTCACAGTATTGCCAACCCCATCATGTCAAAAATCAAGAGACAAGTGCTTAAAAATCAAGAGATTTGGTATGTAAATCATGAGATGCTATTTTTGAAGCATAAACCAATACAGATATATTGTCTGTTGGTTTATAAATCCCATTAGTCACTTACTTAACTCCTAATAGGTCAGAGATTTATACAAAAACTATATTACTACACCCGATTTAAAAAAAAAAAATCCTACCTGTTATGATTGGGACGACATCTGCTGGATTGTTGTGCGTTTAGCACTTTCCAGACACAGACACACCCAGCACCCAGTAGGTAAATCTGTGGAGAGGAAGCGGGGCGGGAGGCAGATCAAGGCCCCCACATTGAGGGAGGGAGTGGGGCAGGGGCTGGGGTGAATGGGGCCCTGGGGCTGAGGTGGGATGGGAGAGAGAGCTATGGGCAGCTTGTCCAGAGATGGCTCCCTGCCACTGCGCCACCCCCGGGGGAGCCATGGGGGGCATGTGCTCCCCGAATTTGTGCATGGGGCAGAGGCAGGCTGCCCACTGTGGGCTGGGGCTCTGTACGCTGCTACCTTTGCCCTGGGAGCCATGCAATGCCATGTTGTGCATCCTGCTGCCGGTCAGGTAGGGGACGCGTGGCATGGCCAGCGCATGGTTTCTGAGGCAAAGACAGGTTGCAGAGCCCTAGCCTGCAGAGGGCAGCCCACCTCTGCCCCGTGCACAAATATGAGGGGCACATGCCCCCCATGCCTCCTCGGAGGTACACTTCAATCCAGGTCTATCTTAAATCAATCTTTCATGCTTTTTCCATTGGTATCTTTACTTTATGCACAAAATGAAAATAAGTATATCCATCTGGAAGGAGCTCTTTCAAACTAATACATTTTTTCCAGAACCCAAATAAAGCATAAACCTCAGTTAAAAGCTTTATTTTCCCATTCTATAATCCAAACACAGCTCTAATCAAAATTCTGTGGCTTTCAAAAAAATATATACCATCTTCTCTGAGCATCGCAGCTTTGACTTATGGCCTCAGGGTTCTAAACATTCTAAAGGCTCACCAAAAGCACTATAACAGTGAACTGGTAATTTTTCATCCCAAAAGGGCAAAACTCAATGTCTAATAATGCAGCACTTTTTGGATCTAACTACCACCCATGTCTTAAATGTAAGTGCAGAGTATGATTTTGGAAGTGTATTCATGATACCCTGGAAATGATACTATAAAATGTGTATCTTAGTAAAAAGCTTCAACTTTGTATGAGCTCACTGTTCAGTTAAAAAAAAAAAAAAAAAAAAAAAAAAAACCCCTACAAAAAATGACGAGATAGTAATATACTAGGAGAAGATCAGGATAGATGATTAAAAAAGAGACAATAATTCTTTAATATGCACTGGAAAAGCTGTATAGATAGGGGGAGGTATTTGTTATGTTATAAAATGGCAGATTCAAGGATAATTGGCTAAAATTAGGAAAAGAAAAATATAGGTTATCAGGGAAAACTTTCCAATAGCAAGGTCTATTGAACTACAAAAAGAGTCAGAAGACCTGTGATAGAAGCTCAAATAGCTGAGACATCAAAAACTGTCCAAAAAGCAGAGAAAGCACACCAAGTAATCCAATATTTTGTGCATGAGAATGAAAAGTATGATTTAATAACTTTTTCCCCTCTGATTATAAGATTCACCTCAGCATTTTCTGCTGAAGTTAATGTTCTAATAGAAATAAAACACCACAATTTAATTTCTACAGACAAAAACTAATATCATCCTTCACTCTTATGCATTTTTGGACAGTCTTCATGAGAGTGACAAATACTGAACATTTACCCTTTTCAGGAAACATAATTGTTTTTAACTGCAGGGATAAAAACATGAAACTCAAAATGACTTCAAGGAACAAAATTCTTTTTTTAAGAAAAGAAAAATGTTTGCTACTGATTTACAAAATCTAGGAGCAACTGTGGCTTGGAAAAAAAAAACATAAAGAGAAGAAACCGTACTACTTCCAAGGCCATGGGTCATGTAATATTTAACAGTAAGTCATGTGACCGTAAAAATAAGCACGGGAGGTAATTGGGAATTATAGAGGTTGCTCTATAATATAATGTTTATATCAAGGCACAGGGATACCAGTCCATTAGTATAATGGTGTGTATATATGTATGTGTGGAGGAGGGGGAGGGGGAAAGAGGAGGATGGTGGGAGAAACACAGATTTTTTGCTTAGAAAAGTGCCTCATTTCACTCAGTAGACAAGATTCTTTGGGTAAATCTGATATCTTTTATTAGACTAACTAAAATAGTTAGAAAAATTCTTCTTTGCAAGCTTTCAGGTACCAACACCCTTTGTCAGGCCTACTCATTTCACTCAGTGTAATTATTTTGTCCATCCACTGCTAACCTGCAAAGAGCAAGGTTACTCCTCACTAATTGCCCCCAAATGGAATGTTACGTCTCAGCTCTGTATTCTTGGGCAACCCTGGTACAGGATGCAGTCTGTCTGACTCACAAAGGACTCACCCCCCCGCCCCCCCACCTAAACGAAACTGATTAAGATGCAGAGAGAGACGCACCTAAGACCCTCACCAGATAAGGGTGACAAGAGTGAATCAACTGCCCTAGGACTCATTTACATCTGAGATGGAACCAGATGACCATTCATTTACATGAGAGATGGAAAACAGAAAGCCTGAAGCAGAGACTGCAGTGAATTCTGGGACCAGAGAAGCAGGAGAGCGGCAAGAGACCGAGTCAGAGGGGGTATGGGCAACATTTGAACAATGGTTAAGGGTTCATCACAGCATCCAGCCTGCTGGAGCCCTAATCCCAGGTGTTGTCATATCTTTCCCGAGACGACTGGTGGGAGTCCTCTCCACAAAAGGTTATGAGCACCCCAATAATTGTTTTAAGTCTGTTAAAAGACTATAGTAAGATCTGGAAAAGTCATGCTAAGCTGAGGCTTGTGCACAACAAGTAAAAATCCAAAATCCTGATGCTGCAAGCTATCTATTGTTCCTGAAGAAACCATGAGATATCCCATCAGTATATCTGCCACCCATAGGAATTTCAAGCTGGCTCCCAAGTATTTGGGTTACTCCCTAATCTTAAGTGTTTCCTGATTATCAATCAGTTTCCTGAGATGGTCCAAACCAGATAACCCCTTGTCAATAGAAAAGACAATGATTTACACTACTGAGGGTGCTTCGAAGCAGCTGAACTGAGGGTATAAAAATCTGTAAGTGTGTGTGCTGCTAGAGGGAGAAGAGGAAGAGGAAAAGGAAGGAAAAGAAGTAGAAGCAGGAGGAAAGAAGGAGAAGAAGAAAACCCCTGTGCTGACACCATCCCCTGTCGTTCTTGGGACGCTGGAAGAACAGATCATCTCTCTCTTCAAGGATTGTGCTACGGACTGTGCCTGTCAGCTTTGCAGCCTGAGTACCGTGGACTAGGTGAGATCCCAGCGTTCTCTGTCTTCTTTCTAGGCATAAACTTCTGAACCTGAACTGTATCAGTTAAGCTTGAGCTAAGTTTCCCCAAATACTTAGTGAAACCAGGGTAGTATTGTCATTGTTGGTGTTTGTTTTTCTTTTGCATGTCTATTACTAAAAGTACTATTATATATTTCATATGCTTAGCAATAAATAACTTTTATAGTCAAACTGGTAGTAATTGGGTATATTTTTTCCTTCGCTGCTTCTCTTTCCTCCCGTGCTCTGCAGCAACGTTTCTTTTACCTATGCTAAAGATCCCTGTGAAGCCCAAATTATTGTGGGGTCTGCTCATCAAGAGGCCAAAGATTGGGACGTGCTGAGTTTGAAACACATAAGGGGATCAGCTTGTACAGGCTGATTGACCTAGTTTGACTCAGACGTGCCTTTATGAACTGAATGCTGGCCCATGAGGGTGTCAGCTGGACACCCAGCCGGATTCAGAGGGATTCTGTTTACCTGTGTGCTTGTGTCTGACTGCATTTTATTGTTGCTCTTATGAACTGATTCTTGGCATATGAGGGTGTCAGCCTGTCCATGATGATCAGCCCGGCCAGGTCAGGCGTGTCACGTTAATTTGTGTGTGTTTGTGTGTATGACTGATTTGGTGACTGGAGGAACCCAGTCCCATTGAGATTGAGTCCTGCAAGATAGCTCCACTGGGGGTGAGGGCTTGCAATAGGGAGAAATACAGCTCCGTATAGTAACACAAGCAGCACATTGACAGAATCACCAAGACCCTAGAAACTATCCCTAATAAATGAGCACACCCCAAAGTAATGGGCAAATTTGGTAACAGGAACTGGAAAGGTTATTATGGTTTTGTTTCAGTTATGAACATAAGAATGAAAGTTACACCAGATTCAGTTTCACCATAGTAACATCTCCCTTTTACAGTTGTGTGTATGTCAGCATTTCATCTGTCCGCCCCTTAAGTTTAAGTGGTGTACATTGAGTTAGAGCTGTGGGCTAATAACGCTCTACATTTTTGATGAGCCAAAGAGTAAAAATAAATAATTTCAAGTTGAACAAAATAATATTTTTCTATAAAGATTTAATGAGGACATAACGCATTTCTTTTAAATAAACTGCAGTAAAAAAAAATTTAAAATACAGTTTTGAACTGAAAAGGGTATATCATTTTAACACTTTTAAAACAGTAGTTTCTAGATTTTTTCCCAGAAATACCTAGGGATTTCTTTTTCTTTGATTATTACTGGAAGAAACAAAAGATTGTAGGTAACTAGGGCTGGAAGGGAACTCAAAAGGTCATCTAGTCCAGCACCCCTGACTAAACCGTCCCAGCCAAGTGCCTGTCTAACTTTTTTAAAAATCCAGAGATTCTGCAACCTTTTAATGTAACCTATTTCAATGCCTGTCCATCTGTATAGTCAGAAAGTTCTTCCTAATTTCCAACCTAAAATTTCCTCTCCTGTAGCTTGATTACTCCTAGTCCTGTCCCCTGCAGCCACAGAGAACCCCATCTCCATAGTCTCTGTAAGTACCTTTCAGGTATTTGGAGACTGTTATCAAATCTTCCCTCACTCTTCTCTTTTCCAGACTAAGTAATTGTAGTCCCTTCATAATTTTCTCATAATTTATGCTACCCACGCCTCTAATAATTTTTACTGTTATCCACTGGACTCTTTCCAGTTCGTCCATATCCTTCTTTAAGTGTGGGGCCCAAAACTGGACACAGTAATTCAAGTGAAGCCTCACCAGTGCCAAACAGAGAGGAAGAATCACTTCCCTTGATTTGCAAGTGAGAATCCTATTAATACAACCCACCATACTCTTTGTTGCAGCAAGAGCACCCTGTTGGCTCACATTCATCTTATGGTCTACTGAACCCTCCAGGGACTTCTCTGCAGTACTGCAACCTAGCCAGTCATTCCCTAGTCTGTTAAATGTTTTTAAAAATATTTTTTTAAGGACTGCTATATAACAACCTGAAGGCAAAATTGCAGAACAAGGAATAGTCCACAGACAGGGCTTGTATAAATTTGATCTCAACAGGAACTTCAGATTCTTATCCTATTACCTGGTGTGGCGGACCACCAATGGGGTGCTCGCCACTTCAGGACTGTTGCAGGCTGCAAGGGAGCCTGCCTTGTGAGCAACAGGGAAAGCCTCCCCCAGGAACCCTTTTAAGGGGAAAGGTGGGTGACAGAGCACCTTTGGTATCTGCCATTTTAAGGAGGAGAGCAGGCAGCAGACAGGTGCAGGACAGTCCTGATGAGGCGGCCATTTTAAGATCCTGGCTCTCAGGGCTGGGGCAGCAATCTGCTGCAAGCAGCCAAGGAGACAACATCTGCTTGAGCTGCTGCTCAGAACATCTTGGAGGTACGGGCAGGAGCTATGGGGATGGCAGGAGGCTCCTGATCCTGGGTATGACTGAAAACTGCACCCTGCTGGGGAAAGGAGGCCTGGTGGGACTAGCCATGGCAGGACAATCCCTCAGAAATGTCAGGCCAGTTACCTCCCAGCTGAAACGCGAGGAGGAATGCCTTAAAACTCCAGCCCTCACCATTTGGTGGGTTATTAAGATCACAGGGGAGTGGAGCCAGGCACACCCATAGGAGTGGCACCTGATCCTGTGGGGGTATAAAACCTCAGGGAATAGTGAAGCCAGGCACACCCAACTGGAGATACATGAGCCCAATAGGAATAGTGGGGCCAGGCACGCCCATGCGGTGGCACCTGAGCCTGTGGGGGTGGAAGACCCCACAGCCCTAGGGAAGGGGGGCAAGTGTGTGGAGCACTAGAGAGGGGGAGAGTGTGTTAAGGCCCCAGGGAGACAGGGACAAGTGGAGAAGGCCAGATAAGCCTTTGAGCACCTGAGGCCAAGTGAGGTTGCATAGAGGGAGCCACTAGTGGAAGGGGCAAGTCATTGGTTCCAATTAGAGAACCAGTGAGCTGTGTTACCTGATGACCAGGGACCAGGGACAGACTTGGCCCAGTGTTTGTTAAATTGCTTGGCCACTGCACAGATGAGGGTCACAGAAGAGGCCCAAAAGGCTGCACTAGGACTGGCCAAGGAGTATAGAGACAAGCCTGATGGCCTACACGGTCACTTGAGGGAGCAGGGTGGAGTGAATGTGGCCCAGTAAAGGACATGAGTGCAAGAGGCCTGGTGAGGGGGGGTAGAGTGGTAGAGGCCCCAGTGAGAGGGGGATGGTATGTGAGGCCCAAAACATGGCAGCGTGAGAGAGGCCTAACAATGTGCTGAGTTGGGCCCTGCCTCAAGCCAGAGCATAGTACAACTCACGAATGTCATCTGTGAGGCATGGGACATGATAAGGGAAGGTTGGAGTCATTGCTTCCTTCCATGTGCTCCCTACCTAATCTGTTATTTCTCTTTCTCTTCCCTGGCCTATCTGCCTCTGTGCTCCTTCCTCCCTCATTGATCTACTGTGTGCCACATACAGAGCTTCCCCATGTCTCTTTTCGCACCTTGATCTAATCAATCTGCTTACTACAGGTCTTCAGCTCTTAGTAACATCCCCTCTGTCTTTTTCCCTTCTGTATACAATCTTTTCTGTCTGTCAATCCACTCCTAGTATCTGATGAAGTAGATTGTTGCCTACAAAAGCTTAGGTATATCTGAACCAGTTAATCTCTAAGGTACCGCCCTGCCCTACTTGCTGTCTGACTTCAGATTAATGCAGCTAACTACTTCCATGTTATGCAAGTAATCCCACTAGATTCAAAAAAGAGTTATCTACTCAAGAGTGTGCTATTCCCAATGAGCAGGAAAGCAGCATCAGGCCCTGTGCACTCATGTATGTAAAGTATATCATATAAATTATTATATCTCTGTAGTACCTTTTTAGACACACAAGATACGAACATCAAAGAAATATTAGTTTACTATCCTGGTACCACAGGAAACCAACCAAAACAGATTTTCTATTATATAATCGACGGGCTATTTGTATTCACCATAGAGGAAAGTTATTCCGCACAATTTTGTTTTTGCTTTCAGTCTCATTGGTAGGACTAAATCAAGTAACATTTGTTTAGAAAATGTAGAAAGCAATTAAATATCAAATAATAGTTCCTTTTTCACATAAACTCCTCTTGCAGTCTCTACCCATTCCACATTCACCATTCAGTTAACCAATGACAAACAGAACATTGTATTGTAAGTGCAAAAAGAAAAACCAAGTCATCCATCATTCTACGGGAAGTCAGTTTCCTCTTCCTCAGATTTTTTGCAAAGCCAATTGAGCTAACAGTTAATGTAAAATAAACTTAGCTTCTGCCTTAAATTCTGTAAAGTTACATTAATATCTCAACTTTTTTTATAACAGAGGCTGAATACAAATATGCAGAGACTGTACTATGTTATTGGTTTAACACTTCTCCTACTTCAACTTTTCCCTCTATTTGTGAGGTCTAGTGTACTCTGAAATCATGAGGTCAAATGCAGTCAAAGTGCATCAAGTCTGAAGTTGGCTCTTACACTGAATGGACATGGTTCTGAAATAGAGTGTTCTTACATCACTGCTTATCATTATACAAAGGATATAGAGGTCACCTCTTTTTCCTCTATTATGTTAACCTCCCCCGTAAGGCTATGAAACTTAGTGGTTTGATTGTAACAGAGAAGATCAAATATTAGAGTAACTCAGAAGAGAGAAAAATCTTTACAATTGGTTAAAGCTGATCCAATATTTTTCCCCCCATTCAGCCCTACATGACATACTCTAGGATCAAAAGATCCTCAAAAACGAAGATCTGACATTCGAACCAGATAAAATAGGGGGTGAAGTGCAAGACTAATGTTAAGGACAGAGACAGAATAAAATTCTACAAGGAACAGCATGATAACTGGAAGTCATATTCAACCCATGCTCAAGAAAATGACCTGCAAACTGGTGATTTTCCTCAACAGCCCAAGAAATAAAGTTCAGAACTACACTCCAACTTCTTCCAGGTCCTTCCTTTACTGTTGAAATTTTAAATCCAAAAGTTAAGCTAAACATCAAAACAAAGCAACTCCTTATCCACCAGAGGACAGAAGCTTCCATTCCTCCCTTTCCCCCTCCTTTTCTGCTGATGGTAAAAAAAGAAGGACATTCCATTCCCCATAACTAACTTGTTTTTTAGCCCAGAGCCTTTCTTTAACAGCTTCTAACCAAGCCCAGAGAGTCCTGTTCTAGCAGCATTTCTCAATCCGTGGGTCACAACCTAAAAGTGGGTCACAATAATATATGAAGGGTCATGAACAAACTTTAAAAATTGTTCAACAAACTTTAAAAATGGATTCTCCTTTAAAGGAGAAATGTGGGAAACTGGCTTTTCTCTTGCAGGCTGTGAGAGGTCTAGCCTGCAAGGGACTGCTTCGGTCCTCCCCCTGCCCGCATGTCCCATCCACACCTCTTCCACCCCACACATCCACCCTCTGCCCCACACACTGGGAGGCTGAGGGGCACTTGGTCAAGACTGGCCAATCAATGTTAACAAATGGGTCCTGGTACAAAAAAGGCTGAGAACCACTGCTTTATAGGAGGTACCTGAACCTCTTATCAACTGGATCTGATAATCTAAGAGGGCTGCCCGATTCCAGGCTCCCTAGCCTTTCAGGGGAAAGACCACCCTGCTACATAAATCACAGCATCCAACTTTTGGGAGATGCCAATAACAAAGAGATGCACTTTTCACATAACAGGCTATAACCAAGAATGTTCATCTTCTGGAGGAAACTGGGAAAATAGCAGAAGTCTGTGTGATGAGAGCAGAAAGGGTCCTTGTAACACACAGATCCCTGGACAGTCCCAGAAATTCTGCACTCACCAGTATTTCAAAGGTGAGAAAAGTAGGGCTGGGAGAGTGCCACCCCCTAAAATTGGCCACCACCGCCACCTGCGGGCACTCACCCCCCCCCATTGTTGATACCACCAGCAGCCGCCTGCAGGCAGTCCCCGCTCGGCCTGCCCTTGCCGCTGATGTCACCACGGCTGCCTTCAGGCTGTCCCTGTTCACTGCCGACACCACTGCCTGTGGGCGCTCACCGTGCCTTCCCCAGCCTCAGGAGGCATGCGTCGTTCATGGCTAAGAGATTTATTTTATTTTAGGTACTGTTCCAGAACCAGTGTGAATAAGGGTGGTGGTAAGATTCTTTTTCTTCCCTTTGCCTCATGGTGTACCCCACTACCTAGCTGTACTGTCACAGTCAGCATTCAGGAGAGGATTTTGTTTTTATGAATAAATGTGTTCAGAAGACTTCATTATACATGAAATCTAGTGACCATTTAAGGCAGAAGTAAGACAAAAGTATTATTACTCTTTTCTTTTATTACAGATCCAACCTTCATAGATCCTTTTTATATTTAAAAAAAATCATGGAACTACAGAAAACTAGGGCCATAAGGACCGTCAGAAGGATATCTAATTCAATGGTTCTCAACTTTTTTTAGACTCAAGGCATCCCTAGTTACACTCAAGGCACCCCTCAGAAAATGCCAGCTCTTAATTTTTTTGTTTTTTAAACTACAAGAAAATAGAGTAAACACACTGCTATTAATACATCTCAATGTTACACATGTTACATTGTTGACTCTTATTTAGGTTTTGAAACACTGTAATTGACAGATATTTTCCTTCAATGCTATAATCTAGCCATTACCCATGTTGTATGTGTGTCTTTGATTGGCTCTTCCTAAATGTGGCCCTCATTGAATTTCATCCTGTTTATTTCAAAACAGTTTTACAATTTATCAAGGTCATTTTGAATCCTAATTCCATTCTCTGAAGTGCCTGCTACTCTGCCCAGTTTGGTATCATCTAAAAATGTAATTAGTGTGGACTGATTAAGCTACTGATTACTACTCCTTGAACATAACTATCCAACCAGTTATATACCCACCTTATAATAGTTTTATCCAGACCACATTTCCTCAGCTTACTCAGGAAAATGTTATAGGAGTCAAAAACCTTATCGAACAGAAGAAATTATTTCTTCACATTCCTCCTTTCCACAGAAAATCAGGCTGGTTAGACATGAAGGCTAAGTACAAGCAGTCAAAAAGCCCAAGGCTGAATTGATTCAGTTTGTGCAGGTTAATCCAAGCTGCAAAGATTGAAACAATAAGCAAATGAACAGACATTCACTTTTGATTCAGGAAATGCAGCCACATGCCTGCAGTGGTTCAAGCCAGAAGCCGGGGGGGGTGCTAGAACATGACTCTCTGGCACACAGCCAGCATGGGCTGTATGTTTGCTTCCTCTTTCTGCTGCCCCTAAGGTCTCTAGAATTTACAGTCCACAATCACATCAGCAGGATTCTGCAGGGTTGCTCATCACTTCCTCTTCCTGCTTCCAGGTGCTTCTGGGAGTTGTAGTCCACAGTCACAGCTAGCAATAAGTTTAGCAGGGCAGAGGAAATCTGTAGTCGGGGGAAGGGAAGTTTAACCGCTCCCCACTCCCTAGCCCCAGACCCCAGCCAGGGTTTGCCTAGGTGAGGCCAGTGAGCCAGCCCTCACTGCTCCAGCTAGGGAGCAGAGGGACAGGGCCAGCCCTGCTCACTGGGCCAGCCCTGCTCACTGCAACAGCACATCCCAGCCCAGGGCTGCAAAATGTGGGGATGCTGGGAGACTCTGATTTCACATGAACCAGGAATGGGTATGAGACATAAGTTTCATAAACCGGTTTGACCTAAATCAGTTAAGTCTGATAATACAGTCAATCAGGTTTATCTTAAACCAGTTTCAGCCATTTTGAAACTGGTTTATATGCCCTAAACTTGTATTCTGTTACAGGTTTAAACCAGTTTCTGATCACTTAAACTGGTTTATGTGTAACTTCTGTCTCTAGTCAAAGTGTTTAACAAATTCATAGGGGCTGTTCCTTACCACTTTGTTACACCTAGATGCTTACAAATTAAGTGTCTGATGATACTCCCCATTATCTTTCCAGGTATTGAAGTTAGCCTGAGTGGATGATAATTCCCTGGGTCCTCCTACCTTCTAACCTCTCTCTCTCTCTCTCTCTCTTTTTGGTGGATACTGTTTTCCCTTAGAGGCTTCTGGAACCACCCCATATCATGACAAGTCCTCAAACATAAGAGCCAATGGTTTTGCAGTTACTTCAGCTTCCTTGAATACTCCAGTATTGCCCTGATCTGAAAAGTTCTGGTTTACATAAGTAATCTCTAACTTTTTCTTTCCTTACTCTAGGCAGAGCATCTGACCACTGGCCCTTGGCATTAATTGTGCTTATCATTTGAGAGTTGAGCTTTTGTGAAGAATTGATTCTCTTTTACTTTCAGACCTCAGCCTTCCTTTCATCACATGGTCTTCATTCAACAAAAAACAACTTTCTGGGTCCTCTTCTTAATTCTAACATGTTTATAAAATGCATTTTTGTTACCTTTGTTACCCTTGGTAACTGCATCTCAATTTTGTTTTGGCTTTGCTGGTTTTGTAATTCTTATTATAATCTTGCATTCATCCTTTGTAATATGCCAGTGCTTCTGCTTTTTGTAAGTTTTTAAGGTGCAAATTTTGGAAAAGTTCATGATTTAAGCAAGGTTTAACTGTAACATTAAAATCTTCCCCCTGCTCCTATTTTAATTGAGTTTGTTTCTCTCTATCTAAGAATTTAAAATAGTCTACCTGAAGCAACAAGTTCAGTCAATAAAGAGGATTCAAGCCTATGTAAAACAGCTTCTTTGGACTCACTGCTGAAATATTTACTCAGTTGCTATTTAAGTAAACGTTTAATGTAGGTCTAGGCTGAGTAAGGTTATTGAGCCAATGAATTGATGAAAATTGTATAAGAGCAATCAATACTGTTATGGATTCAGATGGTCCTAGTGGGTGATAATTATGTTCCAAAGGATTGAACATATTGATATGTTTTATTTATATGCAACATATAGAATAATACTGTGTTTAATGTAAAAATATTTTAAATGTAAAATACCTCATTTTTATATAATTCAGAATTGTGTGTGTCAGAGTTCATGTTATTTTTTTTTCAGCTTAAGGAGAAACAAGAATACAGAACATATTGCCAAGTGGTAAAATATGTAATTTGTCACTTCACTGCAAAGCTTAAGTATACAGTTTTTTTTTTAAGTAGCTACCGGCACAGAAACAGCTGCTTTTCTTAAGTTACTAAACACCTATTTGCATTTTAAATTGTCTCAGTATAGTATATCTAACCTGATATTCTATGGCAAAAGGCGGGGGGGGGGGGGGAATCAATATAACTTCTTTGTATACTCTTCTAAATAAGAAACAGAACCCAAGAGCTGAACAATAGGGCTTAACACTGAAATCCCAGCCAGTTATTACCAGCTTTACTGTAATACCTTGACTGGACAATACTATGTACAAAAACACACCTTGAAAACAAGTTACAATTTGAATGTAGAAGCTGACAATCTACAGAAATGAGAAAAACCTAGTAGTGAATGATGACAACTTTGTTGATGCTAAAATCTGTTTATATCCTACATCTCAAAAAGTTATAGGGATGGTTGTAGCTGTATTATGAGAAGATGTGTTAATTACCTAGGGGAAAAATACAGGAACGCCCCCTTTAGAGCAATGACCATGATTTGCCAAAAATAAGATTTATTATATAATAAATTTTACCTTTTTACAATAGTTAATTATAGCGACATATTACAATTTAAAAATGCAATCCTGAAAATAATCAGATTAGTTTATAATGAAAAAAATCAGGATAAAGAAAGGTATTTTGATTGCTAGTTCCTTGGAAAAAGAATCATGTACATTGATACAGGCATACAAAAATCTAAAGACATTATAAAAAACCACCACCACCACTACAAATAAACACTAGTCTCCATTACTTTTCTTGGCAGTCCTGTCATTCCTGTCCCAAATCTAAGCAATGTCATAATAGTGATACTATCAATATAGCAGCATATTGGATTTGTATTGTACATCATGCCTACAAGGCACAGTGAAATATATCAGGGACGTGGCTTTAAAAGTTACCAGTGATATCACAGCAAAAAGGACTGCCATGCATTGATTTTTGCCATGTTTGCTATGGCAAAGTTAATTCATATAAGATGTCCAGTGGGATATTTCCAATAGAAAGGAGAAACAACAACATAGTTATTTTGCTTTCAAGCATTCAAACAACAGAATGTATTGTATGATTATTTGTGTTCAAAGAAATAAAGTGCTCACAAAACTTCGGTGTTTTCCAGTTCATCCAATCAATGAAATCCTGAGAGAATCTATTTCATTAACTACCCAGTGGGGAAAAATAAATAAAATAGGAGCCAGGTTGAGAAATAAGTAAAGAAATGAAAAAGGAGAGGGTACTCAGCTCTTCAGGTAACAGAAAGATTGGCATCTGGAAAGAAAAAAAATCTTCAATTTATTTCAGAAAAGATAATGATAGGGTGGATATGCAGCAGCATCTAGAAAGAACTCATTAAACTTGGATTCTTCCCTCTGATCTTCAAGATCAGAAACAGAATCTGGGCGTTTCTAGATTCCTTCCTGTTCCCACACTTCTAACTTGACTCAACCATTTGAAATGCCAGCTCCATCACTGACTAGTCCCAGAAATCTATGCTCTCTGACAAAGGCAGAGACAGCCAAAGTAATCCAAAAGAGAAGAAAGCAATTTTGATCTGCTTAGTTTGAGTTAGGTTGTAAAGAATGGCTCTGGAGAAGTGGAGAATGTGTAGCTTCTTTTCTCCCAGTGTACTGTCAAGAAAAACAAAACAGGTAATGCTGTTGACTAAGATGGACTTCAGGGGTAGATTTGCACCTTATAGACTAGCTAAATCAAAGACATATACTATAAGTTTTCATAAGCAGTGTGTAATGGGGTTGGGCCTTGTTACTGCAGGGAAGAGTGTTTTTGAGCTGCTTCTAACCCAGGACGGCTCCTCCCCTCTGTTCCAAGATGGATGCAGCTGTGTCGCAGCTGCACCAGCCAGCCGGAAACTGGCATGGTGGGTGCAGCCACAACAGACAGCCCGAGGTGGGGGTGGGGGGGGGTGCCCCAGCTCTGGGCAATTGGGAGCCTAGGCATCCAGGCAGGATGGAAGGGCCTGCATTTGGATGATTATCTTGCTGGTGTCATCTGACCCTAGCTGACTTCCTGCCCTTTGGGCAGGGGACTGGACCTGATGATCTCATGAGGTCCCTTCAAACCCTAATGTCTATGACGCTATGAATCTATGAAGAGCAGCCAGGAGCAGCTGCTGAGAAGGTCTCCTGGGGTGGTGAGGGGCCGGCAGCACTACCGGGGTGCACGCAGACAGTGTGGTCCCCGGACAGGGCTTTCCTCACTTTACTGAGGCTCTGAGGCTAGGCCGTGCCCAGTTGAGGGCAGCTAAGGAACCAGGATCGCAGCATGGAGGATGGCCTGCAAGCACCCTAGAGGATCTGCATGAGGATAAGCTCTTTTTATATTATTATTGTTGTTTTTGCATTGTCTAGTTATAGACCTAGGGCCAGAAGCCCAGGGCTTGTGAAGAATCCTATAGCCTGGGGGGCAAGCCTCAGGCCAGCTGCTTGGGGAGGCCAGGATCCTAGTCAGTGAATCCTTGGCCAATCCACTGTAGCTAGAGTAAGTCGGGGGGGGGAAGGCATGGCAGTATACCCGACTCAGCAAGCCCACCAGCACCACTTTGGAGTCGTGGCTGCTTACCCGACTCACACAGCAGCTTTACGTCATCAGATTATATGATGCTTGCTTTACTAGGTATACATTTCTGAATAGTCCTGGGTATAACCATAAACTGTATTTGACTGGAGGGCCTGGTGGCAATATGGTGGGGCTACTCATAGTGGAGTAACTCCTATAAAATACCACAATATTACAACCTATAGAATAAGGCGAAAATAGGGTGCCTCAAAGCCCTAGCCCCCAACTGCCTTGCGGGTACTCTTTGGATGCAGAAAGGCTAAGAGACATCACCCTGACAGAAACGTGCCCTCGCTGAGGCATTAGGCAATCAGCAACAGTTCTTATCTGTTGCTCTCTGGAGATCTAGTGGCCTGTTACAAACTAGTCAGAGGGGACCAGCGGCATTGGGAGAGTCCCTGTTTCCCCGAGCACTACCAGGAGTGACTAGAAATAACGGTCACAAGCTGGCAGAGGGTAGATTCAGACTAGACATCAGGAGGCACTACTTCACAGTCAGGGTGGCTAGGATCTGGAACCAACTTCCAAGCGAAGTGGTGCTGGCTCCTACCCTGGGGGTCTTTAAGAGGAGGCTAGACGAACTCCTTGCTGGGGTCGTTTGACCCCAGTACTTTTTCCTGCCATGGCAGGGGGTTGGACTTGATGATCTGCTCAGGTCCCTTCCGACCCTACCAACTATAAAAGGTACAACCATCGAGACACTGAACCTCTGGACTCAGCCTGGTCTTTGCATTCTGTCTCAGTGGTCTAAAAGCAGGATGGAAGTTTTCGGCAGCCTCCACTTCACCATACTCTTGCCTAGGTGCATGCCTCAAAGGGCATTTCTACACATACTTTTTTGTCCTGCACCGTACTGAAGCTCTGCCACTTCAGAGCAGATTTGATTAATCACACATTGCGCTGTGCTGCGTGCAGTTGTATAAGTGGCTAAATGCACATCAGTGTGCAGAAAATGGCAACAGTCCACTTTTGAACTAAAGTACGTCTGATGTGTTTTAGTTCAAAAGTGCACCACTGCCATTCTTAGGACTGACGCACATTTTGGCGCTTATACAACTGCAAGCACTGCAGCACTGGATGTTTCTCAAAGCACCTGGTGCTGCGGCCCTTGCATATTCAAAAATGCCCAAAAGTCTTGCCACAGAACTCCATAAAAGCAAATTATTAGGCACCTGACTAGACCTCTTATGCAATCAATCACGATCCAGAGGACTGACTCTTGCCTACTACATTTCTGAAATAGGCACTCTAGTGGAGTATCCCTCAATTATCAACGGAAAGACTCACCAGCCAATTGGTAACAGGTAGAAATGCATTCATGGTCTACTTGTAAAGTCTTTATAATGACATTTGTGGGCCCTTGGTACACCTTGTATGACTACAGAGAGACATGGAGAACCTGCGGGGCTTAGTTCCATCTAACGAGTAGCATAAAGCTCTTGACACATCCAGAGTAAGTAGTTTCTTTTCTCTTACAGTAGTTCAAATGCGATTCCAGTGCACTTTTTGGGATGAATCTGAAGTGCGCCTCACCCCACCCTGTCCCTGTGTTATAATATGAACAAGAGTCCAGCCAGTCCAGTGAAACAAGGGTTTCACTGACTCTTCTTATGTATGTGATATCAACTAGGAAGACTGTGATAGTTTTATAGTGCTGTTAGATGGACCTGAATGGAGCTTTATAGCAATCCCACCTGGTTAAAGAGCAGGATGTAACTGAGGACTTCTGAAAATGAGATCTCCATGCTCATATAATTTTGTGTTGCCTATACAAAGAGTGTAACTAAATAGCTCCTCTGATAAAGAATCTTTTACACCTGCTAAGAATATACCATATTAGGTATATGGGTTCTATGTGGAATTTCCATGGCATGGTTCGTAATTGGTTATGTTACTGAAAAAAAGAGAGGTTATTGTCAGGCATTGTCTACTATCCAATATCACTTTTTGATGTATTTCGTCATCTGTAGCTAAAGATTACCACAGAGCTTTCACTGGGTCTAACAGCCCCCCATTTATGGTGAGGAAGATTTATGGCTCTATTATCAATAGGTTATTGAACAGTTTGTGTGGTCTTTAAGTGATGACCAAGGTATCAGGGTCTGTGATTTGCATTAATGAGCGTAGGTTTTACTGGAATATGGATCAAAATAACAAATGATCAGTACATATAAAATCTCACAGAGACCCTTATAACAGCATGAACGGAAACAGGTCCCAAAGCATACAAAGTGAGACATATACAGCTTGCACTGAGGTGCTGGAAAAGTAGCATTTCAGTTTTAGAGGTGCCCCCTAGGCCAACAGTTAGAGAATGAACTGATGAGACCAGTCAGTACAAAACACAAAAAAATATATCAGAGTGACCGGCAAACTGGTGTGCCTGCCAGGTGCGAAGGATGCACCAATTGGTGAGAAGTAGGATGTGGATGACGTTACCTAACAATGTTTTCAGTAATTGGTAAGAATTAGGATGTATAAACTGGAAAAATGAAGTTGTTCTGATGAGTATATAAAAAGGGGCCTAGGATCCTTTAATACTGTATATGGGATTAAGAGTTATGTTTGCATGGTACGGGTATGGACAATAAATGTGGCTGAGCTCTTTGTCACTAAGAACCAAAGCCTGCAGTCTCTTTCTTGTAACAATGAGGCTGTTAGGGGCACATCATCATGATGGCAGTACCCACACAGATCATCTAAACTTGGGGAGTCTGATGTGATTGGTAACACCAAACTCCCAAACAACACTAACAGAATCAGTGAGATAACAATGTCTGCCCTAACAACATTGGTGACAGCTCAGAGACCTACAGTGAGTTCTTGAAACACCCGGAATCAGTATTAGTGCCAAGCAGATTGCCTCATCTCATCAAGATCAAAAGAGGTATTTAGGAGAAAAGGGAGGCTAGCGTTCCTGAGTTTCTGGTACTCAGTTAGATTGGGGTGCTGCAAATGAGACAGTTTTCTGTTTCTAGATAACAGTCAACAATTCCCTGACGTATCCCTATAAGAGTGAGGGTGGACATCCAATATGCTTGGCTTTTACATTGGATGTGTTCTTAACCTGCTGAAGTGGCATCTACTGCCTGGGCCATCTGAGACACCCCTAACAGATCATGGGAGGTACAGCTCTCTGTTGGACTCTGGAAGCTGATCTGCTCCAGAGAGGGTGAAGATGATACCTCTCCCACTTGTGCTCAAGAGGTAAGGTACTTAGAATGGTGAAATGTGTATGAGTAACAAGGTAACCCTGTGTCAATACTGGGTACAGTTCCAGTCCAGCTTTCAATTCACGCCAGTCAACAGCAATGCCAGTGAAGCTCTTGGTCATAGCCAAGTACTAATGCAGTCTTCTGCTTTGCAGTCTGTGCTGTTTAGCTTGCCTTCAGTACTGAGCAAGGTTTGGAAAGCCTATTCCCTGATAGTTTTTAGTGCCTTTCACTATGTAATGAAATTTAGCTCCCATTCCAAGGTTCTGGGTGGATCCTCTCAAAAGAACAAAAAGATAAAACAGTGCCAAATCTACCAGTTTCGTTGTTTAAGCAACACTATAGATACAGCATAGAAAGGTTATTTCTGTTGTGCTACAGCTCAAGTAATGACACAACATTGATCTATTTTTTGTGTCAAGGGGGACAAGTGAAGTACGGAAAGAAGAAACAACTAACTTGTTCCAGTGATGTCTATTGTCAAACGATGGTCTTGTGTCTACAACTGGAGCACCAGCTGAGTAAAGTACTACATCTTTTATATATAATGCAACATCCTTTTAGACATAACAAGCAAGTAGAGTTCCTTAAGATATTTTTACTTTAGCCACATTTTGAAGTACCAGTACTGAAATAGAGTTTAGAAGTTACTAAGATAAATTCTATCAAAAAGTCTGTTGTGAACTTTGAGAACTTTAGCTTTTTTAAAAATATTTGTTATCCAAAAATTAACATCTAGATGCCTTTTGTACTGAATTGTGAAATACAGTTCACAACTGAAAAAGAAAGCTGGCAACAATTTGAGTTCTAAAAGTTTATGCAAAAGTATGGTTGCGTCTATAAGTGCATTTTTCAGCTACTGAATGCAATTTAAAAATGCTCCAAATGCTCGTCAAAAAAAGTTTGCTTTGGTTTTTTTCTTAGGGGGCAGCAGGGTGAGGAAGGAGATTAAGGAAAGGAACCGATACAATACTGTCTGCACTAGCGTATAAGTTCTGCATAATTGCCAGTGATAGTTATAGCAATAGTACTTAAGACTAACAAAATCTTTGACTGACAGCATTTTACCTTGTCATCTTACTGTGCTGCTGTTCAAGTAGACTGATAATGCCAATGTGGTCAAACTGGACTAAGCGGCCACCATAGGAGCTGTGCATCCAAACAAGATTTAAAATTATGAAGGAAAAGCAATTTGTCAGAAAGGGAGTTAACTATCTTTGAGGCACGTAGGTAGATTCTCTAAAGCAAGATGGTCATAGCATATCTGCAAAACATGCACTGATCTTCCAGTAATCAAGTTGTTCTATGACTGTGCACAGTAAATAAAAAAGTTTAATGAAGAACAAATGCAACAAGTTAAGGTTTGGAGGCAAAATCATGAACAAAACAAATTTTACTGGCAGAATTTAGGAAGGCCCTCATCATTAATGCAAGTTAGTGAATGTGGATCATTTTATAGAACAACATTTACCTTAATTACATTATTGGAACAAAAGATGGGACTGAGGAATAAGTAATTATATATGCTCAGACTGCTACATTTCTTTTTTCTTTTAAGCCAACTACGTTGATACTTGATTTTCAGAAAGCCAAACCATCAATACAATCTATGTAAACTAATGGTCTTTTAATAAGAATTTAAATATGTACTGAGTTGTCATGAGAGATGCTCTATATCAATTACACATTAGCAAAAAAATTTTTCGTTAAAACACAAAAATGCATAGATCTGAGTTTGGAACCACTATCTTTCCTCTCCAAGCAAACAGGCATCTATTGCTTAAGAGAACATCCCAGAACCTTTCTGTGAAGTAATCTTCAGGGAAACATACTCACCCATTTATGTGATACACGCACTCACACAGCCTGATTTAGCACCTAGAAATTTAGGCTTTACATATTATGAAAGGAAGGATTCTCTTCTTAGAGTCCTGTTTTTGGGAATTATAAATATTTCAGGGGATATAAGGTACTATCAGTGGTAATACAACTTTTGGCTGTATTATCATCTCTGTAGTCCTTTTTTCAGGCCCATGTTGCTGCGTTCCCACAACTTCTGTGTATCTCTAAACCTACTTTGATCCCAATATTGTCCAGAGAACTGTGAAAGGTGTAAAGCAGGGCAGAATATGTTTCACTAAATTTTAATAGTGTGAATATTGGAGAAGGTCCTGAAAATGGTGATGGAAGCAGTCAATCTATACCAGGTAAGAGTTAATTTGTTTCTACTAAGTGTGCAAAAGGAGAAGCAACAACTCTCAGATGACAGAGGTTCATAAAATAAAGTGGCTTCCTTTCTATTAGACTGTGTACCTCCCTGATGCATCTACCTGCTCTCAGAGACCTCAGAGCAAATAACAGAAGCAAGCACTGGCCCCAGCCACAGCATCCACTCTCGTTAGGGCCACAGAGCTTTCTCCTCCATACAATTCACACAAATGAAATGAATTCTTTCATTGCTGAGGGTAATCATAACCTTCTGTGCCAAAGGGAACATTGTGTTTGGAGGCTAAATCCTCTATCAAATAGGCTCTCTTGAGGTGCACAATCCTAGAGAATCTGTTTGCTTTCTGCAACCAGTGTAGTTTCCAATGGTACACTGATTTTGAGCCTATGGTCAGAAGAAATGCACTCTGAACATATGAAAAATAACTTTTTTCTTAAACTGTGGTATTTGGATGTAGCCAAAAGAAGATTGGTAAATACAGTCAAGACGGAATGGAATAAAGAGTATGTACTATACCACATGAGAATGCCATGTGCTTTTGTGTTGTATTTGGGTTGGTCTAATAAAAGATATCAGATTCACCCAAGGCACCTTGTCGGCCTATGTGCTTTTGTGTTTTCATTGAGGGTAAACATAGCTCAAACTGCATAATTCATGCAGGAAATTGTATGTGAGCACTGAGATTGTTTTGACCTCAACAAAAGTTTATCTCCAACATAAACCAGAGGACTATACTAGGCATACCATGATTCTTATGATAACAGAAGTTTATCAATTTCCTTCCTGTTATCCAGCAAAACAGCCAGAGACACTTAGTCTAGAAGACTACATTATTCTTCCACATTCCCTTCTCCCCATGCAAATATCGTAAGTGATATTCCAACACTAATGCGGCTGATTTCCCAGGAACAGACTATGTAAAACCTCTGCTTTCCAAGAAATATTTTCTATAGGCACTACTTCAACCCAAAGACCTAGACCTTCTAGGGGCAAACTCCTTTCACAGTATTGCTCCACTTCTCGTATCACAGGCCCAATAGAAAGGTTGTAGGTTTTCAGATGCATTTCCCTACCACTCCCGAAAGGACCGAGAAGCATTCCCACACTAATCAATGTCCCTGATGTACCAACAGAACTGACAGTTTTAGTTAATTCTGTTCATCTCTGGCTCAACTCCATGTGGACTGCAAGGACGTCACAATAGCTTACTGTTCCAGTCCAGATACCTTCTACCTACCAACACCCATTGCCTTTACTCTTACCTGTTTCACTGAATTATCATTGGGGTTTTTTGTTTTGTTTTTTTATGATTCGTTATCACTGGTATGCCACCCTGTTCAACCCCCCCTCCACCCCCACATCCTTCATAATTTTCTGTGCCTGCTCACCATTCCTTAATGTCTCCTTCAACTCCATTTCTTATTCTTCCTTCATTTGTCCTCTTATCACTAGTGGCAACAACTATGACAAAATAAATTGGGTCCCACAGACGGACAAAGAGGACTACTCCTGAAGCTTGATATATTCATAATACTGGCTTGAGATTAATTTACTTTCCACTGGTTACTCCTTTTGAAATTTCCTCAGGAAAGATGCACCAATTTATTACCCTTCCTACCAATCTACTCCTGCTGCCCATTCACTTTCCATGGCAAGCCATTGGGGGAGTGTTCATGAAACAGGAGGTTCATTTTTTCCTAAGGACATTTTTCAGCACTGTCAGCACAGTAGTAAAAATATTTAATTGGCATAAATGAACAGCTTCAGCTCAACCAAACTTTTAGGCCCCCTCTACATATTAGAAGTATTGTGCAAATAACTAAAACCAGCTACACATGCAAAGTACCTATCATGATCCCCCGACCTCCCCCAGGGCTGGGAGACCACAGCACCTGCATCTCTCAGCCATGGGGTGCTTGGGACTTCCCCATAGCTAGGAGCCCATCAGCTGAAGGGAATCCCAGCCATAGGAACTTGCTTCTTGCCAGAGCAGGGAGAGCCCAATAGCTTGAATTAGCTTTAGCTGAAAGCGCCAAAAAGTCCCACTGAAGTGCCTGATCTTTACAGATGCTGCAGAGCCAGGTTGAAGTAACATGTTGCCTCTTTTGGTAAAGTGCGGCTGTGTCTTATTTTTTAACATCTGCAAGCAGGCTTAATGCCTAGTCCTAACCCCCTCCCCTCCAATAAAGCAAGAAATTATCAATAACTATATTTGTAATTTTGGCTTCTTCCCTTTTTTCCATACATTGACTCACATACAAAACTGTTATATTGTAATACAGTTGTAGCATCCTAATCTCTGAAATTACTTCAGAGACTTAAAGTGCACTGCGTGTGGCAAGGGTGGCCAGCCCCAGCACGTGTCACAAGTAGCATGAGCAGCCTTTACATGTGGCAGATCAGCGAGAAGTTAGGCAGCACAGTGGCAGATAGGGCAGGGACAGAAAGCACAGCAAGAGCTCATGGCAGGGAAAGGGGACTAGAGTGGCACTCGGGGAGGGTTGGAGGCTTAATCTGTGGCAAAGCTGTTAAAAAGACTGGTCCCCACTGGTGGCAACTCCTGAAACATGAATAAAATTTATCAATAAAAATACATTGTGCCTTACCTGTGAATGAAAAGCTTCTTTACAAAGAAAATTAAATAAAACAATTAAAATGCTAAAAAGATCCATTTTAATTACTTGATGTCTGTCACAACGTTTAGCTAATTAACTTCACACATCCATGGCCTACGTCATTTAATTACCAGTGGTGGTACTACAATGAACTCTCCTGAAATGCTATTGAAACACCAACCTTTCAAAACAACTTACTTGATGTATATGATAATCTAAATATATTTCAATGGGAATTTTTTTATTAACTAGTCAGAAATTATTTAAAGTTCAAAGGAAAAAGGAAATGAATTGCCAATTCAAACACATACGGATAGTAAAATGATTAACATTATCACCTATCTGAAGAGTAACGTTTTCAGAATGATAATGCTTTCATAATTGTCCTACAAGTTGAGTTATGTACTCATTTGTAGTGAGAAGTCTTATCAAGCACAGTAGTTCAATCAAAGGTGTAAGAGAGTTCACTTAGTGCTATGACAACCAGTGCTGACCTAAACTTCTACCCCCCTGCTGGACAATAAATCCATTCTTTCACTGAGGATGGCTCAAGGCCTTGTATTGGGAGAGGGAAATTTTCATTTCTAGATTTCTGATTCAACAGTCATAGCTACGCTAGGGCCAGATCTTACAGAAGAAGACATCATATCCAACAAGGGTTTCCAAGCACTATGAATGAAAACTCAACTGTGATTTCATAGCTACTTTATTAAATGGTCTTCTTACTGCCTACAATTTGTGATGAACTCAAAATCAGAGGCTGAGGACTGGGCATTTAACTCCAATTTTAAATACTAAATTTCAGAAAAGTTGTAGTAGTTAGCACTGATAGGTAGAATAGAGCATTAGAAGTTAATCCTTATCTTGGTATCAAGATACTGAGATTGGAGTTAAAGTGCAGATGTTCTGCTCAATGTTAAATGATATTTTTAGATGTTAGATGATATTTTTCTTATTTAAGCATCCCTTATTTAGTACACTTTATTTTATTTATATCATATCATCTAAAGTGTTCTTTTAGCAACTTTCCACCCCTTGTCTACAACGTAGTCAATAAAGTATAAGGATAGATATAAATTATTTTTGGGCAAATGCAATCCTTCCCAAAAGCTGTAAAGGCCAAATGTAGGTATTGAGGTAAATGAAAGATGAAATCATTAGATACGAGTAGTATTCTATATTAGGCACATGGGCTGGAAATTAGGGAGAAACTGACACCAATGCAACAGAGCAGAATGTCTCATTAATGATTATACTTTACCATTATGAAGGATTATGCTTTACTATGTGAAGAAGTCAAATTCATAATTATTTGTTGTCATTTCAAATCCTCTATTTCAGGAAAAATTTTCATCAGTATCAAAAGGTTTGGAACCTCAGATTAGATAAACTTCTTGATGTTATTTATCATGTTCTTCTTACATTTTTGTTTCCAGCCCCCTTTCCCTTTAAGTCTTGAGTTGCCTATATATCAGAGGGCAGAACTGATGTATAAGATGCATACTTTCTACTGTCTTGCCTTCTCTACCCACTTCTTCTTACCATTCTTTGCTTCGCTTCGCTTCTAGAAAAGACCAACAATAAACAATAAGCTCTGTACAGTACATTTTTCATTTCCCCCCCGTGACCTTTTTTCAGCTTTCTCAGCTTTGTGTTTTAAATCCTGATTCCCCCCCTTAGCAGATATTAAAAAGCAACTGTTACCACAGTTCTTTTGGCCTGGCACCTCTTTCCCAGTTAGTTCTTTTAGGCTCCTCCATGTTCGTGGCACAATGGATTACATTAATGGATTGCTTTTGCCTTCAAGAACCTTATCATCATAATAGTCTGCTTGAAGTCCTTTTGGCCCTTGTTTCTATAATCATGGCTTATCTCAACCAATGTAGAAGTTACTAGACGTAATGAAGCCACACCAGGAGCACAATAGACACTAAGCTGAAGGAAAGAGAAAATAGATGGACTTTGCAGTGAGGCCTAGTAAAATTTGGCAAATATTAGACTTTTGTTCACTGAAATCACTGCTATCACATTGGTTTATATTGCCTTCTTTCCTCGGGCCCCTCTGTCTCTTGAGTCTTGCCTTATCCTTAGATTGCAAGCTCTGCAGGACAAGGAATACCTTTTTGTCTTGTTTTTGTACAGTATTCTGCACAGTGAAGTCTTAGTCCCTAACTGGGGCTTGTAGGTACTATGATAACTCAAATGCTAAAACAAGAAGATACGAACAGTGTACTGGGCTCTTCTTTGGTCAGGGACAAAAGCTGACACAAATCCTCAAAAAAAAAGTTGTTTGTCATTTGTGCTGAGGATTTTGCCCTCCCTTTTACCCATCCCCAATATTGAATGTTTAGCAAGAAATATGCTGCAAGTAATAGGACAGTCATATGGCACAGCTGCAGAGAGACATAAAAGGTTGGCTTGTCTATTCTGAAGAAGGAGCTGTCATTAGATAAGCAAAGAAAAATGACACATGGAATTATAACCTTGCTTATACCAATTTCCTCACGATACTATTTAAAAAAATCCATTAAATTGAAAAGCACTATTAGATCTCCTGATTTGAGCTTGGGGAAAAAAGTGTCTACAGTAGGAAAAGGAAACATGCAAAGCAATGAGTAGACAAATAATTTGCTTTACAAAAAAGGCAGATGATCAGAACAAAAACAAATCTGTATAAATTTAATTAATTGGAAAGCTAAAGCAAATGAAAGATTGGCAGAGAAAAATTCAGTGGTCTTTTATTAAGGGAACATGGACTCTGGGATTAGGCTAATTACTGATCAAGAAAACAGCTCTAACTTTCATTACCCAAGCACTTCATTATAGTACAAAAGCACATATTCTGTGGTACTCTTCTGTCTTTGGAAAATTAACTGTAGCTATCTGTTAATGATCTTAGTCCTCTTGTCCATTTGCTTTACAGCCAGGCAAAAGCAATACAGTATACGAAAACAGTTGAATGTGAAGAGTTTCTGAGAATAATATTCTAAATTCATGAAGGGATTGGCACTGTTAATTGAAAAGATAAGCTTCAGTGTAAACAGGAGTATTTAATCGATCATAAGTAGGAAGGCAGAGGGAGGCATACTTTTAAAACCTGTACCTTTGGGCCAAACAGTTCTATAGGGACTGTCCTCTGAAATATGATAAGCATTAAGAAAAAAAGAAAAATCCAGCAATAGATTAAACCTGAATTCAAAGTTTAATCTTCTGAATGAAGAAAATAAAAGGCTTTCTGAGAATCAATTTAACAAAAACCTTCTCTTTTCATTGTCAAATGTTACATAGCACGTCAACATAAGAAATGGCTTGACAACCATTCTCCTTGGCTGCTGCTGCCGTCCCAAAATGCAATGTTGCCATCAAGCTACAGTTCCCTCCAGTCAGTAACCTGCTGTCTGGTCCCCCATCTTCACAATATAACTGCCAAGCAGAGGTCTCTTTTCAGACAAACAAGGCTTGTCTGGAGGCATCTCACTCACATTATTTTGAGAGACTGAAATTACTCTTCCTTCCAAACAAAGTGATGCTTTGTCACCAGCATGTGTTTTGCTGTTTATTGATTAAAGAAAGCTGCATGTATGTAATTTATTCATTAAAGGGCCACCTCAAACTGACAGTCAATGTACAGAAATCTACAAATGTCAAAATAAACTTCAGAAACAAACAGACTGCAGGATACAGAAACCTAAAAATTAAAAAAAAGCATCCTAATGAATGGCATATTTTTAAGTTTGCACATAAGCTGTTAAAAAAACAAAACTTTTATGAGTAATTTTATAAAATCGCAGAGAAACACTAATTGGAACACTACTTTCTCTCTCTCTCCAGTCTGTGGGATTTTTAAGTGGTACATACAATTTTAAATTACCTGCTTATCTCCAACAGTAAAATGATGGAGTTCAAGTGCAAATTCCTCAATTTAAAGGAAGAGCCTTCATGTAGCTTCTGAATGTACATGGACTATGCATGTGCAAGTGTTTTCATTATAATCTGACTGAACCCCAGTCAAAGACCAGGACAAAGGACAGAAACAGCTTTCCTTCCCCTCGAGTGTTCACAGGCTAGGTGTCAGACAGGACTCAACAATGAGAAAAAACAGGCAGATACCTTGAGGGCTGGCGGGTGGGATAATGAATTATTGAAACTAAAACTGAATTGAGGGGGAAAAAAACAAAAGGACTGAGGTCACCATGTGTGTACCTATGAGTACAAATGTATGTTACAGGATGCCAAAATTATACATGAAAAATACTACTTCGCCTCATAGTCCAATCTACCATTAATATTGGTAATCAGCATACAATACTACAAAGAACTGAGTTAATCCTAGGAAGGCATTTCCTACACTGGGACTCATAATCACTAACCCATAAGATTTGTCCTTCACTGCACTGGCACTTCCACACAGATGTTTGTGTATGCAAACAATTTAGAACTGCAACCCAAGAAGACACTTAGGATATATAAAAGCATTTAGATCAATGTAAATCTAACTTAGTTTGGTTTAAACTTGTAGACATTCAAGTGTTCACGTTGCTTAGGTCAGGCTAAAAATGGTGCATGTGACACCTGAGATCTCAAGCTCCCACACCCCCAAGAAACTGTCCCCCAAGCACATCATGACCAACATGCAGACCCAAACACTGGACATGCCTACACATTAATTAATGCACCATAATGACAGTGCATTAAATTTTAGTGTCTGTAATGACACTAAATATACCGTAATCGGTGCTACTGCGCATTAACAGAGATGATGGATTTTTGTGTGATGCTACTGTGCATTAAACTAAATTTACTGCGGATTAGCACGGGCTTTGCCCACCACTCTAAGCACAGTATAATTAGTCTTCTGTGCATTAAGCGTCTCATGTAGATATGCCCACTGAGACCAAGAATACCCTAAGGCTCAGGCACAACCCTATACACCCAGACCCCAACACACACTCTGAACCAAAAACCCCAAACCCCAGGCACAGATCCATAGAAGCCACACTTGAGAAGCCATATCCAGGCAGCCCACAAACCAGACTCTAGCATGGACACACCCACCATAAACAGGAGTTGATGTGGGCATTTCAGGTCCAGTGTGGGAGGGTGAATGGGGAGTGAGGTGGAGTCCAGGGACTGGGCCAGCATGGAGATGACCTTGTTATATACATGACTTGACTACTACTGGCAGGTACCTGAGCCCTGTTAACCTTGGGTGTTGGCAGGGAGTTTTCTGCCAGCAACTAGATGATTCCAAAGCAGTCATGGCTGGATAGGAGTGTGACTGTCTGAGCTGAGACAGACAAGTGGATGCCCCTGGGAAGTTCAGGAGGCAGTGGGGCAAGGCCAGCCTCTCTCAGATCACCAGGTACAAGCACCTGGAAGGTTTGGCACTGAGATATAGCCAACATCTCAGGGGCATCAGGTAAGAGCCCCTGGAAAGTTCAGGGTTGAGAAGGGAAGCTGATGGAGCTGTGGTCACTTTGGAACAATGGGTATTGAACCCACCCCTCCCAGTGGGTTGATGGGCCTCTACAGACCATCCCCATGGTCAGACACTCTACCAGGCTGTTCATGGTGAAAACCTCAAAAGCAGGATCCTGGTATGAAGGCAGATGGGGGTAGGGGATGATGTTATGCCCCAGCCCTATCTGCATATACCACAGGATCCAAGGTCCTTACCGCTTGATTTATCAGTCAGCACTGGGCAGATCACACCCAACCTCCCCACTTTTCCTTGGGTGGACAGACCACAGGCACCCAGCCCACAGCCTTGGGTATTTTGTGCCTTATAAACCATGTGGGAACATAAATCTGTCTTAGTCATACCACCCTCATTATCTCTCAAGGCCATCCTTAGCTGCTGATAATAGCTAACCACTCCTCCTTCCCTCTCCACCAAACACTGGAATGAAAACAGACTCACCTTCTCTCTGAACACTGTGCTGGAACTGCAGCATTGTCCACAATCACACCCCACCTCAACAAGGCTCATAAGCAACTTCCCTCCCATCCCCCACAAACTTCTGTGCAATCCAGTTCCTTAGAGCCCCTGCCAGGACCCCAATTTCAGGGCCAGGGTTATTACTTACTCTGGAGCCATGCAACCTCCAGATGCTGCATCCCCCAATGTGATCCATGAAAAATCATCAAAAGTGTATATTCAGCTCAGGTACAAGTGTTAGGATTTCACATGTCCCACTCTGCCCCACAGCACAATGGGGCCAGGAGGCAGACAGGACATGCAAGTCAGGGACATATGAAAACACACGGTTCTCAGAACTGCTGGGACTGCATTACATCAGGGACCGGAAGGGTTTCCCCCCTGCCACTCCCCCTCCCTCCTCAAAACAGGCACTGATGAGAAGGCAGGAGTCCCACAAGGGAACAGTAAGTGCAGGTAATCCAGTCCAGGAACCAGGGCTACTCCCAGGACAAGCATCTGGATAGGCTTACAAATTGCATTTAAGCAGTCTCACCCCCAATCCCTGTGAAAAGTCTGTGGGAACAAGATGACTGCAAGTCTCATAGCACAAGCAGTCAGCATCCTGAACGTTCAAACCCTGGCTGCCTGGCTCTGTTCCATTCTTGGACGGCACATTCTTCAACTGCCCGACAACCTCCCCCCCCAACTTGTAAGCAGAGAAATGCAGCATAGAATCTGAGAGCAATATGTGGCAGGGCTGTACTTCAGCAATGCTGCGGGTCCGGGGGGACCTCACTTGGGCAGGTCATCATGGGCTGAGCACCGCATCAATGGTTGCTAGTTTGAGATGTCTCAGCAGGTTCCTCATGACTTCAGAATGTGCCTTCAAATGCCTGAAAGCCTGCTGGAGAGCTCTGAGCATAAGCCTGGACACAGGAGAAAACTTGCCATCCCTCATCGCTGCATTGTGTCCTCCACAACATCTGTGAGACCATGGGGGGAGGTCTTCCATGAGGCCTGGGCAAAGAAAGTGCAGTGCACTGATCAGGCATGGTTGAGCAAAGCTGTGCTCAGGAGCCAGTCACAGTGCACCTCAACCAGAGGGGTAGCCTCCTCCGAACTTTGGATAGCCATGTCAAACCCCTTTTCCTGCACCACAGCAGCTCAGGTGCAGATTCTTGAGGATGATAATAACTGCGTAAAGCGATTTTAAGAAACCAGCAAAAGCGGCTAAACAAACACTGGGTAAGGTTATGGCTTTCAGTGGGTGGCTACACCTCTGTGGATTCTAAGAGAAAGAGAAGGAAAATGAAAAACAATTGTGATTCAAATCTTAATTAGTGTGTAGAATAACAACATGCACACACACACACACTATACAAGGAAGAAAAGGCTATGATGTATAGAAACCTGATGTTATTTTTCCCACTGCATTATTCTGTGTGTGTAATTAATGGATCCAAGGCAGAAAAGCATGTATCCTACATTAGTCATTAACATTCAAGATGTAAGGCAGAGAAGTAATGCTTATTGGCTTTCTCTAATTTACAATCATGCCTTTTCACATATAAAATTGACCTAGCCCAGCCTCCATTAACTCAACCTAATCCCAAATTCCACTCTTCACATCAAATCTAATCCTAAAAAAAATAAAAAAATAAATCACAGTTCTCTTGAATTTAGCATACTGACACTCAGTATTAAGCATTAACTCCAGCAGCAAGTCTTTGCAGAATTAGGCTCCATAAACTGAAGTCTAATGCAATGCTGCTGCTGTCATACAGATACTCCTAAAGCCTAGATCTACTGTCAACTTGCAGCATGGCTTTGGGTAATAGTTATACAGAAAAGATTATATTCTATTGTATCCAGATAACAAGAGCAGATTCTGGTCCCATTGGCTCAGTTTCTACAGCTGTACGCAAATGAAAATCTTTGATCTAATTAGCCCATGAGCATTAAGAATGCTCAGTCTGGTATTTGGATTCAGACTTCATGTTTTGGTCCAGTAGCCTAACTAGGGTGGGGGGAAGCAACACACCAGCCCAGGATGCCAAGTTAGAGGGGGCATCAGAATAGCAGCCCCCCGGAACTCTACACAGCAGCAGCAGCAACAACCAACCAGTTTGCAGGGAGCCCACACAGAGGCAACCGTAGCAGCAGGGTGAGATAGGACCCTGAACCATGTGTGTATCTGCTCAGCCCACACACACACTCTCCAACATTTCTGCCCAGGGTGCCAAAATTACTAGTTATACCTCTGCTTCAGACCACCTCTGTTGTGAGGTGCTCTGCAAACATTACTAGTGAACTAACTACGTACTATGAAATGTTCTGAATCTGCTAATCTAGTTTATCCCTTTCTTCCCCTCACCATTAAACACAGAATTTTCAAGTTTCACTACATTGGAGTGTCACTCAGTTTTTTATTTTTCTTGGGGCAAACTTATCCTCACAATGAAAACAACATCCATAAAAAAAGCAAGCACTTAAACAACCAGCACAAGGTTAACTCACAGCTACAGTCCTTCCTTGGACCTGAACATAAGACACTGCAGCTTGGGGCTACCTCCTCAGCCCTACCACCCTCTTCCCTCTCTTCTTCAGTACTGCTCTCCAGGAGTTTTTAACTTCCTCCAGGCCAGGCATTCATCATTGTCAGCTTCTCTTCTCCCAGCAGGCACACTATCCTTTAACTGCTGGCAGCTGTGCTCCCACCTATGAGCCATGCACCCGGTTACATTCATACTTTATTCCTTTCTTGGCTTTCTGGTAATCCTGCTGATTTATTTAAAGCTCAACTAAGAGTACTTAGAAACCACATTTCTCTTATACAACTAAAACAACTCAGGAAATAATTGTTGTGGACAGACGCATATTATCTAGGTAGTGAAGCCACAACAAGATCGTTGTTCACATTGCATGCTTTTGTCATTTAAAAGTTTCAAATAAAAGTGTTTATACATATATTATTATATCTTTTAGCCCATAGTGTTCAGTGAGTTCTCACCCATAATGCCAGGTTTGCAATGAGATTGTGTACATTCCCCATGTTCAAAGCATATAGAAATTATTTAAGTGTTCTTTATTAAGACCCGGGGACATGAATCCATCAGAAATCAGTCTGGTATATTTTGCTGTTTCTACATTTTTTATAGTACATCTTAAAAACTTCTAAGCTGCTATCTGGTAGAGTACATTTGCAATACCATGGATCTTTATATTACAAATATATATCCTATTGGCTTGCTAACTGCAGAGAGCTAGTTAGCCATGTTAGTATTCTACTTGCTCACTGTAATCCAATATAATTGTTGTGAAGTTTTGCATTGCTTGATTTCCCCAAAATATATCTTTCATAAATCATTTGCTCTCCTATATACAGTAACAATAATGTAATTAGATTGGTAAGAATAGTATGGATTGCAGAGATGACTGCAATCAGTATACAATCAGCAATATGACAAACTTGATTAATTTAGGGAAAAATAGTGAAAACAAATTTTAATATAACCTACTTTTAATCAGTCATTCAACATCATTAGTATTTCTGTTCTGCATCCTTTGTTTCTAACCACTGTCTTCACCTAGATGTTTACTAACCAGCAACATCTACAAAGCAAAACTCACAGAACAGCATTCACAACCTCCCGTTTCATAAGATAGGTATGGGATCAAGTAAATTACAATGGTTGGCCAGGCACTTCCCCAACAATTTAGAAGTTCCAAGGTGTTCTATCAGTGGAATCCATTCAGCTCTTTAGAAAGAAAAGAGTCCCAAACAAGAACTCTGGATCCAGATTAATGAAATTGTTGTCTACCACACCTCCTAAAATTACATGCAGCTGCTGTGCGTATATATACATATGCATATAATATATAAAGCATCATATTAATGGGTCCAGACCTAGATATTAACTAGCTCTTTTCCTGTTCAAAATGTATGTGAGGCTGCTGAGCAAGATTATGAAGAGATCTGGAGTGAGGTACCATCCAACGCTCTCTCTTTCTCATCATACCTGGGCCGGGAGTCTCAGTCCTTTCCTAGTACCTGACTACAGTTGGGGATCAGATGCGAGTGAACAAATGAAGCTGAATCCAGACAAGACAGAGGTAAAAGTTGTGGGCAAATGGTTTGGTTGGATGGGATTGGCATATCTTTCATTCCCAGGTTTCAGCCTCCCTTTGTCATTCAGGTTTGCACACTTGGGTGACCCTGCTGAACCTGGATCTTCAGGTAGCAGTGGCAGCTAGGAGCACCTTTCATCAACTCCATTTGGTGGAGAAAGATATGACCCTTTTTGGCTTCTGATCATCATACATGCCTTCATAACCTTGAAGCTGCATTACCTCAATGAGCTCTACATAGAGCTGCCTTCAGTGACTATCTGGAAACTGCAGCCAGAACACAACAGAACATCTGATGGGGATGAGTCACCAGGAGCACATAACTGCAGTCTTCCAGGATTTGCAGTGGCTTCCAATAGTCTTCTGGGAAAAATTCAAGTTGCTAGTTTTAACCGATAAGGACCTATATGATCTGGGTCTTATGTACCTAACAGACTGTCTTCTTACTTATGTTCCACTGTGATCCCCAAGGGCAGCCAAGAACGCTCTCCTGCAAGTACCATCAATGCAGCAAATCAAAAACATATAGGAGATCATTCTCAACAGCTGCTCCTCAGCTTTGAAACTTTCTTCCCCTTGAGGCCCACCAGAGTTTCCATGCTATAAGATCTTCTTATCTGGCCAGGCACTTAGCAAGCAAAGCTAGGCTGGGATATTGTTTAGGGTATATTAGTTTTATTTTGATATTTTACTTGCTGTTTAAGTTGTTTGGTTCAGGTAGTGGGAAGAATGGTATATAAACTGAATAAATAAACAAATACATTATTATGACGCAGGAGTAGGGGTTGACATCGTCTACTTAGACTTCAGGAAGGCCTTCAATATGGTATCCCACCCCATACTGGGGAACAAGTTAAGAAGCTGTGACTTGGATGATTACACAGTCCGGTGGGTGGAAAATTGGCTAGAGGGTCATACCCAGAGAGTAGTGGTAGATGGATCGGTATCAACCTGGAAGGACGTGGGCAGTGGGGTCCCACAGGGCTCGGCCCTTGGACCGATACTCTTCAATGTCTTCATCAGTGACTTGGACAAGGGAGTGAAGTGTACTCTGTCCAAGTTTGCGGATGATACAAAACTGTAGGGAGAAGTGGACACACCGGAGGGCAGGGAACAACTACAGGCAGACCTGGATAGGTTGGCCAAATGGACAGAAAACAATAGAATGCAATTTAACAAGGAGAAATGCAAAGTGCTGCACCTAGGGAGGAAAAATGTCCAGCACACCTACTACCTAGGAAATGACCTGCTCGGTAGCATGGAAGCAGAAAGGGATCTTGGAGTCCTAGTGGACTCCAAGAGGAACATGAGTCGTCGGTGTGATGAAGTCATCAGAAAAGCTAACTGCACTTTATCATGCATCAGCAGATGCATGACAAAGAGAGCCAAGGAAGTGATACTGCCCCTCTATCGGGCACTGGTCAGACCGCAGTTGGAATGCTGTGTGCAGTTTTGGGTGCCACACTTCAAGAGGGATGTGGATAACCTGGAGAGGGTCCAGAGAAGGGCCACTCGTATGGTTAAGGGCCTACAGACCAAGCCCTACGAGGGGAGACTAGGGCACCTGGACCTCTTCAGCCTCCGCAAGAGAAGGTTGAGAGGCGACCTTGTGGCTGCCTATAAATTCATCATGGGGGTGCAGAAGGGAATTGGTGAGGCTCTACTCACCAAGGTGCCCCTGTGGGTCACAAGAAATAATGGCCATAAGCTAGCAGAGAGCAGATTTAGACTGGACATTAGGAGGAACTCTTTCCTGCCTATGCAGGGGGTCAGACTCAATCTATTGAGGTCCCTTCTGACCCTAACATCTATGAATCTATGTTTCACTTGGGTGATTCTGTTTTATGGTTTAATTTGAGCATTTATGGCAGGTAAGGCATTAAGGACTTACGGCAGTTATAGGCTCTTGTGGCCTCTGAGACCAGAAACAGAGAGATCTGAAAAACATGCTTCCTTATAGAGATTATAAAATGTCCTCCCTTTCTTTTCACATATTTTAGATACTTTATGTGAGAGTAAATGCATCTTCAATCCTCTCTGCTCAATACATCAAGTACACTACAAATAAGGAGGATTTACCTGAAAAAATAAGGAACTTCTACACACAAGAACCAGTGAGAGATATTTGGGAATGAGTAAGCTTAGTGGACATAAAAGGTGCTTATATATGAGATGGGAGGCTGCTCCTATGCACTGGGGTTCCAGCATGTTAGAGAACACTCAATTAGTTGAGTCTGCTAGAGCATGGCAATTACCATGCTTCAGCAGCCTCCTGCATCTCTTGTATCAGCATCCCTGCACTTTAAAATGGTGGCGGGGGGCACTTGAACTAAAGCTTGTTGAATGAGCTTTAGTTCAACAGCCTCCCCATGCCATTTTGAAGTGCAAGGATGCTGCTACAGGAGCCACAGTGGCGCTTTAACTAGAGCAACTCTCAGAGCCACTCCAATTAAAGTGCTGTCCCCCCCCTGGTCCCCAGAGCATATGTAAAAGTGCCCACAGTCAATAGATGGAGAAGAGAGGCTGAAGAGTGTGAAGAAGTTAAAAGGCAGGGATCTCTGCAGTTTCAGTGTTATTTTGTTGTATGCAATATCCCAAGCAATTGTTTGCTTAGTTTATATCCTAAGACTTCTCTGAGTTCTGAAAAGATGTCTGGTAAAATTCAAAGCTAAAAAATACAAATCTAAGGCTGAAACTCCATCTTTAACTCACTCGAGGCCATCTTCCATACACTCAAAGGGAAAATGTCAGTGTGTTATGAGGACGTATATCTTTATGTGCTAGAGGAAGTCTAGAGAAGGAGGGCTGAAGAAACATATATTCCATTAAGCAGAGGGAGATTGAATTGAACAATAGAATAAAGATGATCCTTTTCAATCATGCTAGGCCCAGAGAGATTAGCAAACACTACACTACCAAGAGTAAAAACAGATTAAGGGAAATAACCTGGCTGGAAGAATAGAGCAGCTAAAAGGTCAACCAGAACTGAAGGTATCTGGAAATATGGAAGATAACTGGAAGAGATTGAAAGAACACTTCAGTCTGTAGCTTTAATCAATGGATGCTAGTGAAAGAAAGCTAATAAAACGATAGCCTTAATCCTGATAATAGCAGGATCTGATCCATTTGATTTGTTTAACAGCCTTTGGTTAATTCAGGCAGGCAGCAAATTGATACTATATCACAAAAATTGTAATGCTGTAGTCCATGTAAAATGAAATGTATTATGCATAATGTTTTTCATCCAATGGTACAAAAATGAAAGTGAGGTAAGAAAAGTGTTTGACATAGATTGATCTGAGGCTGAAAAGACTGTCAATTTTGGGGGAGACGGAAAAGGGAAAAAAAAGAACAGATTCAAAGCATCTCTGATAAAAGAGTAAACTGTGCTTGTGTTTGGGGTTTGGCACAAACATGAAAGGCTACTGGATGATCCAGAATTAAACCTTTAAAAGGAAATGAGAACTATCAAAAAATATTCATTTAGTCCAGAATCAAACTATGGAGAACAGGCAGTCCTGGCACTGTAAATATAACTAAGAATCCAAAATATTGCCGCATGAGACATGAAGTAGAAAGGCATAAAGGCTGCTTGCAGACGTTAACACCTCCCCCCATGTTTTATCAGAAGCAGCAGCACATTACTTCATCCTGGCTCTGCAGTGTCTATAAAGATTGGGTACTTCAGCAGGGCTTTTTTGGAGCTTTTAGCTAAAGCTGATTCAATCAGCTATTAGAAGAGCCAAAAAAGCCCCGCTAAAGCACCCAATTTTTACAGATGGCAGGTAAGCCAGGGTGAAATAACATGCTGCCTCTTCTGGACATGTGCGGGGCTCAGTGTGGTACCATTCTGAGTTTCAAGTAAAGCGCCATTTTTGTTGGGGTGTTTTTAAGTCTGCAAGCACCCAGAGTGTGTAAGCACAAAGAGCTTAAAGTTAGGGTCAAACAAGAACTGTATATGGCACAATGCATGCTTTGAAAACAAACACAAGCTAGGACAATGATAGGTATATGTGAGAAGACACAGTAATTGTTACGGATTACAAAAAAAAGAATGAGGAAGTGACCTGTGTAACTTTGACAAGCTTTAGAGTTTAGAGTATTAAGTGCCCTTCTTCAGATCACTTCCTCATT
>NW_005841970.1:689401-693428 GCF_000455745.1 Alligator sinensis
CAGCTTATTAATGTCTCTTCCAACACTGCAATTGGGCCAATAAAAGATATTGCAAAAAAACCCAATTGCTTTCTACATATTTCATTGACTATCACAGGTACAATAACACTCAAGCCCTCCTGTAAAATATTAGAAACAGACAAAAGAAATGCAGAAATATAGAGACAAAAATAAGCTAAAAACACCAATATGATTTATGTTTGCAGAAACAATCCGCATAATATGACCATTATACAATATGCATCTATGATGGGAATCAATGGGCAGAAGCAGCTGTGATATTATATAAGATTGTCTTGTGGTCTTATGAGGTTGTTGCCCAGTAGAAATATACCAACGAAGAAATTCTGGCAGGAAAGGAAAAGGACTAGAGGGGCATATAGTCTACAATTTTGTCTTAGAAATTAGGCAAATAACACAATCAATACACGGGCATACTGAAAACAGATATCCTGATATTTTAAGGGAGACTCATGTGTCCAAGGGACAGTACTGGGCAGCTTATTGTAAAAATAGTAAATTGTATGTCATGTTAATGTTCATTAAACATTGCTAAGTTTGTGGTCAATGAGGATGTGGTAGTGTCCAAAATTTATTACAATCATATCAGATAGGGTTCTAATTCTAGTAACTGGCAGCAAGGTAAAGGAAGCAAATTAAAAAGTCTATAAGGAATCTGTAGCAAGAAACTCTGCATAGTTTCAGTCCTTTATAAAGTATGTTTATTGTATTATTACAATAAAATTACAGCCTCACTGTGTAGCAAAAACACACACACAGGCAGGCAGCATAATCCATAACAGATTTGATTCTAATAGCCAATGCGGGGAAGAAGGAGAAAAAAAAGCTTACACATCTACATCATGGCTTAAGACTTTGATTCTCATAATTGGCTGATTCCACAAATTGCACTGGAAAATGTATATAGTACAATGCTTCTGGCATTTGGTTTTGGGGTTAAGATTGTATTATGCAATTTAATAGAATTCATTAAATGAGACATTAACAAGCGGTACTAGGAATGAGGTTTAGCAGAAAGTCTTAAAGAGAGGTGATGAACAGGAACCTGTTTTGTTAAGCAGAAACAGTTGGAACTGAGTTACTGAAGATCTCGCCAAATACCTTGGACCCAGAATGATTATTGATCGGCAACATCATTCTTTAGTTTGAATTCCATGTTACTTTATCTATTTTTCTTATGACGGCAAATTTATACAAAAGCTTCCTTAAAATGCAATCCCTGTGAGCTAAATGTTATTCAGTGAATGCAGTGAACTTCCATAATGCTATTGAAAAATCAGTCATTTTAACATTTTTAGTGTTCCAAGCAATTCTGAGGGAGTAAGTCAAAACATTACTCTGCATTCTGTTGCATAACAAGAATAATAATATAAATTATATACATTTCCATAAATCCATAATCCTGTTGCAATTTCATTTTACAAGGGAGTCCAATTTTCTCTAAATTGAAAAGCTGTGCTGACTAAATTGAAGTTCAAATCAGATGACAAATGATTCCAGATATATAAGCATGATAAGAGAAAGTATGCCACCCACAAATAATGTTCATGTTTGATACATAATAAACAGCTTCTGAATCTGAATCAAACAGCATTAATCATGCTTTCCAAGTTCTTATGAAGAAAATAAATGAAAATGTACTGCTAGGTAGGGTTACCACCTTCCTGAAAAATATAATGAAAGATAATTAGTGATCATAGGGTGTATTGAAAGCATTAACATTGCCTAGACTTCTACTAACTCAGCCTTTTAAAATATTCAAAAATGCATTTTCAAGGTTTTCTTGATCTTTTAGTACATTTCTTTTATGGGCAATGCTATATCAGCATAAATTCTCTGGTTGCCTTCCCATTCCGCCCCAAAAATAAGTATAAACTATATTACTCAATCACTTAATATGTTATACATGTCACTGATCAGCTAAGTACTATGTTAAGCATTTAAAAACATTTCAGGTGCAATATTAATAACATTAATACATTGCAAAGGAACTATTCCATAAATATACAGTTTTGGGCTCCACATTTTAAAGAAGTTAAAGAATCCAGGGGCATCAGACAGAAATGATAAAGGGCTTGTAATTAAGCAGGATGTGGAACTCTCCCTTCATTCTCCTGCTACATTCATTGCCTTATATACTATATCCATCTGATCTGGGCTGCAAACATTCTCTAGCAATCCCCAATGATAGGCAAGCAGGGGAGCCAGTGATCTTCCAGTGTTGCTCTACACAGCACACTTGCAGAAAAGGTGATTAATAAGGAACAGAATAGCAATCTTTAAATATCTGAAGGGCTGCCACATAGGAGAACCCCTTTTTCCCCATCTCTAAAGAGAGTTCAATGCTTAGCAATCGCTTGAAATTGAAGCAAAGTAAGTTTAGGTGGGATATGAAGAACTACTTCACTTTAAAACAGGAAGGTAGTGAAATACACTTCCTAGGGAAGTTATGGAATATCTTTCCTTGAATTTCAAGAAGAGGTTGGGTAAGCATTGGTCAGGGATGATCTAGAAGTAAGAATTTCTGGGGCATACTGCAAAGAGCAATATCGGAAGCTGTGAGCCTCCCACCCCACTCATGGATTAGTGGGAGATTGTTAGAGAACATCTGTAATCCAGAGCAGATATATATTGAAGTGGACAGTGCTTAGCAGCAAGAGAATGAAGCAGATCTCCACACCCTGCTTAATTACAAAAGAAGACTAAAGGGATATGATAAATTTATGGATGGGAAAGGATGAAAGAAAAAGGATGTGAAATGTGGAGTTGTTTGCTATCCCCAAGTTGCAGAACCGAGTGAAGAGTGCCTGCTTTTTCCCTTGCTTGAGGGTTTTTCTGGTTGCCACATTAGGCCAGGAAGGATTTATTTTCCCTGTCCTGCTACTACACATGTCAGGGGGTATTTTTCAGCTTTCTCAAAAGCACACTGGGTGCTGGCTGCAACAAGGTGAACACTTTGACAGTGACAGTGGTCCGGCTAGAACTAAAACCAAGAAATTCATGGTTAGTATTGCCCCACCACTCAGGATCAGACAGATTGCCATATTTGGGTTCATATTGGTACAGACTATGCGGGGTTTGCCTTCCTCTGTAACAGGGGGAGGGAGACATGATTCTCTTTCTTGGATACTTGGTATTTAAAAACCTTGCCATGGTAGGACACTAACAATATCCTCATCTCCCTGCTTTACCTATGAAAGGTTAGGGTGTTCTCATGTCCTTGGGCTGGCTGCCTTGTAGTTGTAGAGTTTTAAGAATAGGTTAGATAAGGACTCATATGGGATGGTTTGGATAGGAATGTACCTGCCCTAAGCAGGGGGTTAGATTGGATGACCTCCCAAGGTCCCCTCCAGCCCTATTTTTTTATGGTTCTATGAAATGTGAACTTCCTTTTAATGACCTTTTAAAAGGTGTACATGTCGCAGGAGTGGGGAATGGGGGATGCATTACTACTTAGGATGCAATTTCCACCTAGTAAGAGGGAGCCTATCCTTCATTAGTAGAAGTACAGGCAAAGATATTTCCTAAATAATAAAAGATGTTCAAGGGACTGCGGGAGAATGGAGAAGATGGCAGAGTCTCTCCCTTCATCTTTCCTCTAAAAAATGCTTATTTTCCATCAAAAACATGCAGGTTAGAGCACCTGTAGATGACTGGGCTGCACTGAAATGACTACTCCCACCATTAAAGAATTTCCTATGAAAGAAAGATTATTAGTTGAGTGAACCTGTAGAAAAAGTATTGTCTCAGAGCACCCTTCCTCCCACACAGTCCCTTTTGTAACCAGTCTTTAAAGACAATAGTCCCAGACCTCCTGTGGTCTAATTCAGGGGTTTTTCAATCTTTTTTAACAAGTGTACCCCTTTGGTCTCAAAGTTTCAGTTCATGTATCCCTTCATATTTTTTCTGGGTTTTTTGTTTTTTTGTTGGTTTTTTTTTCTTGTTTTTTTTGGGGGGGGGGGGGGGGCAACAGGAGGGGGGAGCAAGCGCACCTGGGGGGGGGGGC
>NW_005841970.1:693536-702390 GCF_000455745.1 Alligator sinensis
AAATTTGCCGTGCCCCCCCCCCCCAACCCAGGTCATGTCATCTGCATTAATAATAACTTGGGCAGTCCAAGGGAACCCACTCTGATGACAGTCCAAGGAAAGGTCCCACTTCACCCCATAGGGAAGCATTGAGCTTCTCATGGCAGACTTAACTGCCTATATATGAATGCCAGTAGCTTGGGAAACAAGCAAGAGGAACTGGCCCTTCTCCTATGTGAAATGACTATGACCTTGTAAGGATAATGGAGACCTGGTGGTATTCTACCTATGGACTGGTCTGTTGCTTTAGAGGGTTACACCTTATATAGGAGAGACCATGTTGGGAAGAGGTGCGAGGGTGTTGCTCTCTACATCAAGGATCAGTTCACTTCCCTGCAAATTGAATTTTCTACCCAGGAAGGGTGTCTTGAGACCCTCTGGGTCAAAATACAGGGAGAACAGGAATCTACTATAAACCTCCCCACAAAGAGGAAGAACTAGATCAGGAATTCAATAGGGAACTGGTCGAGGTCACACGCTCCCAATGCATGATCATCATAGGGGACTTCAACTTCCCTGACATCTTTTGGGATGAGCACACGGCCAGATCTGACAGGTCGCATAGCTTTCTTGCTTGCATTGATGACCTCTACCTAACACAGGAGGTCTATGGGCCAACTAGGGAATAGACATTGCTTGATCCTGGCCTGGTCCTGGCTAAAGGGGAGCACCTGGTGAGCGATGTGAGGATCAAGGGGAAGCTTGGTGACAGCAACCATAAATTGGTCACCTTCTCAGTTCACCAAAGAGCAGGCAAATCCCTCATTAAAATAGAAATACTTAACTTTGGGAAGGCTGACTTTTGCAAAGTCAGAGATTTGGTCAGTCAGGCAATTAGAGGCCATACCCACCGAGAAAAGGGAGTACATGAGTAATGGTCATTTCTCAAAAACATAATCCTTGAAGCACAGGGAAAAGCCATTCCATCTCACAAAAAATGTAGTCAACGGGCAAGGAAGCCCCCCTGGCTAAAGAAGGAACTGTTGGACCTCATTAAACTCAAAGGAGAAGCCTACACCAGTTGGAAAATGGGAAGCATCACCAAAGAGGACTTTTCAGCACTCACCTGCACCTGTAGAGAGCAGTCCAGAAAAGCCAAGGCACAAATCGAACTCAGGTTAGTTACGGGAATCAAGGACAACAAGAAATCCTTCTTTAGATATATGGAAAGTAAAAAACAGAACAAAGATAGCATTTGGACCCTGCGAGATCTAATGGGGCAACTGACATCCAATGCCCAAGAAAGGGCCAATCTCCTAAACGACTTTTTCACATCAGTTTTTCACCCTCCCAAGGGGATCACACTGTAAGAATGGACACAAACCATCCTGAGAGTGGGTGATGGGCCCAAAACTGATGTGGATCAGGTGAGGGAACACCTTGAGAAACTGGACATTCACAAGTCCATGAGCCCAGACAGAATGCACCCGAGAGTCTTGAAGGAACTGGCAGACATCACTGCACCCCTCTTGGCAAAGATATTTGAAAATTCATGGTGCTAGGCTGAGGTCCTGGAAGACTGGAAATGAGCCAACGTGGTCTCTATCTTCAAGAAAGGGAGGAAGGATGACCCAGGGAATTATAGACCAATCAATTTGACATCCATCCCTGGAAAAATCCTGGAGAAAATTGTCAAGGGATCCATCAATACCAGACTAATGGAAGGCAAGCATCCGAGTGCCAGCCAACATGGCTTTGAGACTGGCAGGTCTTGCCTGACCAACCTCATCTCCTTCTATGACCAGGTAACATGTACCCTGGACAAGGGAGATGACGTGGATGTCATATATCTGAAAGCCTTTGACCTAGTTCCCCATGTTGTCCTCATGGTTAAGCTGGGGAATTGTGTCCTTGATCATCTTACAGTATGATGGCTAGGTAACTGGCTATGGGGTCGGACCCAAAGAGTACTAGTTGAAGGGAGCAAATCAACATGGTGCAGTGTGACCAATGGAGTCCCTCAGGGCTCAATACTTGGGCCGGTACTCTTTAACATCTTCATTAACGATCTGAATTCGGGAGTCAGATGAGAACTTAAGAGTGTGACTCATATTCATCTTGTGGTAAATCAAGACCCCCTTGGTCAGGTCTTGATTTACCACAAGATGAATATGAGTCACCAATGTGATCCTGTGGCTGTCAAAGCAAACCAAACTCTGGCTTGCATCCACTGATGCATCTCAAGCAAAACCAGGGATGTCATCCTCCCACTTTATTCTGCCTTGGTGAGACCACAGCTGGAGTATTGCATTCAGTTTTGAGCCCCCCACTTCAGAAAGGATGTGGAAAAGCTTGAGAGAGTCCAGAAGAGAGCCACTCATATGATCCAAGGCCTGGAAGGCAGGCCATATGAGGAAAGGCTGAGGGACTTGGGACTCTTCAGTCTGGAAAAGAGAATGCTCATGGGGGACTTGGTGGCAGCCTACAGTTATATAAGAGGGGTATATCAGAACCTGGGAGAACAGCTGTTCACCAGAGCGCCCCAAGGGATAACAAGGTCTAATGGCCATAAACTCCAGGAAGGCCAATTTGGACTAGACTAGACATAAGAAAAAAATTATTTATGGTGTGTGAGTGTCTAGCATCTGGAACAGACTCCCCCCAGAGATGGTGCAAGCACCTACTCTGGACTCTTTCAGAAAACATGTGGATGTTTTTCTTGCTGGGGTCACTTGATCCCAGCTGACTTTCTGCCTATGACAGGGGGGCAGGACTCAACTCATGAGGTCCCTTCCAGCCCCTAATGTCTATGAAATCTATGAAACCCCCTTCCAGTGCAGCCCAGCCCAAAACCCCATCTGGGAACAGCCTGGCACTGCCCCAGCTCTAGCCTGCAGCATACCCTGCCTCGCAGTCCACCATGGCCCATGTACTGATCTGGGACATGCGCCCCCCCGCCCCCGCCCTCCCAGAGGTGTGCATAGTGGCAGTGCTGGGAGTGGGGAGGGGCTGAATAGAGGCGGGGCTCACACAGTGGCCACCACTGCCCACCCGCTTGGCCACATACCACCTCGCTTTCCTATCGCTGATTGTGGCTCTGCAGGCTGGTGATGGGCCTTGCACCCAGCCAATCACATGCCGCTGGCCATTCACGTGCCCCCCGGCCATTCAGATGGGTGGGAGTGGGGAGGCGCCACAATGTGCCGTGTAAGGGCAGTGCCACCCAGCGCATCCCTCCCCTTCCCCCTCCCCCCAGGTAAGAGGCAAATGTGCTGTGGAGATGCCACCACCGTGCCCCAGGCATGCTCCCTCCCTGTCTGCCTGCATGTACCCGTATGACCTGTGTAAGTACCCCTAGGGGTATGTGTATTCCCGGTTGACAATCCTTGGTCTAATTTTTCAAATGAAGCAGTCCCTACCCTACAGTGTTCCTCTTAAATTCAGTCTTTCAGCATCCTTTCTTGTAGGCCATACGCTTTCTTGTAGGCCTTGCACTTTATCCTCCTTCTCAGTGCTGCATACTTCTAGTTCTGCCCTCTCTGACTTGTGAACTCTTGAAATATAGGGTCATAATCATAATTTTCTGCTTATAGGCTACATCCTCTGACAGAAGCCTTGTTTTGAGTTATATGACTTGTAATGTAAAACACTCCCTTAGTCCCTCACAGCAGAATATAAGAATTTGTCTGAACTGGCTGAGAGAGAGGATCCTTGCCCCATCCACTTTATAAAGCTCCTGGTCTCTAGCCCCTGATGAAATAAAAGTTCAGGTTTCCAATATTTTCTCTTTCTCCCAGACACTAACTAGCTCTGAGACCACCTTTTTTTCCCCCCCAATGGCTGTTTTTCCCTAAGTATTTCTTTGCCCTTCATCTGCCTTCTTGGACCCAAAGAATGCATACGATGAGGGCAAGTTACTGAGCATGCCATCCATGCTTTACTGATGGATCCTCCCAAAACCAGCTTCTGACTCCTAACCATGAAAGATCAGAAAGAAACTGACAATTAATTTAATCTTCAAAGTCCACCAAATTTAATGGGACTTGCATCACAGCTGGAATATAAACCTTGCAAATATGACCTGGCTATAGAAGGTGCTCCATAAGAGTTAAGGACTAGATCTAGCTGAAATTTCAGAATTAAGGTATGTGAAGCTACACTTACATGATATTATTCTGTTATGGACCACTAAGTGAGGGCCACCAGCAAGACCAGGGGACTGTGACTCATGAGTGATGGGCACCAGCAGGGCTCTGGAGTTTCATAGTTTCATAGTTTTAGGGTCGGAAGGGACCTAATAGATCTTCTAGCCCGACCCCCCGCCAGGGCAGGAGAACAACCCCAAAAAAAAACAAAAAAAAAAACACAAACCCTAAAAACAAAAACGGGACTCAAATGAGTCCAGCCAGGTAAGTATCCAGCCTCTTCTTAAAGATCCCCAGGGTAGGGGCCAGCACCACCTCCCTTGGAAGTTGGTTCCAGCTCCTAGCCGCCCTAACTGTGAAGTAGTTTTTTCGGATGTCCAATCTGTACCTCCTCTCCATCAACTTGTGCACATTACTCCTTGTTATGCCAGCGGGGGCTAGGGGAAACAGCGTCTCCCCCAAACCCTTCTGGTTCCCCCTAGTGAGTTTATAGACGGTCACCAGGTCCCCCCTCAGCCTTCTCTTGTGGAGGCTGAATAGGTTCAGGTCCCGCAGTCTCTCACTGTCGGGTCTGCCCTGTTGTCCCCGGATCATGCGGGTGGCCCTCCTCTGGACCCTCTCCATGTTGTCCACATCCCTCCTGAAATGGGGCGCACAGAACTGGACACAATACTCCAGCTGCGGCCTGACCAGCGTCGCATAGAGGGGGAGGATCACCTCCCTGGCTCTACTCGAGATGCACCTGTGGACGCACGACAAGGTCCGGTTAGCCCTGCCAACCATGACCTCGCATTGTCGGCCCATGTTCATCTTGGAGTCAATAATGACACCAAGATCCCTTTCCGCCTCCGTGCTCTCAAGTAGGGAGCTCCCCATCGTATAAGTGTGCTGCTGGTTCCTACTACCCAAGTGCAGCACCCTGCACTTGTCCGTATTGAAACACATCCTGTTCCTGTTTGCCCACCCCTGTAACCTATCCAGATCCTTCTGCAATCTCTCTCTCCCTGCTAGCGTGCTCACCTCCCCCCAAATTTTGGTGTCATCAGCGAATTTAAACAGGTTGCTTTCCACCCCAACATCAAGATCGCTGATGAAGAAATTGAACAGCGCAGGCCCCAGGACCGAGCCCTGGGGGACTCCACTACCCACCTCCCCCCAAGTCGAGTATGATCCATCCACCACCACCCTCTGAGTGCGACCCTTCAGCCAATCTGCAATCCATCTGACTGTGTAGGCATCTATGCCACAGTCGCCTAGTTTATTAATTAGGATGGGGTGAGAGACGGTGTCAAAGGCCTTGCTGAAGTCCAGAAAGACTACATCCACCGCAACACCTGTGTCCATGGCCTTTGTGACCTGATCATAAAAGGCGAGTTGTGGGTCTGGAATGAGGGGTACCAGCAGGGCCAGGAGACTGCAGGTTTGGAGTGACGGGAACCAGCAGGGCTGGGGGGCTCTGGGTCGGGAGTCGGGGGCAACAGCAAGGGAAGGGGAAGGGCCCCGGCATATGAGGGCTGCTCAGCACCACAAAGCAGCAGGTGGGGGGGACAGTTGCATCTGGACCTGTGTCCTGGTGAGTGAAGGGGTAGGGGGAGCTCTGTTTTTCCATGATAAAACCCCCAAATGTATAGGTATTTAGAATTTATTTTATTATAGTGATTGAGGCACTGGTAGACTTCCAAATTGCTTTAAAATTATAAATATATCAATAAAGCATTGTGTTCAACTGATAACTATATATGTAGTGGTGTTTCATTTTAATCACAGCAAAACATGGATTTGGGAGTTTTCAATCAGAGAATTTATGATTTTTAAATAGAAAAAGCCAGGATCCCTACACCCAGCACAGAAGCCAAGCTCTCTGGGCTCCCTTGCGCTTATCCTGCTTCTACTTTCTGCCCCCACACCTCGGGGTGGGGCAGCACAATGGGAGGGGTCAGGGAACCTGTACTGCCTGCACTGCATGCAAGAAAGGCAGGAGCTGAGCTGCCTGCACTGCAGGTAGGGAGTGTACTGGAAGGGGAGGGGAGTACAGCAGAGGGAAGCTGGACTGCCTGTGTGGTGAGCACAGCTGGAGTGGAGAAGAAGGACTACCCATGCTGGTGGGGATTCTACAAGTTCCACAAGGTACCTACGTGCTGCATAAAAAAAGTATTTTCCTGTCAATTTTTGACCTGTCACCTATTAATTTCAGTGGGCACCCCCTTGTTCTAGGATTCTAGGACTTAGTGAATAACAGTTCCATATTCACTTTGTCTACATACCCTTCATGATTTTATAGACTTCTATCACCTCCCCCCACCCCCATATCAGCCATCTCTTTTCCAAACTGAAGAGTCCTTGCCTTTTTAGTCTCCCTTGCTATGGCACCTGCTCCATATCCTAGATAATTATGACAGCCTTTCTCTGTACTTTTTCTAATTGTACTACATCCTTTTTGAAATGCAGAGACTGGAACTACACAGAGTATTCAAGATGTGGATGCATCATGGATTTGTACAGTGACACGATCACATTTTTTGTTAAGTTTTCAATTCTATTCTTAATGATGCTTAAATGTTACTTATTTCTAAAAAGGAAATCACATATCGTTTGTTATTATTTCAACCAGATTGTTTTCCATTATATTTTGATAATAAAAATCATACATGAACTCAACATAAGGCAGATCATAAATGCTGTAACTTTTCAATAATATGACAAATAATTTTAAAAGTGCTTGGTAGTCAAAACACAAGTCATAGATGCATTAATTTCATTGATTAATTTCACTAATTACACTTTAATAAGTTTAATAAGGCTTCCCTCTAAAAGACTTTAGTTTACTTGCTTATAACTATACTAAATTTTAACCAAAGAAACAAACAGTTTCTGCACCTTAGGCAACAGTCGCAGTAGCAGATCTGGCAGTGACTACTTTCTTCACCCTTGAAATTGGCAATTGCTCCAGTTCCCCACCCCCAGTTATGTTAGTAATTCTAACCATTCCAGCTGAAATATTATGCTTCAATCTGATTCTCCTCCTACCTGACTCTAACCAAGACAGTTTAACTGTCTCTAAGAACAAGGTAGGAAAAATATGTTGTTTTGGCAATGTTTAGAAATTCCAGCAATCTTTTCTTTTGGAAGTGTACTAGCATCTCTATGCTTGAGAAAATGATCAAATTGGGCAGAAGGTCTCATGTGTCAATGCTTTCAGCTGCCCCAAATGTGGGACAACATGCAAATCAGGGCTATTCAACTTGGAAGTGGTCAGGTGAAGTACCAGCAGGGGCCACAGGCCCTCAGGGCTGCATATCTAATGGCCCCCACTACACCATGCTTCCTGGTGCTTTCCCCCACTGCATCACGTACCCTGGCATCCCCCTGCTGCACCATGGATCCTGGTGAATCCATCACTGTACTCCCATTGTACCTCATGCCCCTGTGCCCCCCCTGCTATACCACATCCCCTTTGCTGCACCATGCATCCTGGTGCCCATGCACTATACTGTGCATTCCACTGCACATCCCACCACTTTACCATGTGCCCTAGTGGTACCCCCACCACCATGCTATACCACTTTCAGCTCCCCTGCTGTGGGCTCCTCTGCAGTACCATGCTGCTCACGTGCTCTGGGCTTTGGGCTCCCCTAGTAGTGGAGGATGTGTCACACTGTACCACCTTGCCCCACCTGCCCCTACACCTCAAAGGAAGAGGGAACACAAAGGAAAAGGGAGCCTGGAGCTTATGCAGCTGGAGCAATGGGAGCAGTGGTAATCAAGTAGGACCAAGGAGCCACAATTTACCCCTGTGCAGGCTGCTAATTGAACAGCACCAATGTGCATCATAAGAGCTAGGGAAAAAGAAATGGGTAGGAGTAAGACAGATCGGACAAGGACTCAGGACTGGGGAAGAGAAAGGACAACAGTACTGACTGAGCAAAAGAGAAGAGAACAAAAAGATGGTGGGGTGGGGGAACACCAATATTGGATGGAGAATCAGGCAAGGAGTAATGGAGAGAAGGAAAGTGAGCAGAAGACTGGACAAATAACCAGGAGAAAAGAATGGGTACTGAAATTCTGAATGGGTTGTAGACTGGGACCTAATGGACAAAGAAATCAGAACTGCCATTAAAAGTTTGAATAGTCTGAAACGGTATGAGTAATGGAAAACGGGATTGAGACTAGTAGCCAGTGGTAGGAAAGACATGAGACTGGGACATGGGTTGGTTGAAGGGCCAGACTTGGATATCAGATGTGCCCACTAGAATATATATATGCCCCTTCAAGGTCTGGGGTGGAACTCAGCATTACTCTGACATCAAATATCTAACCTACTGACAAATGTCCAAACACTCTTCATTTAGATCAAGTCACGAATATCTGTTCAGATTGTTGAATGGTTTTGTAATGCATGCAAGTATAAATATGATACAGACCAATGGAATTCATGCTTTTCAGTTTACACTTTCAATATTTACAAACTTTTATGCTAACAAAAAATTCACAACAGAACATGTCAAAAAAAGAATTTTGAGCATAGTAACTAAACTTGGTTTTATTTTGATATTTATATGATGTACAAATTAGAATATAAAGTAAAATGATTATTTATAGTTTCATAGTTTCTAGGGTTGGAAGGGACCTGGGCAGATCATCTAGTCCGACCCCCTGCCATGGCAGGAAAGAGTACTGGGGTAAAACGACCCCAGCAAGATGGTCATCTAACCTCCTCTTAAAACCCCCCA
>NW_005841970.1:703886-717152 GCF_000455745.1 Alligator sinensis
ATTTAAAAAAAGGACTTCTTGTTGTCCTTAATCCGGGAAGCTAGTCCCAGTTCCGTCTCTGCCTTGGCCTTCCTAACTACCCCCCTACACCCCCGAGCAACTGCCGAATAGTCCTCCTTGGTGATGACCCCTCCTTTCCATTGGGAGTAAGCCTGCTTTTTAGCAAGGAGACATTCCCGGATGCTTTTGGTGAGCCATGGCGGCTTGTATGCTCTCCTGCCCCCTTTGATCCTCGTCGGAACTACCTTCTTTTAGGCTTGGAGGATCGTCTCCTTAAGGAGCGACCACTCCCCTTGAACCCCCGGCTCCCCTCCCCTCTGAGACTTCAGCGCTTCCCCAACTATCCTCCTTAGCTCGTTGAAGTTCGCCCTCCTAAAATCTAGGGCCACAGCCTGACTGCTTGCCTTTGCTACCTTGCGCTGAATGGTGAATTCCAGCAGGCAGTGGTCACTGTCGCCCAGGGGGTCAAGCACCCACAGCCCCCTCACCAGCAAGAATCCACCATTGGGGATTTGTTGTTTAGAACAACAAATCCCCAATGCAATTATACAGTACAACTATAGCTTACAAGGAATTTTTTTTTTTTAACTTTTAAAATTAATTACTCCAAGTGAAACCAAACCAGCTTCAAAGCTATCATTAGGAGAACTCTCTTTGGTTCAAGATAGGAATTCTAGTCAAAACTAGAAATGCTGCTGCTAAAATGGCTAATTGACTAGAGAGTAAGATTCACATCCCTGTGTTGTTTGAAGAAGGGAATTGGATGCATAGCTTTCATCTCCCACCTTAGAGGTCCACCTTCTAATTGGCTATTCTGGAATATGTCCCTTTCACAAAAAGTTTTAAAAGCTATCTGTTTTATGCTAATATAAAATGGGAAAACTTCTGAAATATCCAATTTTTTCATAAAACAGGAACATTTTCTTACTTAGCTCTAACTACGATAACAATCAACTGCTTTTATTGTAATAAAAAAGTCTATATTTAAACATATAGTCAAAATTCCTAAATAGAAATACATTTAAAATATAAATAGCCAAAATCAAAATGAGATCTTCAGAATGACTGAATATTTTTTTTCTTTTTTTTTTCGTTTTTTGCTGGAAAAGGTGGAAAAGGTGACTGCTTCAAATGCGCAAATCAGAAAAATTTTATATTTCAGAAAGTCTTTTGGAATGGACATTCTGAGTTTCAACTCAGCTGTAATTTATGTAAATAGCTGTTGAATATGACTGCATCTCAATTTTTTCTAAATTAATTACTTGATGGATACCAACATCTGGTACTATTTTCCATAACTTAGTAAACACATGCTAGAATCAAATTAGGTGCTCAAAATAATTTAATAACCAATCTACCAATGCAACTTTCTACTGCTCTGGAAATGGCCCATAATGTAGCACAACTATTTTGGACTCCCTCTTCAGGTATCTCCTTTCTCATATTAAGACTTACTAGTCGTACTAGCTTATTTTTCTGCTCTGTTGGAGCCCTATTTCATTCACTATGGAGACTTGGAAACATACAGACACAGAAATTGGGGAGAGTGGGTGGTCAGAGATTCTCATTTACAGTCCTGCTGCGAATGTCATTTATAATCCAGTTCTCCTGGGACTGAATGACAAATGTATATTTGATGACTTCTTTCACTCAGTCACCTCAAGAGTCTCCCAGGTGCAATAAATATGAACTAAGTAATGAAACTAGTATCTTCAAGGCAAGCTCTCTGGCAGCAAAAGTCTAATCAGGGTCTCTCTGTTTTAGCATCCCTTGGAGATATCTGCTCTGAACTGTGATGCTAGAAGGTCAGAAACTCCTGTTCCATGCATTATTATAAAGCAGGGAGAACCTTTGAGTCACACACACACACACACACACACACACACACACACTCTCTCTCTCTCTCTCTCTCTCTCTTTCTCTCTCTCTTTACAGTTCTCAATTTGAACACCATTTTAGGAAGAAAAAATTTAATTAATTCTGTGATGTATTACCCATACCATACACATGGCAAAACTGAGGAACAGCTGAGAGCCAGACTCCGATTTTACTTAGAGCAGTACATGCCAGGAATGACTTCACTGAAGTCGATAGAGTTAAAACTGGTGAGAGAGCGGAAATCAAAGCCTAAATGACCTACTCAGAATTCAGAACAGAATGAGAACTCAGAAATGTATAGCTTCTAGCTTTGTGCTCATACCCATCCTGCTTGCCTCTCTCAACAGAAAAAAATATATTTAAATTAATATGCCAGTCACATTTTTACAGAGTGACCTTTGCTTGGTGCTTAATGAGAGACCTTTTCCAGACCCTAATTTTAGCTACTGAGCACTGTAGCACTCATTCCCTGAAAAATGAACTTGAAAAATCTTAAGTGGGGCTTATTTTCAAATTTGTCAATCAGTTGTAAATCTTGGCCGCTGTCTTCACACTACTAGTCTTTGCGAACAAATATTCTGCATCTCGCAAGACATGTTTCTGTAACAAGAATATTTATACCGATAAGCAAAAGAAACTGGCAGTTAAAGGACTATATTATACATAAATAGTTATTAGAAAACTTAATGTATTTGGAGCCAAATTTCAATATTATTCCACTTGGTTAGAAAAATGTATTTCAATTACAGCTTTAATGTGACAGTGAAGAGTGTTAACGTATTAGAATTTCTCCTGATAATGTAGCTTTCTTATGTCTGGGTAATGAATTCATTTGTAAATTATATTTCTTTCTTAGGCAGTAAGATGCCATGCACATTTTGAACATCCCATAATCCTACCCTGAAGTAAAATAGGTGTTTTGACGAAGTTTCAAAGTATACACATAAACCGTTGACTTAAACCCACCAATTTCATAGCACATCAAGATTCTCAGGGGCAAGCCAGTGACATCTTAAGTAGGCCATCTCCAATGTTAGAGACTGTCTGTTGAACTTGATGAATAAAATGTTTCTGATTCATAGTCTTTGTCTTCTTTCCAGTTCTTCAAACTCCCTAACAACTTGTCATGACTTAATATTGACTTCACAATGATGAAAGTCTTTCTGACAAGTAGATAAAACACTTGACATTTAAAACTGCATTGTGAGAAATTAGCCCTCTATTCTCCCTCTCTTCTTTCTTTATAATTTATCCTTCCTGTTTGGAGCATTAGAACTTGAGAGAGTTCAAGCCAGATTTTAACTGTACTTTGTGGATATAACACACTCTATTGCAGGGCAGGTTCTCAATTTAAGATTTCTGCCACAAATTTAGATGTCTTCAATATATGTATTTTAAGTTTATTCAAAATATTTTATTTCAGAAGCTTCTAAATATGGTTTTCCATAAGAAAATAAGGAAAAGAGCTCTCCCCTTCTCTTTGTAATACTAACATATATATGCTTAGAAAAACAGTATGAAGGCTCTGTTTGAAAGCTATGACTAATTTTTAACTGGATATCAATCAATAGCCAGGATGTTAAAAGGCAGCGAAATTTGCCAAGGTGAATATATTAATTTAAGTTCTAAGTGTTCCTTATTATATGTAATTCTCACAGCATCAGCTATCAAAATGTCAAATGTCATGGGAGATTGAGAGAGAGAATTAGAATAAAAGAATGAAACCAAAAGGTAAACTCAAGTTACAGGGGACAGAAATCTTTGGCTTAAATACCATCCCATTCAGTAAATTCATTTTCCTTATTCAGTACATCCAAGGAAAATAGTTTAGAATAAGTAAAGTAGAAAAAGGTAAACTTCAAACTAATGTCAGAGATGTCCCCTAGAATAAGAGAAGTGTACTGTACTTTTAATGCTTTTATCTCATTTTTCAGGATTTAAAACACAATTATTTCACATGTTTGAAACCTTTGCAACGTAGCACAACATTGCTGCTACCACTGTAAAACTAAATTATTCAGCACATAGTTAAGCCAAGCAACTTGACTTTGTGGTGAGCCACAAAGCTGGCATTTCACTACATATAAGCATAAGACGTCTCTTCCACAACCAATCAATTTGGGTATATTGTTTTACAGTGCATGAAAAGATAAATCTCCAACACCATTACACGTGTCTTTTCCCTTTATTTCCTAGAGCATAAAATAAGTCACTAAATATATTCAAGTTCCCTACCTGTATTCAGTTACCTAGAGACTCAAAGTATTCTAGCCTCTATTGGGATTAGGCACATTACAGGTGGTTTTCTTTCTTCTACTGATTTTTTACTATTTCTCTTTAAAGCTTTTGTGCCATAAAGCAACTATTATTAAACTAAGGCCTTATCTAAAGCTCATTTAAGTCAATGTAAAGACTTCTATTGGCTCTACTTAGCTTTGGATCAAGGCCATGAGTCAGAGATGTTGTCTCCTTTTCACCTGCTATTAAGCTTTCGTTTCTTGGTAAAGAAGTCCTAAGAGCTCCTGTTCACCCTAGCAACAAGTGCTCTTATAGTACTTTGCAAGCACCTCAGCATCAAAAAATGTGCAGATTACAGCTGAAGTACTTACCTATTCTACTAAATGTTCCCAGTGCTATCCAAACTGTTCTTGATAACTTCTCTTCTTGGGCAAAAAGTGGCATACACCTATGTATATTTATATTAACTGGCATTCCATGTTTACCATTTCCACTGAGCAATATTGATCCCCCTGAAAAAATAAATCCCATGGCCCAACTTGGGGACCTGATGTGGTATACAGACTTCTACTGTAGAGGGGTAGGAATTTCACCTATGCAACACAAAGTAAAAGGAAAACTGGATTTACAATGAAAATATGGATAAGAGCACATTTCCCTTTAATAATAATAACGTAGATTTCTCTTCAGTCCCTGTTTAAAATAAAATGGATCATATATATTTTTACTTTCAAAATATGGCCCCAAATTCAAGGATTATTCAAATTTAACTTTTTAACATACTACCTGCAAAATAACAATGTAGACAATAAGGTAAGATCCTCAGCTGATATAAATCAGTGAGTCTCCATTTATGTCAGAGTAGAGTGATTATTACACTAAGGGATGGCTCATAATGTAGAAGCACTTATGGAGGATTGCACAAACTTTGTATTACTCTTTGCAGTTTTACTTTTTACATTTTTTGTGTCATTTAATTGTATTTTGCTGTAATGCAAAAACTATATTATCTTTAAGGATGTGTGTAAATAAGATCAGAATTTGTCCCTACGTGTGCATTTTAAGTTTGCTGAAAACATTTTCATGCATCAATTACTTGAAAAAGCAAGCACGTACATCCAGACTGAAAGAGAAAAGGCAGGAATTCAAATGGAAACCGCTAAACAACTTTCTGGATCAACATTACACAACTGACATTGATATCAAGACTTTTCTAAACTTGAGGAGGACCAAGACCCATTCCTTCACAGCCATATACAGTCATCCAGCTTGTCCGAAAGCATTTTCACAGTGCAGAAGAATCTAATGAAAGCTTCTCTAAACTTACAGCTTTTTCCTTCTCTGATATGCTATGGTCAGATCTATATGGAAGCAGCAGCATGCCCTCCTAAGGCAGCCCCGAGCTCTCCATGTTCATTTGCATGCCTCATATTTGGAAATATGCTGACAGGGCCACACCTTCAATAACCACACTCAAACATGCTAGATTGAGGAGTCAAGAGCAACCACAGGGGTGTGGGTTGGAGCAGCTTCTTCAGTGTATTCCCAAAAATGTATTATATCTTTCCACTAAACTACATCCTTTTTGTCAAACAAAGCTCCCAATCTTTGCACCAAGCAAGACCCAATATTGTACTTTCCGACTTCAGAGACAGTGAAGTCAGCGCAATTTAAGCAACTAATGAACGAAAATGTAAAAATTTAGTGAAGGTAATGAGAATTTTACAGGATGGTTTTCCTGCAAGTAAAAACAATGTTTGCTCTAGCTCTCCTTCCAGTCGTAGCCTCATGAGTAACTATGTTGTGGTTGAATTGTGGAGAGAGGAATGTTACAGCTTACCTACAATCATAGTACAAATCAATCGGTCTATGCTTTACATAATCTATTGGTAATGCAATCTGTGGACCACTGCTGATAGTGATGCAACTAAACTAACTTTAACACCTCTTACTTCAAGTGGTGTGATTGTAGATTGGATGTTGATTGCAAAGATGTTCACTGGTGCCAGGCGTGCAATCTAAGTTGGGGTTTGGGGAAAGGTAGGCAGGATCAGTGGGGCTTAGCATGTCTGTGGTAGGGGTGATGGCAGAATCAGGGGGGCTAGGGGGTCTGTGGGGGAGATTGAGGGGACTAGTGGCTCTGGGGGAGGGGTTGTCCATCCAGGGGCATAGGAAAAGTACAGTCTTGAGGCTGGAGTGATCGGCTGGGCTTTCCCAGGATGGGGCTGTGTTGTGAACATGTATATACATTCCCAGGATCTGATCTACAATCACATGGCTCATTTTAATTAAGTTGGGGGGAGGAGGAAGGGGAGAGTGCAGGTCGTTGGAAGGGAGGTTACCCACAGGGGGCCTGGTGGGTCCATGGGGTGGGGGAGAGAGGGGGATTGTTCATCTGGGATTGCACTGGAACACATGTTCAAGTTAGATCAGGCACTGGTTAGGCTGATCTACATAGTTCACCTCCTAGGTGAACTAATGTTAGATCAAACCAGCCAGTTTTTGCCCAAACTAACCTTTCTTAATACAGATTGACTGAAAATTGGTATGCATGCTTTCTTGCATGCATACCAGCCTCTGGCTTCTTTACTATTCATTCCATCCAGGAAGAGCATACACCAACTGCAGAAACTTCCTTAACCCGACGAAGGGTATTTCTACCCAAAAGCTTGCAAAGAAGAATTTTTCCAAGTACAGTAAAAGCTGTGTTAATGGGCATTTTACTAACTGGAATACTTTATTAACCGGAATTTCCAATATCCCCCAATACAAATCCTCACCTTAGACTCAGCAAAGATTCTGGTTGCTATCTGGCATGCGCATCAAGTATTTCACTTGTTTACACTAGTTAGTGACACTGCCAATACAGGAGCTGCCAGGAGCTCTTCTAGTTGATATCCTCATAGGTGGAAGGAGAAAAAAATTGGGGGATGGGGCACAGTGTGCATGCCCCCCGAGGCAGAAAAGTCTGCAGGGGAAGGGGCGGGGGAGGAGAAAGGGATCTGCATGGAGCAGGGCTACTGCTGTGGCGCTACAGGCTGGGGCTGATATAAAACTTTCAGATAACCAGAATTTTTAGATAACTGGCACCCCTTGTACCCCACTCGAGCCCGATAGCAGAGCTTATACTGTATTTGAGTTGGTCATAAAAGATGTCATATTTACCCAAAGAACCCTGTCTATCTATGAATGGGCATTTAGATTGACCCAACCATAGGTCAATCTAAGTGTAACCTCTGCAAGTGGATGAACTATGTAAGATAGAGCAGCCATTTTTTGCCCTGTCTAACCTCTCTGAACATATATACTGTTCAGCATTTAGGTCTACCTAACCCTAGTTAGGTAATCTAAGTGTAATATCTGTACAAAGCCATTGTATAATAATTTCTATATGTAGTTATATTCAGATTTAAGCTATGAATAATAGTTAAATGAGACATATTACAGAGAAAAATAACTTGCACAAGTAGAAGTAAAGTTTTTGGCTACCCAGAAAATTGATCAAGTATAGTAAAGTACCAGCCAACTCTGCTAGTTCAAGCCACTTGAGTTCCTGCTGTATTGTATACAACATATTATTCCCTCAGTTTTAAGACTGAACTCATCATTACTGCTTGAGAACATACATTGGACCATTAGCAGCATGTTTAATGATTTCAACACAAACAGTTAAATTGGCAACAGAATTCAGGCTCCAAGATGATTGAGTGCTCTGAAAATAAGTTTAAAAGAGCAGCTCCGCTCAATTATACTGTAGTGAACCACAGCCCTTCACAACTGTTACTTGTCTGTGCCTTTCTACACCATAATTTATCATCTTGAGAACTGCATAGTATGAACTTTTTTCAGCACAGTTTTCCCCACAGGCAAAGATGCCAAAAATAAAATCACAGGGATTTCTCTTGTCTGCGTAACCATGAAATATTTATTTGAGGTCTTAAATATTTCCATCTTAACTCCTCTCTTTCCTCTATCGCTGGAGACAACTCCACCATCCTTCCTGTCAGTGTTATCCACACTCACAGTCTGCATATCATCTTTGATTATTCCACTTTCCTCCTCTGCATACATGTTTCCATGAAATCATATAATTTCGTTTAAAAATTCATCCTTCCTCTCAATTTTTGCAGCTGAAATGTTTTTCCTTTTTGTCAGGTCCTAATTTGAATACACTTAGAATACTGTATCTTCCATCTGCTCCTCCTTCCTCCAGTTTATCCATAAGCACTGACTCAGATCCTCCACCTTCATGCACAAATGTTCTGACCACACTTTCCACCTTCTTATTTTCCTTCACTGGCTTCTACTCGTTTTCCACTTTAGATTCAATCTACTCCTCCATGAAGCCTAACTCTAAATATTCAGATTGATCTAAAGTTCCTTTATTACATCTTCATTTCAAATCTCTGAAGTCATTTTTTTCTCCCTTCACTCTTTGCAAGTTTCTCTCAATGCCTTCTTCTGACTATTCACTATTAACTAGAATCAAGAATGTTCTCACAAATTGCTCGCGTATCATAAAATGCTAGTAAAAACTTGTGCAAGAAGGTTTCTATTTTGACAATCATAGACAAATTTATAATTGAAGACTGCCTGTCCGGGAGGGGGGGTCTGCCAGAAATTGGTAATGGTTTTGAGGCCAGATTCTAGCAGTCTTAAGGTAGCTTTATCATGCATACTGCCATTGGACCAGAAGCATAAGAGCTCTAGCTTGAGCCAGGCTTCATCTAGAGTTTTAAACCCCCGAGTCTGCTATCAGAAGCCTAGAGCTCTAACATGAGACAGAACCCATGTCAAGCCAATTTGGTTTCCTTTCCTAACAGTGCAACTGGTTTGGTGGATGAGGGAAATGTGATATACCTAATATACCTGGATTTTAGTAAAGCTTTTAATTAATCCCATATGATACTCTCAAAAGGAAACTGGAGAAATGTGGGCAGACACATATATATTTATCTGAATAACCGCCACGCAAAAAATAACTGCCATATTTTCACACACAAAGCATATGCCCTGTTCCCAAAACCAGCTGGTAGAGTGCACATTATATGTATGATAAGACAGTAAGAGTACTCAAAAAGCCCACTGGATGGATCAGCCCATGGAGCTAAGACACTTGCTCTGTGGAGTTCCCAACAAGTCCAGAAATCTGGTGGCAGAGGAGCAGTGGCAGCATGAATTGCCACGGCTCCAAGAGCCACTATCCCATTACCAATTTTCTGGACCCATAGGGAGTTGTCCTGGCCAGATGACATGGCTCTATGTGCCAGATGGAGTTAGGATGTGGGGTTGGTCCATAGCTGAATGTGGCCCCAGATTCAGTGTGCAGGGTTGGCTGGAGGTCCCCATCTGGCATGTAGGGCTGGAAGAAGGTTCAGGAGCAGTCTCAGTTCCTTAGCTGCCACAGCTATAAGAAACAATCATTTTTTTCTTCATGCTGCCTTTCAAAAATGAACCAAAACAAAACAAAAAACCAAAAGAAGCAACCCCCACCTGCCAAGGTCAGCATTATATAAAGGGGAGGGTTATGTGTGAGAAAATATGGTATTAATTAATGTGTTAGACTGGAAGAAGGTCTCTAGCATGGCTGGAGGGGGAAAACTGTAGAACAATGACATCTTTGGTCAAAGCTCTGTTCTGGATCCAATGCTTAACCAATAATGACTTTGATTCAATGAGAGAGAGTAGAAGAGTGAAATCTGAAAATGAAAAAACTGAGTGGAATTACAAGCACCTGAAAGGATTAAAATCAAAATTCAATTTATAAATTGGAGAACTGGGCTACTGCTACAAAAAAGAAATTTAACAAAGACAAATGGAAGGTGTTACATCAAATACAAAATAGGAGGTAACTAGCTTGGAAGTAGCATTTCCAAGAAGGATCTGTGAGTTCTGCTGAATCACAAACCCGATACAGACAAGCAATGTGAAGTCATAAAAAAAAGAGATTCAATTTTGGGTTGCATTAACAGAAGCATTGTGTTCAGCTTGGCAACCCCTTGATTTGAGGATGATCTCTACAACAGCTTGTTGATGGGTCCTGAGGTGATTTAAGAGTCCAATCCTTGAGCCACAGATCTGTCCACCTACAGAAGTTGCAGGTCTATCCAAAGGGGAGAGAAGGCCATAGGCTAGGATTTTTCTACTGTACCTTCCTTCACTCTCTTCTCTGCCTCAGAGGCAAGATGTTTCACCCTGAAGCATGCTGCTGCTTGGTTGAGGTTGCAGCACCACTGGAGTCAGTTAGCAGACAGCTCCTCCCAGCTCTTGATGTCAGCATGTTTTCTTCCTTCAACGTGTCCTTGTAGGTTTCCTCTGGACACGGCAAGATCTAAGGCTACAATTAAGGTGGGAACAGAGCACTTATTTTGTGAGTCAAGAGTCGGGAAATTACACATAATGTCTGGGTCCAGCAAAGCTGGTAACACTTCCTTCCGCAAGGATACTGACATGTTTGCAGTGACCTTCCTATTTGAGGCAGAGTATTTTCCAGAGGCATTGTTGATGATGCCTTCCCAGGCTCTTGAGTTCAAGATATGGGAGATCATGCTACCACTTTAGTGATCAAGTGCCTTTAGTGAGTTTATTACAACTGAAGTAATAGGTGTGACTTGGCAGCATAGGCGACTGGTAGGGGGGGCACGAGGGGGCACGTGCCCCCCTGACGGCTGACACCAATGCTGTCTGCAGGGCTGGTGCCCCCCCACAACAGGGCTACTGCTGTCAGCAACTTCTGCAGGTACCCCCCTAGATTCAGGAAGCACCAGTCACTCATGCTTGACAGTGGTTAAGCATTGGTTGAGTACTATGTACAGTTCTGGGCTCTGCACTTTAGAAAAGAAATAGAGCATTGGAGATGATCCAGAGGCAAGCAAATATGCAAGCTGTACAAGGAAAAGTTGAGAGAAGTAGGTATATTTGGTTTGGAGGTAAATGAGAGAAAAAGTTTCCAAATGTTCTCCTACTGTTTTTTATGGCAGGCTTTTAAACAAGTTCTTTTCTTTCTCATGGGAGGTGAAAGTGGGAAATGAAGCAGTAGGTTTAGGCTACAGGACAGTAGATTTAATTGTATTTAAAGTGCTATCAATATAGAAAGTAAAACTGAAAAATAAGCTTTTCATTCCTACCTCTGGTAATATTTCAGTAACGGAGCTGTTAAATTACTTATAAAACTTATTTTTTAAAAATTCTGACAAAATTTCATTTTTAATTTCACTTTTAAACAACTGGAATTTGAGTTTGATAGGAAAGGCAGTTCAATGTTGATGAAAATCTAAATTTCTTTTGTTGTACTAAATGTAGGTAACGGGTGGGGTGAATGGAAATGAAATAATTGGCGAGACTGTTCCAGTCTCAAATCCTAATTTATTGAACACATAAGCAATGCGAATATTTAAGTTTGGCTTTAAATGTAGCACTTAACTTTTAAGCAAGCCATAATAGTCAATATAGATATTCTTACATGAGGCTTCCAATAGATACAGTGATATCAGCCGGCCATTCTTCCATCACTGTTCCAGGGTTCAACTACTTCTTGTTTCTTTTCTCTTTTCTTGAGTGATGCTCTCCCCAATCTTTAAGATTTTTCCCTAGGTTTATATTATATTATATATATTTATATATATTACATCATTACACACACACACACACACACACACACACACACACAGAGTTCCCTTCTGCATACCTCAGATACAGTTATGTCATAAACATCCATCTATTATTTTTCACAATGGTCTTCTTGCCAGGCTGCCATCTGTATCCTGCTGTCTCAGACTGGTAAACCACATCCTCTTTTAACTTTTTGTTGACATGGATCATAAAAGGGCACCCTAAATTTTAATCCACTTGCTGTGCTTTTAGTGGCATTTAGTTAGTTATGTCAAGACACAAAAGGGTGTTGCTTATCCTAAGCATTTTGCTAAGGCAACTTTCAGGCATACACTTTCATGTGAATGAATAAAAATAATGGAAATCATTCTCTAAGTGAGAGTACTTCAACAATTTGTTTTGCTAATTACATGTTGTATGTGGACTGCAATACTCTTGAGATATCATTTTTTTCAGGAATATCCAAGTATTTGAATGTATTTTGGACCTGAAAACAGTTGAATAATGTCTACTTGTGTGCAGAACCTTAAAGGTTTACATAGTTGACCAGTATCACTTGTCCAACAGTAATAAGTAAGTATTTCAGGAAGAATAAAGCTTATGTTTAATTTCTAATGGCAATTTAAATGTAATGATGCTCTGTAACAGAGAGCCTAGGGCTCCCTGTTCTTTTAAGGTAAAAGCAGCCCGGCCAAGACGCTCAGCAGGCCAGGCAGGGCGCAGCAGCTGCAGGTTGCTGGGGCAACAGAGCAATGAGGCCAATCAGCAGGCACCTGCAAGCAGCCCATACAGTGTGCTGATGGGAAGGGGACAGGGCCCTGGGAGGATATAAGCTTGAGGCTTGGGCTAGCAGGCTAATCTCTCCCTGGCAGTGCAGAGGAAGGAGCTCATCACCAAGAGAGCTACCCAGAGATGCTAGTCCAACTGCTATGCTGCCTGTGGGAACAGTGAGGTTTGGGGAGCTCACAAGGAGCCCAGGGTTGGAAGGCTCACTAGCTGAGAGGTGAGGGAAGGTTTTCCCTCTTAAATGGGAACGGGGGGAGAAAAGCTGTTTCCCTTTGATGCTTATGTTACAGCCCAGGGGCTTACGTTTATGTTACAGTTATACTGGTGGTTTAGATTGGGACTGTAGGGGTGGTATACAGAGGTCCCATTGGTGCTCGTGGGCACATGGTCACCTTGAGTCCTGCCAGGGGCAGGCTCAAGGCTTGAGCAACTGTTGAGCCAAGAGTGGGCAGAGTGTAAGGCCACAGAGCCACACAGGGCCCAGGGGCCTGACGCCCAAGAGAGATTTTACCAGACACGGGCCCAGCACCCAAGAGAGGCACATCTAGACTGGGGCCAAAGGTCCAGCAGGCAGGGGCTAGGGGCCTGGTGCCCAAAAGGGCTAAAAGAGAGCTAGTGCCTCAAAGCCAGGTCCCATACAGGGCCAGGACTAGAAGGCCTATGGAGAGTAAATGGGTGGAGGCTGAGGAGGCCAAAGTCCCAACAAGTGAACAACATTATAGTAACAACTGTGAGGCATGTGGGGTGGTGTAG
>NW_005841970.1:717183-718017 GCF_000455745.1 Alligator sinensis
GCCATGGAATTAGTCCCTAAGGTTTTAGGTGCCCTGCAGTGGCAGAGTCAGAGAGGCCCAGCAAGGGGCCTGGGAGCAGTAGAGGCCAGCGGGGGTCCAGTTGGAATGGGGCCACACCATGGCCCATGGGCAGCCTCCCCATTACTACTCTTATTCCATCAAGATGTAGTGGGAGAGAAGGGAAGGTGCTCTGCGGGCAGAGCAGGGCATGGTCACAGGGACCCTGGGACATGCTACATGCTCCCATGGTAGAACTGCTATAAGTTTCTGAAGACTTGGTAGTTTACATATATACAACCCAGATGCTTAGCTCTATATAACTATCAGTTTTGTTAGATACCAGGAAATGTTATATAAAAGTCTTTAACAAAGCAGACATGGATCCATGAAGGGAACATGAATGACAGAAAGGAAGTGAAAACTGAGGATAAAATACTTTTCCTATTATATACTTTAAAAAATCATATTCGTATGTAAAACCCGTGTTTGCAGGCAAGCAAACTTTGCAGGCAAGCTTGCAGTATCCTGAAACATTATCACTCTTTGAACAGAACTTTCACTAAGAGGCACCAGCGTTTGCTTCTATTTCATAGACAGAAACGCTAACATTTTCTAGACTGAAACTCAGCTTAATAGATCTGAATTGAAAGAGCCATCCCTGTTTATTAGGAGAGCCTCTAATCAATTTACAGCTGCTAAGCTTTTGGAATGCTCCACTATTGGTTGACAGGTGGTTAGATTAAGTTTTATTTCTTCATACAGCTGTGCTCACACATTTAGTTCCTCCCTTAAAAATATGCAAAGATGACTTTTGCGTGTTTATTGTTAGCCTCA
>NW_005841970.1:718048-743584 GCF_000455745.1 Alligator sinensis
ACATCAACAGATGTTAAATGCTCATTAACTTTATTTAGACAAATACAAAAACTAGTCATAGAACAGAAGCTTTCCCTCATCAAGTGCTGTATACTTTTACAATACCAAGAAATAAAAATGAATCTACTAGCCAGTCCTAGACTTGCTCAGATATTATACTAAGAGTAATTAGGACTGATTAAGATAGTTGTATAGAGATAGAAATCTTTCTAGTTAGCACTTCCAGTATTCATATTCAGAATAATAAGAAATAGGACTATTAAGCATTGAAAGTAACAATAAATGCTTAACCTATAAATAGCCAGGGAAGCTAAAAGTCAGGTTTAACTTCCAGTTCGTTGTGCTGCCAGTTACTTTAGGTTGTTGTTTGTAGCCTCTCAAAAGAAGACCAGCCAATGGGGGAGGGGAGTATTGCATGATACTTACAGAATGGAAGAACAGCTAAGAATTGAAAAAAAGTTGTTCAACTCTAAGATTTATGAAGCAAATCTGACTAACTATTATTAACCATTAATCTGCAGTTCTGTAGAACAATTCTTTTAAAATATTTCATTGAAGATGCAAAGAACATATTACAAGCAATTAATAGTCATCCACTAAAGTTTATACTTCACTTATTCCAAGCCCAGTACTCAAGGTGCGCTTTTGTCTTTTAAAGTCAGATGATCTGAGTCAAAGTTCTTTTTTGCTCCCACAATACCAGAAAATATGGAAATGAAGAATAATACTGAGCTCAAGACACCCAAGTGGTATTCAGAAGAGGACAAGTACCAACTATATCAGAGACTTCTTGCACAATTTAGGGAAAGTCACTTCTCTAGTCATCAACCCTCCATTTATAAATATTGGAATAAATAGTTCCCACTCTAAGTTATTATTGCAAATTTTTAAATTTCAAATTTTAAAATAATATATATATTTAATCACAGCCAGGCACTAAGGGTAGTTGAAGCCATTAGAGAACAATGGTAGTCAAATAGTATAACAAATCAGTGGTGTTACAATAAGGCAAAACAGTTGTGAGAAAGCAATTTTTTTTTAAATTGCAAATATAAACATACATGTCAACCTACTCAAATAATTTTCTCAACACTTAAGTGAAAACAGCCATAATATTTACTAAGTGGTAAATAAAGTATATAGATTTATAGATTTCCGATAATTGAAGCAACTTGCAACAACAAAGTAGAATTCCATAAGGCTGACAATGTGCATTATAGAGGTAAGCAGCAAGGCAAAAAGCTGGCAGACAGGCAGCGAGACAAGCAAGGTAAGTAGCCCTGTGGTGAGAGCATGGGCTCTGCCTGCCCACTCCACATTATGCTACTGCCCATTGTGGAGTGGGGACAGGGAACAATACTAACTCTCCTACACACATTTAGAGTTTGTTCATAAAACTGCATCACTTTTGAAAGTGTACTCAATCATATATGGAAGAAAAAGCCACACACATACATGCAACATTCTGTTTGATGACCCTAGCATATACTAGATGGTGCACCTGGGGGTACCATCCCTGGCTGTAAAACAAATAATTTAAGAATAAATAATCAAAACAGACAAGCAGTTGAATATATATTACTTACACAAAAATGGTTACCAATGTAACTGGTGTATCAATGCAGAATGTTCTGTGTTATACTCCAGTCCTGTAGCAAAAGACTCAAATACACTAAGTGTCTATTGGCATATTCGAATTACAGGATAAAAAAGGAAAAGGGACACTTGTGTATCCATATGCCAAATGCACAACATCTGAAGATGATATATACTTTATTTTTTAAGACACGTGATACTAGATCAATTTCTGTTGAGCCATTTTTCAAATCCAGCTAAAGCACGTAGGCCCAATTTCAGGAGATGAGTTGTGCCAAAGCAGAAAGCCAACTGTTATGACTACACTGAGATGCATGGTTCCTGACATGCACTGTCATGTCAATTTTAGCAGACAGTTGAAATAAGCAAAATGCCAATTCTTTAAATATTATATGTCTGATTATGCAGGATAGAAAAAAAATGCAACATGCCAGCCGCCACATATGGTAGCTCCAAAATATGCACAAATATTCTGAGAGCCAAATCATCTTTCCTAGAAAAAACATCTTTCCTAGAACAATGATCTCATGAAGAGGTTAACAGAACAAATTGTTCCCCATCCTAGAGCAGATCATAGTAGTAGCTTTTCCCGCTACTATCCTGCCTCCATTGTGGGGGCAAGCTTGTTTTGTTGATTCATGAAGTAGCAATTTCATGTGTGACTCATTTGCTTCTCACCCCTGTACAAGGTCCATTGCTGAGGGAGCAACAGACTTTAGTGACTTCAGAAACTCTCTCGGAAGATCCCACTTCCATTTCTGCATTTGTGTTTATCGTTTTGATCCTTAAACCATCCCCTATACTGTTCTCCCCACACAGCAGCCTATCCCCAACTAATGCCTAGATCCTGGACCAGATTTTGCTTTATATGTGGCATAATTATCACAGCTGGAACAACTGAAACTATAGGTTGGAACTTTAGTAAGAGACATGAAGTCATGATTTTGGCAAAAAGCCAAGGACTGACATGTCTCTAAGACTTAGCCATATTTTTAAGAGGAAAAAAGCATATTTTAGAACCTATATTCAGGGGACTCCACATGTGCTACACATGTAGTATGTGTGTGTAACAGAGTGGCTTGTCCATTTAAGAGGGGTCAACCAACTCTGTTGAGTAGCTGCAGCTGTGGGAAGGCTGCTAATAAGATAGTGGCTCACTGGGAGCTTAAAAACCCAAGAGATAAGAGAAACAACTGTGAAGGAAGAGTGGTGAGCCACAGGCAAGCGGAGGGCTGAACCACTGACTGCACAGAGGGGCCAGAGTCACAGGGGTCCCTTTCCAGTGTCCAGGACAGGACAACAGGGTTTCCGGGTTGTTTCATTTTGTTAAAGCAGGGATGCTCAAAATGGCCAATGAATCTCCCCATGAGTCAGGAAATGTGGCAGTGGGAAAGGGGTGGTAATTATTCCCCATGGCCCCTCCCCCACTGCCAAATTCCCAACCTTCACATGGTGGGTCAGAGCCAGCCCATGCCCCCGCCCCCTGCACAGCCAGATCAGGGCCAGGCCATACCCCCTTTCCTCTGTGCAGCCAGATTGGGGCCAGGCCATGCCCCTTCCCCCTGTGCAGCTGGACTGGGGTCTGGCCATAACCCCTTCCCCTCACTTGGCCAAATCAGAGCTGGGCCTCTCCCCTTTCTACTCCCTGCACCCTGGGTTAGGGCTAGGCCAAGCCCTCTTCTCCCATGCAGCTGGATCAGGGCCAGACTGCCCCCCCCACCTCCCTCCACAAGGCCAGATGTGGCCCCACCATACCTACCCCAGGCACTGAATTGAGACCACCAGATGGACCCCACATGTGATCCCCCCACTGACTGGATATCATCCAGCCCATTGGGCAAAAAAGTTGAGCACCACTGAGTTAAAGACTTTGTTTTATCTAAGTGGACTTGCTGAGGAGCTCCTCAGGGCACAAAAGGCTGCCCAGAAAAGCCTACAGGTAAGACAACCTGTTTACAGTGGGGTACACAGAATAAATGTAACTGGGCACTGAATTCTGCTTTTATTTAAAAGGATCTCACTGATTACACAAAAACTCAGAATGTGGTCCTTACCACCAGAAGATCCCTAAACAGATTTAGAGAAACTGCTTACGCGAAAACTCCAGAGAGGTTAAAGGTTTCTGACACAGGCCATTTGTGATCCAACCACTACTGAATGAACCAGTTTTATTCTAAGGGAAGTCATATATCATATTCAGTGAATGTTGTGACAGGAAATAAACTAATGTAAGTGGCCTTCTTCCAGCATCAGGTGCAAAGAGACTGCTCTATAGCGGAGATACGATACATACAGCCTATGGGCCATATTCAGCCTGTAGAGCCACTCCATTTGGTGGGCCCAGGAATCTGGGATGTGGCTAGAAGTGGGCATGGCCTGCCATTGAATCTGGGGTTTTGGAGCCCCAATAGACATAGTTGTTAGTGTCAGGGGGGCAAGCAAGGGCTGTGCAATACAGCCCTCGGTCACCCTGCATCCACCTGCCCCACCAGCACTTGCACACCTCTACCATGTCCCACAGCTGCTTGCCTCACTGCTGTGGTGGTAGACACCACTGCTACTGCCTGTACCCCATGCCCCAGGCTGGATCCAACCTAGGATATAAGGAACGTCTAATACCCCTTTTGGGCACTCTTTTGAGCTCCAAGGCAATTTAATTGATATACTCCTCCACAGTTCCACACATGCATTCCTTTATTTAAAGGCTGTTTGTAAACCACAGATATTCTTCCTATCTGGTGATGAAGGGTCAAAAAGCTCTTTGTCATCTCTTCTGTTTATTCAGTTCTTTGAACTGCTTGCCACTCTCCACAGACTAGGGAAATCACAATCTGTGATACAGCACGTAGAAACTACAGGTTTTCCAGATGATACCTTCTTGATCTCAATACAAGCCTTCTTTCAATAGTTTAAAAAAAACCAACACACCACATACCACATTTCTTTCTGTGTAACTATTATGATTAAACCCAAGGCAATGTCCCTACAATCATGCACAGCAAATTGTTCTACTCCCCATGCCCCGAGGAATTGGAGAACGTGGAGATACAATTAACACCCAACTGAATTCACTAAAACAAAACCTGCATCATATATCAAGATTTAAAAATGAAAACAAAACAAAACCCAACAGCTTATCACTTGTCTATGCTTACTTAAGATAATGGGAAAAAAAAAGGATACAAAAAAAAATAGGATTATACCGTTAATTCTCCCCATCTGCCATTTTAAAAAGAGGATAGCAGGAACTACATTAGAATATTTTGGAACGTTCTCTGGCATGGGAAATAGGCAATAATTAACTTGTTGAGGTTTCAAAAGAGAACACAAAAGAAGGGCTGTTGACCTCTTTTGTCTGGAAGTTTTACAAGTGAGCAGCTGTGATTTGATATTGTTGGAACGGTTATGTTTTACAGAAGTTCCAAACAACAGCCGTACATGGCACAGCATTTGAAGCAACATATTGCTCTTCTTATGCATTCAAACCTGATTTATAGCAAAGACACTTTGTTCCCACAGGATATGAGACAATGTCCAATCTTAGAGAGCACTCTACAAAATGGGGGGGGAACCCCCCCCCCCCCCCCCCCCCCCCACCAACATTAAAATTTAATTTTTTGAACTTGAGTTCTATTCAATTCTCCTTCAAGACAACTTTAAAAGATAATATACGTAAAGACTGTCTACTATTGGAGACTTACATCATAGTATAACCACTATCAAATTTGAATACTTCAGATTAAATTTAATATTATCTTCTTAGTATTTTTTTTAAGAAATGTGCAAATTAAAAATTTCCCAACACAGCCACTCAAGAACAAACTACAGCAGGTAAAGAACTGCTTAGGAGAAACACACAGACCATGGCTAATCCAAAATAAAATGGCCCTCTCCCATCACTGCCTCATTTTACATCATAGCTAAGAAATCTTTATATATACCTATTCTAGATTTAATATTTTAAAAATTCATTTTAAGCAACATAGACAGAAAACGCATGAACGTCCAGCTGAAGTTTACATTTTCCAGACCTGAAAGCAAAGTCATTGCTTCAGGCTGCCAAAACGCGTTAGAAGGGTGGTTACCCACTGGAAGATATTAACTAGGAGAGGTTGTGGAATAACCATCTTCAACAGCTCTTTAAAAGCAGGTTAAACAAACATTTGTCTAGAACAGGGGTTGTCAAAGTACCCCCTGGTGGTACTTTGAAAGGTCCCAGGGGGTACGTGGGAGCAGGTGGGGACAGAGTGCCGCCACCCTGCGCCACTGCCTCACCGGAGCAGGGCCAGGGCGGGCCAAGATCAGGGCCACACAGATGCCGCACTGACACCACTCCTCTGCTCGCCATGCCCCCACTCCGCGTCTGGCTGCTCACCACTCCCCCTCCCCCGCTCGGCATCCAGCCACTTGCCACGCCTCCTCAGGGGTACACTTACTAAAGAGGGGACTGCTGAGAATAATCTTATTAAAAAGGTTGAAAACCCCTGGTCTAGAATGATGTAGTTAGGGGTGATCCTGCCTTGAGCTGGGGATGGGATTAAACGACCTTTTGAAGTTCTCTTCAGGATTTTCTATGAGTCACATAATTTAGATTTATGTTGAAAACTGAATAAAAACATTTTAAATGTTCTAAATACAAATATCAGGTCACTCTCTTATGAAGTAAATACACCATCTTGAAACCTCAATTTACATCTACATCAATTTACACCAAACATCTTGGTGTATCAGATAACACGGTGTTTTGCCTTTCAACGTATGTTCTGGGTATGGAAACATGGAACCAACTCTGCTAGTACCTATCAGCAAAATATTAATACCAGTTGCTCTTCTATACTTGAAAGTTAAAATTCATGCTCTGCCTTCCAAGTTAAGCATATACTTCTATTTGATGCATGGATACTTTTGTTCAAGTTTACTTTAATCCACTCCTGAATGTGGATTAAGCGAAAATGGAATAACTTGGAAATTGTACTAAAACTAAGACAGAACAAGCCACCTTTGTCCAGATGAAGAGCATAAGCAAAATCAGTTATTCAGTTCCCCCTACAAAAAAAATCTATGCGTAGACAAGCTCTAAGTCTTCTACCATAATGCCCATTGTACAGCCTAGATTTAGCTCCTGAGAAAGGCTCCCAGACATTTAAAGGCTTAATTCAGTTGCAAGACAGAGATTGGGCGATACGGCTACCTGTAGGTGTGCTCCAGTGTCATCTCACCAAGCATTTTAAGCGTATTAAGCCCCTCAAGCCTGCATTTCAAAATGGTCGTGGGGGCACTTTAACTAAACCTCACTGAATGAGCTTCAGTTAAAGTGCCCCTCCAGCATGAAATGCGGAGGGGGCTTAATACACATGACAGTGAGCCATTTTAATAAGAATGACTGTATGGGAACTGCTCTAATTAACCCCCTATACCACCTCTGAGCAAGTGTACAGGCAGCCTATATTTTCCCTGACTCCTAAAGCTTAGATCAGGGGTGGGGAAAATATGGCCCACAGGCCAGATCTGGCCTGCCAGGTCATTCTATCCGGCCAGCAGGGCCCCTCAAAAATTTAGAAAATTAATATTTAAATGCCCTAGGCTACCTATCAAATATGACAGGAGCCAGGGGCAGTAGAACCCAGGGGAAGCCATGGCAGGAGCCTAAACAGCAAAGCCCACCTGGCCATCCCACCTCCTGCCCCCCAAGCCGGAAGCCCCTGCCTAGCAGAGGCTTCTGGCCACGGACTATGGGGCACAAGGCCTGTGCTGGTGTCCTGGGGCCAGTGTCAATGGGGCCCAGAGGAGGGTGGCAGGGGCACAGGCTGGCAGGGGTCTATGGAGCCGGGCTGGGCTGCACCAGCAGTGAGGGAGGGGAGCTGGCCTGGCTTCACAGAGCCCCTGCCGGCTGGGACCCCACACTCCAGCCGCCTCATTCTGGGCCCCGCCAGCACTGGCCCCAGGACACCTACATGGGCCCCGCACTCCCGCCCGGCTGTCGCTGGCTCCTGCGCACCTGCTCACTCCAAGTCCCCACCTGCCCCAGACCTGCAGTACAGGCAGGGACTAGCACACACAACCCCAACCCCGCGCCAGCCCTTCTGGGCTGAGCAGCAGCAGCAAAGGACAAACTGCTGCTCAGCTTGGGAAAAAGTGCCCCCTCCCCACCCCATGGCTGGATACTTTCTTGTGCATCCACCCAGAGCCCATGTAGGGCTGTCCTGACTCTTTGCCGTGTCACCACCGCCTTTGGGCTGCCCTGTGGGGCAGCAGTGGCAGTGGAGAGCAGGCACAGGCAGCCTCACGTGGGCTCTGAGTGGCTGCATCATGGAGCGCCAGCAGCAGGATGGAGAGGGACCACTTTTCTCCTGCACTGAGCAGCAGTTTGTCCCGCACTGCTACTGCTGAGCCTGGGCCTCATGCTGGCTCTGGACTCACCCATCTGAGCTCCCCTGCAGCTGCTCCACATGGCCACTGCTGTTGCACTGGGCAGCACAGAGGTGATGGTGAAGGAGCCACACTACAGCCAAGCACAGTATGGGCTCCAGGCAGACACAGCTAAAACTGCCTGGTGGCAGTGAGAGGAGGGCCACTTTCCTCTGTGCCAAGCAGCAGTTTCTGCCCAGGAATGTGGGGTTTGAGCCGGTATGACCCCATGCTCCTGCTGCCCTGGTCTGGACCCTGCCAGAGCTGGCTCCGGCACACCGGTGCAGGCCCCGTACTCTCGCCCAGCTGTTGCTGCACTCCGTGCTCCCACTCGCTGCCCCTTCCCCCCACCTGCTGCAGCCATTTCCCCACTCCCCATCTTGCTCACCTGCTGGTGACTGTGACACTACCTGGTTCCTGGCTGCATTGCCGGGACTGCAGGAGCAGCTGGGATGTGATGCCAGAGCAATGTGTGTGTGGAGTGGGGAAATGGGATGTAGAAGTGGCAGGACAGCAGTGGCAAACAGAGGGAAGTGGCAGTGAGTAGGAACACGGGGCCCGTGCTGGTGCCCCAGGCAGGCAGGAGTGCTGGCAGGGGCTCTGCCTGTTGTTGGGGGGGGGGGAGCAAACCCTCCCCTTCCATGCAAGCCCCAACCCTCCCTAGTCACCCTCCCTCCACACACTCAGAGCTCCCTACAAATTCCATACACACTCACACTTCACATAACCACACCCCCACACCTATCCTCCTCTACAAATCCCACACACACACCCTCCCCGACAACCCTATACCCACCCTCCCACAATATACAAAAGTAAGACTTCATGTTAAGCTATTATGCCATCACCTCTATATACACTACACAAACACATGTAAATCAAGACAAAAATATATTTTTAAATGAAATTAATGAATGTTGTAGTACGTTTGATTTTTAGAATATAATTTGGTATTTGGTATTTTTCTAGTTCTGAGATGGCAAACCCACTTGCTGAAAGGAGTACTTCCAGGTGGCAAAGGTCAGGGGTTAGAGAGAAAGACTTCTGGTCCCAAGATGGCAACCAGGGGGTAGGGCACCTTTGCAGGGGCAGGGCTTCCCATGAGGCCCTCGATGACTTGCCAAAACTCAGTAAGCAGCCCTCCTTCTAAAATAATGGCCCACCCCTGGCTTAGTCTCCTGTTCCCTGGTCCTGCTCTTCATCCTTCAACTTGCCTACATCCTTACCTGTCTCAGCAGCCCTGGTCCATGGTTTTTCTCCTGGGCAAGACACTGGCTCACTTTCTCCTTTGAGACAACATCACTAATCCATAAGAAAGGCTGCCTATGGTCTCTTGACACACACCAACTGAGCTCCACTGACCAGCACTTTGAGGGGCAAAAAGGAAAACTAGATTTCTCACTTCCTTGCCCCCAAATCCTTCCCTCCTCCCCCAAAGATTGAAAAACAAATACTGTATTTACTCACATACAACACACATTTTTCACAAGAACAAGCCTTCCAAAATCGGGGTGGGAGGGATCATGTCTTAACTAGGAACACTGATTTTCAACTCCAAATAAAGCATGGAGATGCTATAAGATGGCTGCTGCTTCTTTCCTCCAGCAGCCACACAGAGGGAAGATTATAGTCCAGCAGCAGCAGCAGATCCAGGGAGGCTGCAGTGAAGTGGTCACATTTTGATTTTGATTTCCCATTTTGATTCTTGCTCCATCCAAAGTTTAAAACCAGCTTTCTGGCAACACCAGTGGCATTTCTTTTCAGGCAGTACTGAGGGAGTCAACTGACTCCCTGGTTCATTATAATCTACCTGATTCCTGCTAATTGCTCTTCATGCCACAAATCTTAATGACTATAATCAGGTTGGTTTGCCTGCATCCATGCAGATGGGCTTCATCGCCTTAGGAGCTCCTCAGCCAGTCAAAAAAAAAAGTCCGTAAGTGGAGCTGGGTGCTTGCCGCTTTGCTGGCTAGCTTTGCTCCCTCGGGAGCCCCTCAGCCAGCCTTCATAATACAAAACAACAAAAAATGAGCAAAACAAAACCTTTGGCCTTTCTGCAGGCAGCAAGAGAGGGCCCTCTGGCTCTGACCCTTTCTAGAAGCAAGCTCTCTTTTGTTGCAGTTGGCCTCCTAGCCATGGACTACTTCTTTGTTGAGGTAGTTTTTCTCTTGGGCTTTTAACTGCCAGCTAATTATCCATGGCTAGACTCCTACCCCAAGCCTGTCTGTCCCATTTAAAGGGCCAAACCACCCTGTTACAATTACCTTCTCTCCTTTTTAATGGTCCTAATGTTCCACTAATCAAGATTTGTTCAGCAATTTTGCTGTCTATTAGCTACTCCTGATCTCTCTTCTCCTATTTTATAGTTCTACAGACTGTTTCTAGCTAGATCCACCTATGGAATCCAATCTTCAGCAACAGCTACAGCTTCAGATTTTGGCTGAACAGCCACGAATTGCTGACAATTCAACTGTGAAATAGTTAAAATTGTAGCTTTTGCCTAGGAAGGTGAGTGAGTCTAAGATTAGGCTCTGTTCCTATATTATGTTGGTATAACTCTAGAAAAGTCCTTTTTTTTTTGTCATTCTGGCTTCCCAAAAACAAGGTGCATGGCTTATTTGGGGCTGTGCAGTATGCAGGAAAATGTGGTAATAAGCCCATGAAGTATACTTCCTATGTAGGAAATCCAAACAGTCCATGAAGAGGAGAGGGGTATGCCTGCCTGCCCTGCATTAGAACAGAGAGTAAGATTAGACCTTGGCCACTTGGATTACAGCAATGCCCAAGATATATTCAAGTCAATCAGCTAATTACAATACCGTTATTTACATTTAACATTATTACTTATACGGATTGGTATAGTATAGGATGCAAGTGTATTTGCCATTTTATCACTGTTAAAAATAATACCAAAGAATTTGTTAAGTGGAGACATTTAACTTAATCTAGAGGGTTAAATGAATGATTTAGAAATATTATATACTATACACTGTAGTTAAGGGCACAAATACTACAGTAGATAGAGAAATCAAGAGAACTTCCCTTGAGCATTGAGAAAAAAAAGTTTAATCTTATCAGGAAATTGCACTCTAGGTTCTAATCATTGCTGCTGCTGTATATGTAGCACATTGGTTTTACTGCATTTGTAAACAACTGATTGAATTGCAGCGGCTAGTCAATTCTGGTGAAGAGGCACTGTTGCTTGCAGTTCTGTCAGCATTTTATTATAAAGAATAATAAGCTGCTTCTTCAAAATATCCACATCCTTAAGAATTGAATATTTCAAATAAATCTAAATCTGTGTAATATGCAGAAAGTGCATTCGGTTTGCTTTCTCATTACTGTGAAATAATTAAGGACACTGAAGAGGAAAAATAGGAAAGCAAGACCAACTGGTAACGTGCTATAAATGCATCAAAATACCAAATGAGATAATGGGTGTCTGAGCTCTGCTCAAAAGTCTCATTCCCCAGGACTGGTAGCAAGAGGGATCCAAATGCTGCCCTCAGTTGCATATGGCTCCCATTGTGATGAACAGGACATCTGCATGCACCAAAAGCAGAAACTTGCATAATTTTAGTGAGGAATTCTAGTTATCCCAACTCCCTTTGTCCTGAAAAATCATCCAAAGTCTTGATTCTCTGCAGAAGCAGTGAATCCTGGTTTCCAAGGTAGAGAAATGGCTCCTATGCAAACACTGAGGGATGGATGAGCAAGGAATAATTGTCAATGTGTCCAAATTAAGTGGCCAAAAGCCAACAAGATACTTCTACTTTATCAAATCAGAAGACCAACAGAACAACTGGATTTCTTCTGGTATTTCTGGGCATTTTATGAGAGTATGAAAATATTTTTTTAAAACAATATAAACTATAACTGCTCATCTGGATATACATTACATTCATTTATCTGAATACTGGACTTGCACGTCTTCCTACACTGGACATCTCAGGAGAAAAATAGCTTCCTACACACATCTACTTTTTCATGAAAAAATGTTTTTTCATTAAAACCATTACAGAAAATATTATAATAGCTGTAATAATTCATACCACTGTTACTTTGACTACTGTATTAACCTGAAAACAACGCAGCCTGGAATATAAGGCACCCCCCCCCCTCCTCCATAATTAGATTCTATATAGGGAAAATGTATTCATTTGTTATAATTTTTCAGGTATAGAATCTAATTATTGGGGATTTGCCCTGAATTTTCCCCCTTCTACTACTACAGCATGGAAAATAAATCTGAGGGGTCAGGTAGCTCCTTTGCCTTCTGACCCTCCAATTTCTGCCCCCTGCAGCCTCTTCTACACCTCCTTATTATCAGACCCTACTCTCCCTGAGCACATGGAAGTGAGGAGAAAATCTGAAAACACTGACCTTGAAATAAACATACCTGTAATCATTTGCATATAGGCAAACAATTGTAGGTACTCATAACTTTAGTAAATCCCAAATTTATGCATTTTAACTTGTTGACACTGTTGCAAGTTTTAGCACAGGTATTCCATGAACAAACTTTTAAGCAGCACTTTTATACTTATTTATAGTACAAACTATGCATAATATTAGTTGAAAGCCAAAAAGCTTATAATTTACCAAAGGGTTCATTGGGCTGGGCCCCAGAAGAGTGAACAGCATTTTAAGTCACAGCTCAGCACTGCTCCATATGTGTATGTATTTCAGGTACTCCCATAAAGCATCCATGTGCTAGTTAGTTGCCCACTCATGACTAGAACCAAGTATTCTTGTCATGCACTCTGGAATACTCCTAACATTTATATGCAGATGACATGCAGGGCAACCTGACCCAGGCTCTACCTCTTTGAGGATAGGGCCATACTAATCATATATGACACGCTGAGAGAAACACTGACAGAGGGAGTCTGGTGATGTTTGACAAACATTTAAAACTGGTAAAGAAACAAGAATAATTGAAAATGGGAAAGAATGGCACAGCTCAGCTGTGGAAGCTAAGACGTTGTTAAAATGTATTCAACTCTTTAAAAAGAGTCAGCGCTGAGAGGGACTGTGTACAATGGGCAATGTCATTGATCTTATTCAAATGTCCTGCACTAACCTATCCTTGTGGTATCTAGCTTGCTCCTTTGGCATACAGAAGAATACGGGGAAGCATCAAGAAAAGTAAAAGGGAGAGAGTGGCATGAAAAGAACTGTTTAAGACAAATGGATACTGACAAAGACACCAAAGTGCCCGAGAGTGGGGTGTAGAGATGGGGAGTCAGTGGGGTGCTCTTTCTGGGACAGTACCTATACAAAAGAGGTATGGGAAAGAGCGCAAAGGTTTTTCAGTGCAACAAAGATATGTTCCCAGATCACTTACAAAATGGTTATGTATGGATTGGTCCAAGCTGGGCTGAAGAAGCAAAGAGTAAAGATCTGGTTGAAGTGTGTCAAAATAGCCATACGAAAAGTGAAAAATGTGTTTGTGTTTAAAGGGGCTAGAGTTCACACCACAAAAATGTCTGTAGCTAGCACTCCACAAACTAAGATATTACCTAAAACACAATGTGAGGAAATGGGAGGAGACTACATGGAGACCACATGGAGGAAGAAAGAGTGGAGACAGTTATTTACATAGTTCAAAGAAGATAAAAGTGGGGAAAAGGTTTAAAATGCTTATTTAAATGTTAAGCGTATAGCAATTAGGATATAAATAGAGCATAAGCTTGCTAGTATAGAAGTATAAGAGGTTAAATGATGAGACTGTGTAGGTTGATTTGTATTTGGTTTTGGGGATGGTCTGTTAGATATGTGTGTGCGCAATTTCATTTTATTTTTTTTAAATCTAACTTGCTCCTTTGGCCCCTTCTGGCTAGGGGCAAGTGAGAGTAGGGGGCACCTAAACTCCAAGGGCTCTGGGCTTGCATGTATGATGCCTACCCTGGCTGGGGAGTATCTGAAGCCCCAGGCTGAAGAGCCTAGGAGATGAGATATGTGCCAATGGTAGCACCACAGAGACTTGAACAATTGAGCTCTGCTCATTCAATAAGTTTTAGACCTGATTTGACTTGAGACAAAATGTAATTAAAAAAAAAAGTATTATGTTTGCTCCATGTCAGCTGTGAGTTTTATAGTTATACTCAGTATATAGCATCCATTCATCAGTGAGTGATGGTGGATATTGCAACTATTCTTCTGACTGGTGGTGCATTTTCTCTTGTGGCTCTGAACACCGAGGTTAGACTTGTAGGTCCTGCCACAGTGGTCACAAGTACACATAGTGTTAGGGGCTACTGTACTGATAGGCTTCAGTCCCATTTCTGTTATAATTTGAGTGACCATTTCTCATCATGATGTTGGACTCCATGATTGAGAAGGGAGCACCACTTTGTCCTGTCTCCTGCTAGGCCTTCCCAACGATTTGGGTCAATTCCAAAAGCCTTCATATCCTGCTTGCAGATGTCTTTGAGGTGCAAATCTTGGGCATCCTACTCTTTTCTCCTCACCTGCAATTTGCCCATACAGGATTTCCTTTGGGATGTGGCCATTTTCCACCCTGTGAAGATGGCCATATCAGCATAGGTAGTGCTGCTTGAGTAGTGCAGTGATGGTTGGCAGGTTGGTTTTGGTGATGACCTCTGTGTTGATGATTCTGTCTTGCCACTTAATGACAAGGATGTGCCGTAAACAGTGTAGGTGGAAGCTATTCAGCTTCTTGATATGCATATGTTGACCGTGTCTCATTGGTATACACAAGGACCCTGAGGACACATGCTTTGTACACAAGCAGCTGTTTTGATTGTGAGCTTTGTATTGTTCCAGACTCATTTGGAGAGCTTACTGAAAGTGGTGGCTGATTTTCCAGTACTCATATTTACCTGTTCATCCAGTAATAGGTTGTCATTCACTGTGGATCCACGATAGCAGAACTTGTTCACTGCCTCGAGAAGCGTGTTGTCAAGGCTGATACATGATGACTGGCAAACACCCTGTCTTAGGACCACAGTCTTCTTGATGCCAATGGTCAGGGCAAACATCCTGCAGCCATGGCAAAGGCAATTCACAAGTGTTTGTAGTTGGCCTGCTTCATGGGTGGTGCCTCACTTTTGTCTTGGTCTTTAATTGTGACAGACTGTAGAGTTTGCCATCTTATCTTGTGTGAAGGTATATACCTTTCTCCAAGTCATCAAAAGTGTACTGCAGGAGTGTAGAGAAGATTCCAAAGAGTATGGGCACCACAACACAACTTTGCTTCACACCACTCTTCATCTCAAACCTGTCAGAGGTTGATCCAAACTGAACTGTGCCCTGCATATTTTCATGGAAGGAACATATCATGCTGAGCAATGTTGGGGGGCATCCAATTTTTACCAAGACCCTGAACAAACCTACTCTGCTGGCAGTATCAAAGGCTTTCGTTAGGTTGACAAATGCTACATACAATGGCTTATTTTGTTCTCTGCATTTTTCTTGCAGTTGGTATAAGAAGAATATCATGTCCACTATTGATTTCCTTGCTCTGAATCCACACTGTGATTCTGGGTAGATGCAGTCAGCAAATTGTTGCAAGCATTTCAAGATGACTCTAGCAAAAGCCTTGCCTGTGATGCTGAGGGAGAGATGCCCCTACAGTGGTTGCAGTCATCCTTGTCTCCCTTGTTCTTGTACAGAGTGATGATGTTAGCATCACACATGTTATGATGTATAATATAACGGGAAGGTACTTGAGCTTCCTTCCAGCAGCATACTAGGAGTTGATAAAGATGTGCTAGCAAGCTAGCCTTCCCGAACTTGAGAACCTCAGCTGGGATGCCATTCTCACCTGGTGTTTTTCCACTTGCTAGAAAGTCTATGGCCTTTCTAAGTTCTTCAGCTGTAGGTTCTTTGTCTAGCTTTGCCAGTGCACTTACAGTTGTTGGAGGCCATTGCCTCTTCTGAAATGTTTGTTTCATGGGAATAAAACTCTAAGTAACGTTTGACCCAGTGTGACATCTACTTGTTCTTGTCAGTGATTTTTACTTTGCCATCTTGAAGGGGGAAACTTTAGTGACAGTTGGACCAAGAGCTTTCTTCAGGCCGTCATATGTAACTCACAGATTTCCTGCATCTGAGGCAAACTGCATCACTTGACATATGTCAGTCCAGTACTGGTTTGCACAGCATCTGGCTGTTTTCTCTCACATTCCCCTGGCATGCTTCAGTGTAACATTGGAACTTTCTTTTGGATTCTCGTTGTGTTTCAAGTAGGCCATTCTTGGCATTAACAAATGGTGGCATCTCTTCCAAGTGTGCATCAAACCACTCTTTATTTGACAATTTCTTTTTTCCCCAAATACTACAGAATCGGCTGCATTTAATCAACTTCCTAGTTGGTTTTCATTGCTGCTTTTGTCAGTAGTTTATTGATAGACAGTGTATTTAATGAAGTGTCCTTGTACTCTTATAAAATGAGGGGATATTTTCCCCCCCATGCTGAAAAAGCCTCATCTTGTTTTCAGATAAATATGGTAAATTGAAGCCCATTTGAAAACATTCAAAATTAAAATATATGCAGAATATGCCTGTGCATTAACACGTAAAATTTCACAGAATTTTGAGATCTCAAATGATTATGTTAGCTAGTACTCCAGGATCACTATGCCTATTAATGGGAAGAAAACTAGATTTATGAATTATGTAACTGTTTCTGGACTATTTGAATTCACCAAATTGCAACTTTAATATTTACATTATGGGAGGCTTAAAAGTATCTTTAAAAAGGAATTTTATGTGGGTGTAGGAATAGAACAGAAAAATATCATAGCAAAAGTTTAAATTCATAAACCATGTGTTCAGCAACCCTGGAAGGCCAAATTGTTATACTCACAACAAGGAACAGTAAATTTTGGCCGGAGGGTTTGGAATTCTAGGAGGTGCAGTAAAAATAATTATATTGCTGCTCAAAGGGCAAAAGACACACAGGAAGACATTTCCAAACAGTATGCATCTCCAAGGAGGAAAACATTTAGGTGAATCTATAAAGACAACAGGTTTAGATTCATAATTTAAGAAGTCAACTAGCTTTAATTTCTCAAAAATAATTACTCATGAAATTAATTCTGTGGAGCAAAAATACAAGAAAATGAAAATCTGTCCAGTAATGTTAGTGACAGACCTGTAAATCTGACAGGAGAAGGAGGTGAGCAATCAGGGAAAATGGGTTTGGGTTGTCTCATTGTACAGACTGCAGAGAACAGAACATAGAAAGAGGAAGGAAAGGAAATAAAGAAGTCAAGTATAATAGTGCTCACTGTTGAATGCCTAGAATAAAATATAAGCACAGAAGAGGAGATGTGGAAGGGAGGGGAAAATCACCACAAAACTGTCAAATTAGACCTGACAAAATATCTATTTTCCAGATGCTCTTGTACAAATGACAGAAGATGCAGGGAAACTGCTCATTAAAATGCATGTGACAGGTTTCCAGAATCATGAAGTTAAGAAAAGTGACTATAGATTTTGGAAAAGTTACCAGTATTCTGAGGATAAGTCAAGTAGACACCTGCACACAAAAAGGACACTCAATCCTTATCCTTTAAATGGGTTTCTTTTAATTGGATATACTAATCCAGATATGCATTCAGCTTCTCTCTATGGTTTGATGGACTGATAAGATACTTACTGGACAATTTCAGAAGCAACTGCACAAAGAAAAAGAAAGTAAGAAAGCCTACTGGTGCTCACCACAGTTCCAAAAAAACACACTGCGGCATTCACTACATCTAATCAGAGACTTATAATCCTATCCAAAATGAATTACAAACACATCTGCCTCTGATCCAGTCTGCTGCCCCAGTATTAACCCAACAGAAGTCTTTGAATAATTATGAAAGATTTAGCTTCTTCAGTACTGGCACTTGCTGTTCCTGCCTATGGCCACTAGCTCCTCACTTAACCAAATATTGGGAGCAAAAAATATTTTCAGAGAAAGGAAACAGCTCTGGAGGGGAAACAAGACCGGACAACATCCTATTACATGCAATGGATATTATCTAGATATTCGTGAGTGTCGGCTTTCCATGTCCAAATTTTTATTTTTGTTCTTTCAGTTCAGGTTAATAGTGTATAATTATAATTAACAAGGAATGTGTAATAAATAGATTCCAACTGAAGTAATAATATCCACACAAAATTCCTGCCCAGAATTTTTAAATGACCAATGGAGTTACTATTCCCAAGAAGTCTTTCATAGGCTTAACATCTAGTTTGGCCCCTAAATTAAGTAGGACAGAATTCAGAAAGTTTAATAAAATATTCTATGGTGACCAATACTCATACATTATTTTTGTAACTTCCATAGTAGTTATGCAACTTCCAGGAAGAGCACACACCAACTGCTGAAACTTCCTTAGCCTGACGAAGGGTTTTTGAACCCGGAAGCTTGCTTAATAACTTTTCCCCAACTATTTGGGTTGGTCTAATAAAAGATATCAAATTCACGCAAGGAACCTTGTCTGCCTATGTTTAGTCCATGATCTCTAGCATCCAGCAGGTTGATGAAATGGAGTTCATAGGCTCGTCTCTGGGAAGTGTTGTGTAAGTTTCCCTTGAGGATCAGGACTGAGAGATTGGAGAGAGAGTGGCCCTCCTGTGAGAAATGTGCCCCCACAGGTAATTGGGTATTTCTGTCTTTGTTGGATTTCCGGTGTGCATTCATTCTGGTGCGCAGTTGTTGTTTGGTCTCTCCTACGTATTTTCCATCAGGGCATTTGGTGCATTGGATGAGATATATTACATTTCTGGAGGTGCAGCTGTAAGATCCAGGAATGCTGATGGCTCTGTTGTGGGGTGTAATAATAGTGGGGGGTAGTGGAGATGTGTTGGCAGGTTTTGCATTTCTTGTCCTGGCACGCTCTGGATCCTTTTGGTATGTTCTGGGCTTGAGGAAGTTTGCTTCTGGTGATGAGGTTGGCAAGGTTCGGTGCTTGTTTAAAGGCTAGGATGGCTGGCTCTGGGAAGATCTTTTTAAGAATAGGGTCTCTTTTTAGTATGGGTTGCAGTTGTTTGAGGATTTTTCGTACGGGTTCGAGGGAGGGGCGATATGTCATAACCAGCGGTGTGCAATTCGTGGGGGGTTTTCTTCCAGGGTGGCATTTAAGTTCCATGGTGGCATTTTCAAAAATATTTTAGGAACACAATTTAACTTTAATATCAATAGAAGGATATGTCCCACTAGACCTTGAACCAGACTTACGTTTTTAAGTAACTTTAGTGCTTATGTAAACTCCCTCCCTCAGCTCCTGGATTTAAGAGTCCCCAGGAATTGATGGCAAAGCAGTAACACTGAAAAATTCACTTCTCTCTTAGTAGTTCAAAGACTACTTCCCTAGGAAATATTAAAAAAAAAACAACCCAACAATAATGGTGGGGAAGACTAGAGCATTAGAAAAATCGCCAAATAAAAATCTGGGACACCTGCAAAATGCATCTAGATTCATACTGATTACTTCCCATTGTAACTCATTTTACAGTAAAGAATCATTAAAGAAAGATGTTGCTACCACCCCATCTTTTATCCCAGTATGTTACAAATCTTAAACAATATTTTTTAGGTAATGGTACATAATACAGTATAACCTCATAAATCCAGCATGCTTGGGACCGAGCACTTGCCAGAAATTTAAAAATTCCAGATTTTTGAAACCAGAGTGGCGGCTGGTCCTGGATCAGCAGCCAGATATGGAGCAGCGGCATGGGGTGTTGGATGGTGGCAGCAGCTGCTGTGTGCAAGCTTCCCCCTCCGCTGCTCTGGGACTGGCCACCTCTTCCCCCTTCACTGCTCTGGGGCTGGCTGCCACTACTCCCCGATGTGCCAGATTTTCAAGAATTCTGCATTTTTTATATCTGGATTTATGAAGCTATACTGTCGTTAGGAATCATAGGGGACTGATAGAAAGTCAAAGTCTTCTTCCATAACATAGGCTGATTCAGTTCATTACAATATATAATTAAAAAGGGATTAAGTTAGATAGGCTAAACATCTGCATTTCAACTTGCAAATTCTCCAGTAACAGTTAAAGTTGCCACAGGAAAGTATCTTTGTTCTTTCAGATTGGGGGCAGGAAGGGGGAGGAAAGGGGCAGGCTGGGGCAGGGGGCTCAAGCCCAATCCATTTATTTACTAATTTTAAGAGGAACTCAGTCATTTGAAACACAGACCCTGTTTCTGAGACAGCACCCGACATTGCAAGTACATAAACCCAAGACTGAGACATCAGATGAATGCAGTACAAGGAAACGCACAAAAAAATTGTCAGCACAATAAATTGCAATCTAGCAAACCACTATCTAATCACACCCATCATAGGATGGTTTCAATAAGGGTACTGGAGTGATTTTCCAAATATTCATAGAAAGCATCTCCTATAGAGAAGTTCATAGCAGAGGAAGCATGAAAAAAATGAGGACATGCCCGGCAATGACTATGAAAGAATCAGAAGGGAAAAAAATTCTTGCAGGTTACTGTTCCCTTCCCAGAAGGCTTCAGCAAATAGGCTTCTGTGGGCAGGGATGCCTGAAGCCACTGGTATTGTATGAATCAAAATCCTGATGAGGAATTCCGTGTGAATCTTGGGAATATGTACCCTGCTTTTGAAACCATTCAATTACAAATTAGTGGTTTGGTATAACCCCAACAATAAGCAATTTGTCATGATTTGATGCACAGTACAATATTTACAAAACAAATATCTATGTTCCAAAACCCTTTTTGTGTATACAACATAAATACTACTCAAAGGGCCCTGCATTTTTCTAGCTAAAAAACAAAATTGAATCTATCCACAGACACACGCATTCCAGACTACACTTTAACTCTCAATTCATTCAATAGTCAGATGGCACATGCGGCAATGGTACTTTCCAAGATGAACAATTTATGTGCCTGTCAAGAGCATGCAGTTCTCCTTCCGCTTGCTTATCTCCCTAAGTTCATCCCTTGATTTGGTTTGACTTCTCTAGGAAGATCTACCCATACTGGGTCTACCTTCTGTTCTCTAGACGAAGATCTTGGCCAGTATCCCTGATCTTTCCATCAACTTCAGCTCATATGTGGCCCAATCAATCTTAACCCATACCTGCCAAGCTTCCCCATTCCTTCTCACTAACCTCCCAAACTTTCTTTCTACATTATTCAAGCCATGGGCGCAGTCAAGCTACAGCACACCATAATTTCTGTGGTAACTACCCGTATGCATGCTCTTCCTGCTATTAATGAAAGCTAATTCACAGGAGCTTACCATCAGTGCACACTGGGAGAATTACAGCAGAACAGCAGACATGCTGTAAATCATTGCCCTCTATTTCACAGTAACTTCATTATGTGCCTATGCCCTCTGATTCAACCCGAGTCACCTTTTATTCTGTCCTGTGTAGTGCTCACCTTAAGGTCATGCCTGAAGCCAGTGCTTTATCCTGCACAGCATCTTTAAAATCTGCCCTTTCCTCTGTCCACAAAGTTAAAGCCTCTTCTCCTCATCAGTTTTGAGGCACATAGGCAAGGAAGCTAGTACTACCACTCTCCATAGCCCCTACATTTAACAGATTTCAGTGTCCTGAACTATTCTGCACAAGAACTAAATCCAGGTAAAAATATTTTAGAAGATTCTCCACATGGAAGCATAAATGAGCTTTACAAATTCATATTAGATGACCAAGACCTCCATTTCATATTACAGATTTTGTGAATCATGGAGAAAGCAAATACTTGATCAACAAAATAATTCTAGATATTACATCAAGGAATGCACTTTCATTATTTACTTTGAATAAACAGAATGCACATTTCTCCAGCATATTACTAAATGTGCTCTGGCATATTTTGTAAAAGAAATTAAGCTTTAGTTTTAGGAGCCAACAAATGAGCTTGCTCTTTCATTATATCTGTGCTGCAACTGATGAGACTGCAGAAGATAAGAGTGAATGCAATTGTATTTGCTTATTAGTGAGCTAAAAACTAGTCATTTCTACTCTAGATGAAGACAGGATAATCTTGCTCTCTACATTCTGGTGTAGAAAGAGAGTGAAAAATCAAACTAGATGTGCCTCTAACTTAGTTGCAAAATCTCACATATTTGAGAAGCAGGCCATCAAATGTTTTATTCTCTCTGCATCAGAAATGTCGATGGCTACCATCCTGGGGACACTATATGTTTGTAGCTACAGGGCATTACAGTACAAAACGAAAAACTGATAGATATTCCATGTATACTGCCACAGACAACAAACAACAACAACATTCCCTTTGACCATCTGTTCCTCCTTAGGTATAAGGGCTTCTAGAGAGAATAGGGTATTGCATAGTGATCTTGCAGAAGGAGAGAGTTTCCCGTTGCTAAGAAACAGGGATGAGAATAATAGCTCCAGGATCAGCTGGAACTGAACTGATTAATGACAATTATCGTTTTTTACCTGATTAGACTTATTTCATGAGGAATCAGGCACCTCATTTGCACAAGTTGCACTGTTTTCAGAAGCCCCAATCTACCTTAAGAACACCTTATTTGCATGTATTTCTGAATAAGAGCATAATCATACAAGAAACTCTGGGTGACAGAAAAGACAAGAGCTTTTGATACCCAGATTAAACATGTCAACAAGAAATCAAGCATTATGAAACCAAAGGGAGTTAACAGACTCTCGTTAATACTTTGAACCATAACTCACTAGTCCATCACTTGTCGTTTCTGACAGATTTTTCATCTGCTCACCTTTGATCCCAAATTTAATTCCAAGATCAGTATCCATATCACATCACTTGCTCCAGCATGTAAGTTAAGAAGTCAGTTTCACCTGTGGCACCACTTTCACTGACATGAAAGATGGCATTAATTTTCTTGTTTCCTATGGCATACTGGTTCAGATCAGCATGCTGATAAGCACCTATGAAAGCTGGAGTGCCTCTAAACATTACAAAGTCAAACTCCAAGAAACAGGCACTGAACAGAAGGGCTACATTCTTGTGTTACTGACTGTAACAGGGGACCCGGACCCTACTACTCAAACACAACAAAGGGGAGGAAGACCCAATCAGCACATCTGGGGCATGGGCCAAAGTGGTCCACATGGATGTGGGAAACTGGGCAAACAGCATTCAGAAATGAGAACAGTGAAACACATTTAGGGAGAGACCAGGGATTGAAGCAGCCAGTCAAGGCAGAGGAAATTCACACCAGGGAATCAGGAGGCTCCTGTCACTTTAACAGGATAGAGCAGCAGAAGGGCAGGCTGACCCTCAATTATGAGAGTAAAACCAAGTGTGTGGTAGGAGTGGAAGGCAGGTAACCAAGAGGGGTGGAGCACCCAGGCACATAAACCCACCCCTGAGCCAAGGGAGAGAGTCAGGGCCTGCAGCCCACACAGAGAGGAGGTTCAACAGGGAATCTTACAGCGCCCGAACCAAGGCTACCCATAAGAGTGAAAACAAGCCTAGCCCTGGGAGTTAGTTTGTGGGAGGCAAACTTTTGGAAGGCAGTAAGTGTAGAGTTCAGTTGTACTAATATATGTTTGTTTATGTTTGCTGTATTACTAGAGGACTGAGTGTGGCTGTAAAGAGTGGACTGGAGCCCAGAGGGGTGCTGCAGGGGCACCCAACAGAGCTCTTTCAGGGTTTGGGACCCATGGGGCTGCATGGGGCAGAAGCCCAAACACTTTAGAAGGAGGCAGAGCTGCAACCTTGACCTGGGTCCAGGATGCCAGTGGAGGCTGGGAGAAACCAAGAGCAGCCTTGCCCTTGCCCAGTAGGGGCTGAGACAAGGCCAAGAGACCAAGATATCAGACACCCAGAGAGGGCTGAGGGCATAGGTGGATTAATGCATGGGGCAGCTGGGCATGAGCCCAGGGGTCCCTACCAATTTTGGGCAGGGCTACAAAAAAATGGCACCAAGTTTAAAACCCCAGCTTTCACATAGTTTCCCTGCAGCCGGGAGTGGGGCCCCTCCCCAGTGCTGCGCAGCGTCACACCTCTGCAGGCAGGCAGTGGCATTGGTGGGGCCTTGGGGGGTTATAGCCCCCCCCTCCCCCTGAATTCACCTTAGCTCCCTGTAGCCACCCTTCCCAGAGCCGACACCCACCGACAGAGGTGCAGCACAGCACTCCTGGCCCGACACAGCCTGGCCCCGTGCATGTGTGTGGCTGCACAGAGACGGCCGGGCGCATGCAGGTCAGTGCAGGGGCCAGGCAGGAAGCGAGAAAGAGCTGCAGGTGGTTCATGGTGAGGGGGTGGAGGGGAGGGGAAAGGGAAGGCCCCTGTGCCATCCCCAGTAACTGCCCCTAGGAGTATGGTACTGCAGGAGCTGGGGCAGAAAAGCCTGATCTGGGGGGAGGACAGCTGCTGGGTCCCCGCCACTGCAGTGTGTGCCAGGGCCAAGTCACTCCTGCTGGAACAGGGATGCAGGCAGGCATGGAGGTCATTGAGGTCTCCCAGGGCCCTCTGGTCCCAGAGCTGTGGGGGGGGAGGAGGGGGCATGGGAGCCGCCTGGCTGCCCCACGTCAGCGACACCCAGGGCAGGGATGTGATGGGTCTAGTTGCTAGAGTGGGTCCAGCAGCCCCCTTCGGGGCTGCCTGGCCACAGCTGAAGAGAGCTCTGGTGCACAGCGTGGTTCACCCTCTGCCTCTGTCCATGCACGAGAGCTGGAGCCGGGGCCCCGGGGCCTTGCAGGGAGCTTGCCCACCTCATCCTTCCATCCGGCCTAGGCCAGGTAGACTGCTCCATCCTTGCTCATAGCTGTGGGGGGTTTAGGTGTCAGAAACCTGCCCCAGGATGGCCTGCGGGACAGCGACGCCTCCTGCCGAGGTGCATAGATGGAACAGCCTATGGGCAGCACTGGAACATCCCACTCCAGCCCCAGGCGTAGTTCAGGTGGGGTAGCTGCACTGCTGGCAATGCTCTTGGCTGTGAGTCAAGCTCCTGTGAGTTTTGCCCTTCACAGAAGAGGGGAGAGGGGAGGGGGATGCCTCATAGTGATCAAGAGAGAGTGTGGGGGAAAGTGCTGGGTATGCATGTGTGTGTATGAATGCCTGTGTCTGTATGCATGTGTGTGTTCATGGCAGGGAGAGTTTGTTTGTGTCTGTGTGTCCATGTGCAGAAAGTGAGTGAAAGAAGAGTGTGTGCCTGTTGGTGTGCACGCCTGTGTATGTGCATCTGTATGTTTGGCCATAGTGGGGGAGGAGGGGGGAGAGCAGGGAGAAGAGGCTGGCCTATACCACCATTCCCAGCCTGGCAGGGTCCACCCAGTAGGCCTGTGCGAAGCGGGAAATATTTTTTTTTTTTATTCGGATTCAGCCAATTTAGAGGACAGTGATTTGATTCAGGGATTCGAATCACTGTCCTGATTCGATTCGGCCAAATCAGATCTGAAAAATTTGGAGCCTCTTCGGAAATTCAGCCATAGACTAAACAAGCAGCTGACACAGCTGCCTCCAGTTGGTAATTCTGTTGGGTTTGGGGGAGGGGGAAGTGGGGAATTCAGGCTGGGGGACACGGGACTCAGGGAGAGGGGTGGGAGGGGGGGGGGGGTGCAGGGACAG
>NW_005841970.1:743689-773695 GCF_000455745.1 Alligator sinensis
TCCCTCCCCCATGCCTCTTCCCTCCCCCCTCCTTGACCCCAACAGACTTACCAGCTGGAGGCAGCTGTGTCAGTTTCCTGTTCAGTCTATGGCTGAATCGCTGAATCTTTTCCAAATCAATTCGGAGCTTTTAATTGGTCTCCTGATTCAATTTGGGTTTGGAGATTTGGTCCCCGAATTGGGCCAAATCTCCTCCACATCAATTGGCTAACAAAGCTTCACACAGCCCTACCACCCAGCCTCCCCTGCCAACACCAGGAGAGGAAGGGGCCTCTCCCCCTGCAATCCAGCTCCCATGGGGGGGGGAGTGGGGCCTCCAATTTTGTGTTTGCCTAGTGCCCCATTACACCTTAATCTGCCTCTGGCTGAGGCCAAGAGAGCTGGGCCTGAATCAGTGGGCCAGGGCTGGAAGCCTACAGCCAGGGAAAAGGGGGGCTAAAGCCAAGAGGGCTGAGGCCTCTATAAAAGAACCAGCCTGTGAACTGAGTAACACCGGTGATGCATGGGTGTAGCTGTAGGGGTGGAAAGAGGCCATAAATATAGCCCTTATGGCAAGTAGGGCATGAGAAATGAAGGCAAAGAGACAAAGTGAGCATCCTAGGCTCACCAGCCTCTGAGGGCAGCCTCCCCTCATTCTTTTTTAATGTCAAGGCATGGCATGTGAAGAGGTAGGGCCCCTGAGAGGCCTTAGCAGGAGCCAGACAGGGTTGAATCAGTTACAAGGGGGCATAGCAGCTGCCCTCAGGTGCCATCCTATCACGCTGATGTCTAAAAGTCTTCATCTAGAAATACACAGAACACCCAAGAGCACACTATACATCTGCTATGCGTGCCATTACAGAAAAAGCAAATGCCAAGGAGATTTGATGTTTTGCAACCCAAGTATCTCTTTAGATCACTTTATTCTGAAAGATTTCGCAACACCCATGAAGATTAAGAAAAGATGATGTTTTCAAAAGTAAAATACTAATGTTCACAATTATTTAAATTTTCTGATGAGAAGCAGGGAGTGATTGAGATCAAAATAGTCAAGATCAAGTGCCTCAGTTTAGGCACATAAATAGATTTATGCCTTTATAATGAGGTGGAAGAAGCTAAAACAATATTGCATATAACAGATTTTACACTCTCCACCTTCCTAAACTTCTGCTTAAGTATTTGCTGAAGCATATGCCAGAGTTCTGCATAAAAAAGCATTACACGTAGTTAAACCTCAGAAAAAAATACATGTAAAATTCTGATAAACAGATGTTAATAATTCCCACTCAGCTGCAGAAAAAGTATTGTATAGTTTCTCAGCAAACAAATATTTAATGTATAAAGAAACAGGCATTGCAAAAAGATATAACGTAATGAAAGGGTTTTTTTTATGATATCATTTATTGTAAAAGGTTACCTGAAGAAGACAATTTTATGCCTGAAAGCTTGTCTAAAAATCTCTCCCAATTATACTCGTCCAACAAAAGATATCACAAGACAACCTTTGCCTCTTGTACATTTTCAACCATCATGGTTACAACATTCCAACCCTGCTAAATGTGTTGGAGACAGTTTGACATATTATGAATAACTTTTAAACAAAAGCAATTGGTAATAAATCTGCTAGTGTCCTTCATCCAGACTTCCTCACTTTGTTGCTGTTATATATGTTCAAGTAATGTTATACTTCTACACTTAAGCACCCCTTTATAGATGTTCCTCTCTGATGTTTTTTTAGAGACTGTCCATAAAGGACAGGTGGGATGATTGCTAAGAGAATTGGCTACTATTAAACTTTCATATAAAGCTTCAAAAATAGGTATTAAGCATGTCATTAACTGTCGGACCCTACTCTTAGATCTTTTGGGGACTGTCTAAATGAGTGATAACGCTCTGCCTTCTGCATATGTACCAAAAGACAGTACCATAACTAAAATCCATGTCTCCGCTGGAGAGGGGTAGGAAAAGTGAGATGGGGTAAAGCCATATGCTAAAAAATAAAGCACATAAATTATATTTCAACGTTAGTATGGCCCTGTAATCCACCTAAATTTTAACGTCAAATTACCTTATCTTTACCAATACTTTAACCCATGTTAGTCCACTTTTTACAGACAACACGAGTTTACAATTTCTGGTAGTAGCAGCACTGGTGGTATATGTATAGTTTTTGCTAAGTCAATATAATAATAAAATATTTTTGCTAAAAGCATGTAATAGGACTACAGATTCTCCTATCTTAAAATTAAAATAGTACATACTGCATGATACAAAAAATAGATAAAATGAAGTAATATATAACAGTAGAATAAAAGTAAAAACAAGGGAATTCTATTTTATTTTTGTCATTATTTGTACAAATAACACAGAAACACCTAAGAAGTATAGAACAGCCTGTAAGTTGTTACAGCCATATTGATTTTTCCTTAGTAGACCAGTATTTAAAATTTTTCATTAATTCTTATTTTCTTATTCATTCTTCAAAGAACAAAGAAGACCATACATAGTGATTTATCTATCTCATTCCTCCCACAAGAGCATATCCCGTTCATATATGGGGTCTGACACCAGCTGCTCATGAGGAATGCAGGCAGATCTCAGAGGGAATCACAGTTTAGTAATAGCTTCGGCTGTTCGTAGTTTTATACTTCATATACATAGGTTTCTAGACCAAAAGAGTGCTTTAATCTTAAAAAATGGGAGGTATGAGAAAATCTCACTGACTACATATCTGTCTGCACACTGACATCTTTGGGTACCTATACATGTGCTCTCGGGTCTGGGTGAGGGGCGTTTAATTACAGTGGCTCTCTGGAGCCGCTCTAATTAAAACACCCGCAGCATCTTGTGTATTCAGCATCCTGCATTTCAAAATTGCAGCAGGGGTGCTTTAACTAAAGCTCATTCAATAAGCTTTAAAGTGCCCCCACAACCATTTTGAAACATGGGACGCTCACTGAATACATGACACACTGCAGCATACTGTCTGCTCTAATGCATTTGAATCAGAACATGTCAGAGCACATGTAAAATTGCCCTTTAATTTACATTTAAGTCCTGTTTTAAATATAGGGGAAATATTGGATCAGTAACAGTCAGCACATTTTCTCAGCCACTTATGTGGAGTAGAATACTAATGTTATTTAACCATGCAACCAAGAACTTACTTGGTAAAGGAACAGTTTCTAAAACACACTTCTTGGGGTATCTGATAGGAGCAAAATTTCTATTTTTTACCCAATAATTTAGAATCCTTAATTGAACTAAAATGCTTACATGAAGCAGAACCATTTCAGAGCATATGAGCTCCTCCTTCTCCCCATGATAGAATTTGGTACAAATAAAATCCAAATAAAAATTAAGGATTTTTTCTATTTTTGAATAAAGCATGGGGTCCACATCCCCTAGTTCTGCTCCATTCAATAAAATGGACTCTGCATTAGACCTACAAACCTTTAGTTCTGTCAGTACTACCCTTCTACACATCATGTTGTACAGGATAAAATTCCACTCAAGGCTTGTTTTACTTCAATGTGTTTATTGCAGCTCAAATTTGTATTAAGATAGATTCCAAAGTATTTAAATGAAAAAAGCAACCCTAATTTCTTTTTTCTGTAAAAACCACATTCATTTCCTCCTTTTGTTCCCCAAATCCAATACTGTACTTTAGATTTAGCCATGTTGATTTCCAAGCTATTTGGGACACAAAACTGCTGCAAAGTATCTAATAACCTTTGGGGGCCTATCTGGAATTATAACATTAATAGCACATCATCTGCATAAATCAAGGCAGGGTCAGAATCACTTAATATTGTGGCTCCATGGAACTGATTCCATGTTAGCATGTTTTGGATCATTCAAGAATAGATTAAAAAGTAGTGGAGCAAGCAGACATCTTTGCCTTACTCCTGAATTGCTGTCTCAGAGAATCTTTTGTACTCACAGTCAATCCCATAGGGCAGTTTTTACCAAGCTGCTTTCCTGGATACAGCATCATTTCAGCTTTGCTAGGGAGGTATGGCATGCACAAATTCCTGGCCTTTTCTTTGGAGCAGAAAAGACCAACCCAGAGGCTTTCCAGATGAAATTGCTCCAACTCATTCTGTGAAAGCAGCTCTCTGTGCCTCTCTCCTCTTTTGCTTTCTCCCACCACTATTTCTGCTCTTTAAAATTTTACCAAGTTTCTCTACAGCTATAAATGCAAACAGTAATGGCAGGATTGCAGGAATAAAGGCCGTATCCCATCCTGAGCCACACTGACATGCCGATGAGCTCAGAAAACTCACTGTGCATGTGCTTCACACCTCCTTTGCACCTTTCCTGAATCTTACCCCTTCTCCAATTTTAATATTTGGCCTGCTTGTGAAGTTCACTACCTCAGGATAATGCCTACTGAAATAACTATATTACAAATTTTATTAGAATTGAACACAACTAATTAATTCCTTGAAGATTTTTTACAGAATTTAAAAGCTAAAGTCTGATTTATGAGGGAAGCTCAGCAATAACCTGAGAGATAAATTAATTGTTATGTATAATTGGAAGAAAATGTAGAAGAATACCATCTATTAAGGAGCTCTTCATTCTAGCAAAGGAAGGCATAACAAACATAATAGCTCTTAACTGGAGCCAAACAAATTGTCCAAACTAATTTGGCACCAAGAACTATCAACAAGAGACTGAATTGCCAAGGGGACTGTAGGATTCACCATTTCTTGATGGTTTCAAATCAAAGCTGGAAGCCTTGTCAAAGTAAAGGATAAGTTATGAGGACCAAATGCATGAAAGCTGGTGGCCTGTGATATACTGCACCATCAAATGTTCCTTTCTGGCCTTCAACTATAAATAGATTCATAGATGTTAGGGTCGGAAGGGACCTCAATAGATCATAGAGTCTGACCCCCTGCATAGGCAGGAAAGAGGGCTGGGTTTAGATGACCCCAGCCAGATGCCCATCTAACCTCCTCTTGAAGACCCCCAGGGTAGGGGAAAGCACCACCTCCCTTGGGAGCCCATTCCAGATTTTGGCCACTCTAACTGTGAAGAAGTTCCTCCTAATGTCCAGTCTAAATCTGCTCTCTGCTAGCTTAAGGCCATTATTTCTTGCGACCCCCAGGGGTGCCTTGATGAGTAGAGCCTCACCAATTCCCTTCTGTGCCCCCATGATGAATTTATAGGCAGCCACAAACTCGCCTCTCAACCTTCCCTGGCTGAGGCTGAAGAGGTCCAGGTGCCCTAGTCTCTCTTCATAGGGCTTGGCCTGCAAGCCCTTAACCATACGAGTGGCCCTTCTCTGGACCCTCTCCAGGTTATCCACATCCCTCTTGAAGTGTGGCACCCAGAACTGCATGCAGTATTCCAACTGTGGTCTGACCAGCACCCAATAGAGGGGCAGTATCACCTCCTTGGCTCTATTTGTCATGCACCTCCTTATGCATGATAAAGTGCAGTTAGCTTTTCTGATGGCTTCATCACACTGATGACTCATGTTCATCTTGGAGTCCACTAGGACTCCAAGATCCCTTTCTGCTTCCATGCTACCAAGCAGGTCATTTGAATTCATTTAAAATATTCAAGCCTTAATTGTGGAGTGACAGTCATCCCTCCATAATAGTCCTATTTTATTTTATCCGTCCCCAGGCCAAGTAAGATATTATTCTCTCCTTTCTTAAAAACAAATACTACAAGAATAAGTGTTTCCAAGACTTGCAAATGAGGCAACTTGTACATACAAACAGAGACCCCTTGTATAAAACACACACACAAAACGTTATGTGATTTCTTCCACCATGGGGAATCCTCCTGTAAAATAAAGGGTTGTAAAAGATCTCTCAAGTTAATCCTAAAACATCATTAGCCTCTCCTTATGTTGCACTGAAGTTTAATAAAAACATAACTATCACCATAATTCTAAACGTTTAAGGGGACAGGAAGGTCTATAATCAGCTGCAAATTCACCAAATATCAGGCTATGCTGCACACAGTCTGCTTTGCAAGGGAAGCATTGTCATAAGACATTACCTTTGAGTTAAGGCATTGAACTAGGAGTCAACAGACTAAGAATCAAGAGCCCTGCATTGGGACTCAGGGCTGTATACTGGGACAGGGAGCTTGGTGGCAAAGGGCTGTGTGCTGGGGACTTGGGAGCCATGTGCCAGGGCTGGGGGTTTTGGAGACAGGGGCCATATGGAGGGGGGTTTGGGGCTTGGGAGTGGGGAACAATGTGCAAGGACTGGGGACCAGAGCTGACAGCTTGGCCACAGGCCACACACTGGAGCTGGGGACTTCGAGGCTATACCTGACATAGCCACAGCAGCACTGGAAGTCACATGCCAGGTCTGTACCAGCATGTAGGGCTGGTACATGGTCCTAGACTTAGCACACTAAGTCCAAACTGGCACATGGCTTCAAAACCAGTGTGGGGGGTCCAGCTCAATCCAGTGCACTGTTGGGGAAAGATTTCCCATGGGGTCAGACATTTGGTGGTGGAGGGGAGATGGCGGGGGGGCGGGGCTTTAGGAGTCATGGAAATTAACTCTGACACTGCTCTCCCCACCAAAGTCTGGATGTATGAGGAGCCTTGTCTTCACAAATAATTTACACTCTGATTTTCCCCAGTTGGTTTGGGGGAAAAAAACTGAAAGTGATATGCAAGAAAATATGGTACACAAAAAGTTAGTTATTGATATGCAGTAGCACAGGTAAAAAGTTTTGTATTCATTTATCACATTTTTAGAAGGACCTCCAATGACAGTTGTTCAACTATGAGAAAAAAAACAGTAAAACAATGCTAAGATTCACACTGTACAATCTAAGGCAGTCCTGAAGGTTAGTGCCTACCAGGTGTAACCAACACTCATGGCCTCCCCCATTATAGCAACTTTATAATTAATGCCCTTTGTTTACAGCATAGGCTCAAGGGCTCCATTTTTATCTGAAATCCATTCTAAAGGTGGTAAAAAATGAGACTTGATGGATTTTTAACAGGAGGCTACCATGTATTAGCAAAATACGTATGGCTCTAGTTATCTCTTCTAGATATAATTCATATATAAAGCATTTCATGTCATGATTACTGGCATGAATATGAAACTGGTTGACAGAGACTGAAAGTTGTTTCCATCTGCTTGCTACTCAGTGGCCTCATTTTAGTGTGAAATGAGTTACTAGGGTAAGTCCAGCCACACAATGACACCAACTGGCAGTCCTAGAGAGCTCAGCAAAGAAGCCAAGTACTGATAGCCGTGGAGAATTAATTACTCTTTCACCTTCTACAGATGGCCCTACAAGTCTGAGGTACATGATGAGGACAGCTTGCACTGATGTTGCTTATGCTGTACTTGTTCTATGATTAAACAGAAGACTTTGGTTTCTACTGCTGACAATCTGGTCCCTTTCACAAGGGCTGAAATTTGTTTCTAAAAATTAAGCATAGATCAGGCAAGTCAAGAAAGGAAAAACATATTCCAGTTTACTCTAATATGCCAGATTTCTCTGGAAACTGGCCAAATAACTTTTTATGTACTGAGCTCTAGGTTTATTGCAGCTTCATAAAACACTTCAGATCTCATTAAAAGAGTGAACAATACCATTAAGTATCTGAAGCCAACCTGCAGCATTTCACTATACTAGAGTGACTGAACTAAGAGACAAGTAGTACTTGCATGGGTCTCTAACTTTCAATAACAATGCCATCTTGTGGAAAATGTAGAAGTAGCACAGGCAAGCCTATCCACCCACCACCTTTTGAGTTAACCAGGAGAACAGGAGAGTGACAGCAAATCTTCCTAATGAGAACAAGCTCATTTATGACAAAACCAAAATATAGACAGGGATGAATAACAGGTTCTTTTTTACATGGTAATCAGCAACAAGTAAAGTGGATTGAAATAGGAAGGGAATTCTCACCAGCAGGGGAGGAGGCTAGGGATGCATACAGACATTTGTGGGAGTTAGGGGGAAGTTAGATTGCATTAAAAAAGGACACCTGATCTAACTTAGTTTGCCCAGGTAACTTAGAGGTCTAGTAAGGTCCATCTAAGCGCAAACTGTACAGAAGTTCCAGGAAGGTTAGATTGGTCTAAGAATGGCCAACTTCATCTAAATGAATCCTAACTCTGAAGTAGTCTAATTTAGATTGGGTTGGCCATTTGTAGACCAACCTAACTTTCCTGAACTTCCATACAGTTCACAGTGCAGCCCCAGGAGTGGGAAAGTACAGCTGATAGTCCTAGCCCCGGAGCTGTGCTTTTCCTCTGGCACTGGGTTATTTTTAGCCCCCTAGCCGCCTCTGCTACAGACCACACCTCCCCATCTTGCAAGCTGCTCCTGGTACCAGATTTACCAGCATTTGTTGATGCCAGGTGTCACAACCCAAGGGTGTGATTTTGTGTGCGCGCGCTTCGGCACTGCTAAATTATTTCCCGCCACGAGGAGCTTTCTTTGCAAGGTGCAGTTGCAAAGAGAAAACCCCGGTGCAAAGAGGTCCACAACCATCTGGAGGAGGAGGACTTCACGTCTCGTGAAGAACTCTAAGCGCTGCGGAGCCTAACGGACCCAGCGTGTACCTTAAGAAGGCTATAGGGGTCTGATCAACCTCTGGCCTCTCCCCGTCGCCGAGCGCGATCCCTCGACGAACCCCTTCCCTGCGCGCAAGTTCCACGAAGCCTAGCAAACTTCGTGTGAGTGTGTCCAGAGCTCTTCTCCGAGTTTTCTTCGGTTGACACGACGGGCTCGCGATTTTACAGCCTTCAGCCGGATTGGGCTAGAGTTCGCGAGATTAGAACTCTTGTTCGCTCTTCTTTCCTATCTGTAACTGCAACTCAAGCAAGTTTTCCTGCCTGCACCGCAACCATCTACGGTGTAAGTAAAATAATCTTTAATCAACCGCTACGCGTCCGTGCCTAATTCTAGTCCGCCGGCCTGCATTCCCCGACCCGCGTGCCAGGGCTGCTGGCCACAGCCCGCCGCACACCCCCGAGGGCCTCGGACCGCTCCCGGCCCGCACACCAGGAACCAAGAAAAGAAGTCCCAGTGGGGAGAGATGCAGGAGGGATCCCCCACGCAGATGCTGTCTGCCCCCCTTATTCCTCCCACAGATCCTGCCTGCCCTCCTGATCCCCCTGTGGATCCCCAATCCCCGCTGAGCCTGCTTGCCTCCCAACCTCCCCAATCCCCCTGCTAGCCCCATCCTAACTTACCTTAGATCAGGTCACTAATTTTAACTCCATCTAACCTCCCCAAATGTCTGTACCCAGCCTAATTGTAGGAAGAAGAGCTGCTAATTTGAGTCAGTAAAAAGAAGGGAGCATTCTGTTTCCATCACAAGAGGCTGAGTTTCAGCCTCTGAAATCCATTCCCCATTGTTTGTACATGGAGTTGTAGCAACTTGCAGGAGAATGAGCTAAGTATCAGCTTGCATATCCTGAATTTTTTTTATTAGGCTTATTTGGTCCCATCAACACCAATTCCAGTTCTCATACCAACAAGTGGCAGGTATCATTTTTCAATATACAGTGAAACTCTGGGTCTTCACTGCAATAGAAAAAAAAAGATTATGCAGCTATGATAAAACATACTTCAAACAATAAGTGGACAAAGCACAATACCTGCAGGACAATAGATTCCTTGGACGACCAATTCCAGCTTCTGTAATAATGCTTATATTTACATCCTGTTGATTTACTTTGGGCTCAGGTCCATAAAAGATAGCTATGTGGATATATCTTTCCACATCCCAATTTAACTGACATATGCACATCACATTTCTGAAGAGTTTTTTTTCAGGAGCAAGATTTAAATAATCTCTTACCTATGTAGTAAGTCAGACATTTATGAAGACAACAGCCAACAAAAGTAGGCTCCAACACTAAAAAAAAAAAAAGTGTTTTAAGATCTTGGTACATATTAAGAATTCATTTTTTCATGCACAAATGATTTAATGATATTTTTAAAAATTTACAACCAGTTCTACATGTCAGAAAGTGTTAGTGCGCAAGTATACTGTGTAAAGAATTTGGTAAGAGGTGTAGAGAGGAGGTGAGTATATGTGCAATGCAAACAAGATTCATGCACTTCCAGAATCCAAATTGGGTCTTTTTCACATCCATGGAGCATTTGCTCATCTTTACTTCAAAATTATAAAAAAAAAGAAACAGAAACAGCTAGCTTTTTATTCATAAATATATAACAATTTCAAAATACTCTGCTGCCCATTACTCTACTCTGAAGAGCAAAAAAGCTAGAAGTAGGTTAGATGTCTGAAGAACTATACATACCAAACAGATAAAATCTCTCGTTGTTAATGCAGAGGCAGGATGCCAACATTTCCAAAATGACACTATAGATTAAGGAATAGGGATTGTATTTGGCAGCATATGTTATCCAAAAGAAGTAGAACCAGAATATTTCAGGCACAGATAGAAGCAAGCAATCATTTCAGGCTCTTAGCACAGGTACTATTGCTAAGAATGCTTCAGGATTCATCTGATGAAATGGATTAAAATATACCTCCTTGATCAAAAGGCAAGATTTTATAGCTCTTAAGATATATTAGGAGGGGAAGGGGGCGGGGGGGGGCGGGAATCTACAACCACCACATACAAGGCTGAAGAAAGATAGTGGCAGTCAGGAACTACCTACTAAATGGAATGAAGGCACCTATCTGACATTCAGATTTGGAATCCCAAGTGATAGACAACATTTCCAATGCCTAGAGTTCAAATTCAGAACACGTCAGAGAGATTGCTCATCAGGTCCTCAGATCACTACCTCGTTCTACGCACCCATGTGGACTTTCATTGATACTGTTGGGAAAGACTGGATTCTCTTGAATCTGGAGAAAGATTCAAGACCCTAGGCAAGAAGATAAAGATGTCTAAGATACAAGCAGCGCTCTCTTAATTCTCCCTGTTAAAGGGAAAGGCACCATCACTTTGTTCAGTACCATACGGTTCTGATAGCAAGTCAACCCCAAATTTTTAAGTTATATTTGGGCAAATTGCTACTTTTGAAAATACATGTTGATATCTGTAAGGTTTCTAAGCTGCTACTGCCCTTACAAAATCCCACAGGAATATCAATCACCCAAGAAAAAGGCACAAATGGCTGAATGCATTAAAATTCTAAAATAAAAAAAACCCCAAAACTTTTGTACCCAAAATAATTTTGCCCAAGATTCACCATATTGTCATCAACCTAAACTCCCATATCAATACATATCGCAAAAAATACCTTAATGAAATGGAAACCATTTATAGCCTTATACAAGGCCAAAATCCAGGCTCATTAAAAGGCCAAGTTAGAACTGCAGTTTTCAAATCAAATTTCATATGGCATAGGGAATCCAAACCCTGGGTCCAAAAAGCCCTAGTTTGAGAGGGGCAGAATCCAAACTTTCCTCTCACTCTCTCTTTTTTTTTTTTGAGCAATATGGAAAAAGAGAAGATGGTAATTGTAATTATACCATTACTACATACAGTTATTAGTTCAGACTTGACCTGGGATCCTAGAAGGATGAGTGAAGTATATTCAACTAATCTGTCGTTTTGAAGCTTTTATATGTATTATATTATAATATATATTATAATTTTATAACATTATAATAGAAAAATATGATATATGTAATATAAAAAGGTGTATACCACTTTAGAGCCATGGACTAAATGTTTACATCCCTAGGAATTTTTGAGAGATCTTGCTAACAGAATGAATGTCTGTCCTGCTACTGCCCTTTGATATGCTGAAGTTCAGTAGACTTATTGGTGATTCTTACTGCTGCAACTCTTAGAATATGAGGAATATATACACATTTCCCAGTCACATTTCCACAGAAATTCACAATCCCACAGGGATAGATACATCCCTGTTCAGAATGGTTGCCAAACCTAAAGTTACCAAAATACAACTGTACAAATGCTTTAATATTAAGAAGTAATTTGATCTTTTTTTACTTGCAGATAAATACCCTCCAGATAGCAGTTTACCACATTTTATAAAATGGGAGATGCCTAAAGCACAGAGATTAAATTAAATTTTCATGGGCACAGGTGCAGTGGCTAGCAGTATTAGCCAGGATCATATGTGGCTGGCTACCATTACGAAGATGGACAGAGAAGATCCTGATTTCTATTTCTGTGTTTAAACCAAAATTATTTCTTTACAGTAAATTTGTTAGATATATGTATCCCACTTAACTCAGCAGCTTGGTTTTAAAGTAGAGAATTACCCATTCTACTAGAGAATTACCCACACAGAACACTGTCTTATTACAAGTCTGAAGTATCATGTAAAAATATATAAAAGATTTTGTGTTCCATAAGAGTCAATGGAATGACATGAACAAACTGTTACATTTAAGTTAAACAGATCTCACCATGCCTCTGTCACCACAAACAAGCAAGGATGGGTTATGAATCCAAGTTGAAAAGAATGAAGGTGGCTAGCAACAATTTTTTTTTTTTTACAATGTAATTGTTAGTCAACCCTCCTGCTTCCAGATCTTCATAACCATGGACACAGAAAGTCCAAACCCTACAGGAGTGCATGTTTCACTGCTCCTTTACATTACCCTTAAAAAAAATACTACAAAGACTGAAAATATAATGGCATGTCCTAAACACCTTATTGGGACAATAAATACCTGGGCATTACCTAATCTATATAAATCTACTGAATTGCTTGATAATATAAAATATGAAACCAATAAGTTCTCTATTCCTCTACTAGTGAGGGGGCTCTAAAGAGAACTGCAAGAACAACAAGAACTGAAGGATTACACAGCCCATTACATGTAGCAATACAATTAGCAGTCAGTTTTATGGTCCAGAACCCTAACATTAGATAACTTCAACAATAAACACATTGTAAATGAATGATGGACACTGGACAAAAAATTAAAATTGTAATTATGAACACAATGAAATATACATGCAAAAATGTAGGTCAGTTTTTAGCATCTGGGGATCAAACTGAGTGAAAGATACCAAATTGAGTAGAGTTGCAGGTGTTCTGGAGGTCAGGGCTAGGATCCAGAATGACCTAGGGAGACTGAAGAAATGGTCCACAATCAACCAAATGAAATGCAAAAAAGACAAATGCAAGTCCTGCACTTGGGATGGAATAACTTCATGCACAAATACAGACTGAAGAATGACTGGCTAGGCTGGAGCACTGCAGAGATGGACCTGGGAGTTAACAGTAGACCAGAACCTGAAAGAGCCAACAGTGTGTTCTTGTTGCAAAAAAAGGGCAGCACCATACTGGGTTATATTAAAATGAATGTCGCTTGCAAATCAAGCGAAGCAGCTCTACCACTCTGTTCAGCACTGATGAGAAATCACCTGGAGTACTTTGTCCAGTTCTGGGCCCCACACTTCAAAAAGGATCTGGATGATTTGGAAAGAGTCCAGTGAAGAGCAACAAAAATGGTTAGGCGTCTGGGAAGACCGGTCTATGAGGAAAGGCTGAAAGAACTAGGGGAGATATAACAGTCTTCAAAACACCTGAAGGGCAGTTACAGAGAGGGTGAAGATGGGCTTCTCTGTGATCGTAGGGGGACAGACCTAGGAGTAATGGCCTCAAGCTTCGGCAGTGAAAATTTAGGTAGGATTTTAGGAGGAATATTCTATGAGGGTGGTTAAGAATTGGAATCAGCGACCTAGGGAAACTGTGGAATCTCCATTCTTGGAAGTTTTCAAGGAACAGGTTAGACAAACTTGGCTGGGATAGGTTAGTCAGGGCTACTCCTGCCTTGTGCGGGGGGATGGACTAGATGACCTCATGAGCTCCCTTCCAGTCCTACTGTCCTAATTCCTACAGAGAGTGAGTAGGTTATAACAATACTGGTTTCAAAGGAAGGAGGCTTAACAAAAGAAATGAGACCAAAAATATATATTCTCAAGACCAAAAATATATTCTCAATTCTTAAGTAATTACTGTAACAAAGTGGGGAGGGGGGATTCAAAAGAACTCACAGGTCCCCACTAGTATTTATTGTGTTTTATTATTTTCTTATTGTGCTACAAAGCAAGCAGGCACAAGGATAAAAAAGACAGTCCAGAGTTTAAGGCTGCCTGGAAAAGTAGGCAGCCTGAGGAGGCTGCAGATACAAAAAGGTAGAGACTAACAATCCAGAGAACCTGTCATAGCAATATGGCAGGCAAGATGGGACAGCAAGCTCAGGCACCTGGTAGTTAGACAGAAGTAAGCCAGGAAGCTTGCCACGAAAACAGAGCTAAGTTTGGAGCTAGGACTGCTTGCTAGACAGGCAGAAAGCCAACCAATCTAACGGCTTTTGTTTCCATTGAAAGTTTGTTACTGAGCTGACATATCTCCCACAAAGTTTCAAGATCATTGAATTTGCACTTTGACTGAGAGCTGTTCAGTTGGAAAAAAAAAACTGACCAGCTCTCATTTGTATCCTATACCAGTCCCTTGTAATACTCACAGTCCTCTCTGCTGGTCTCCCTTGGGAAGCCATATTGATCTCTCTTGTCTCAATGAGTAGTACTAAGTCAAGTGGGCCAGATGACTGAGCCCTCCCTCAGACCATGCATTTGTAGTACTCAATTCTGTTTCATATTCAGGAGTTTTTCCTTGATGTACATACCTGCAGCTCCCAACCATATCCCCCTAAAGTACTTCAAAAATCACCACAATAATATGCAGTTCCAGTGGTCTCCAACCAGAGGACATGATATGGAATTGCTTGGTCCTCTGTTATCCCCACCACAATACTCTGTAATCCACCTGCCTGGGGACGGGTAGAAAGGATAAATAGCCAATGAGCACAGAGACCAGAGCCTCCAGATACTGGATGCCAAGAATCATGCAGGGAATTTTGTTATCCAGTCAGGAGTGCTGGAGGGAAGGATTTTTTTTTAATGCCCCTTAGCCTCCATGTTACAGGGGTGTAGGTTGTAGCCATGTTGGTCTAAGGACCAAATACTTAGTCTAATAAAAGACATCAGAGTCACCCAAAGAGCCTTGTCTGCCTCAGCATCCAGAGACTCCCAAAGACAACTGAGCATGCAGGAGACTGCTCAGCTGTCTGTTCTGCCCTGCTTCCCCCCACAGGGGGGAGAAGAAGAGGAAGCAGATCACTGTGGGATGCCCAAGGACCAAGCAACCTCCTTTTGCTCTCTATAGTGTGTACAAATGTTTTTTTAAAAAGCCACATCAAAAACATCCCTCACTTTTTGAGGATCATATCTGAAGTACTGTGGCCATTTATGAAGCACTTCTTGAGATGTGCACATCTGTATACTCACTGTTTGGAGAGCTTCAAAAGGTGTTTGGAGCATTTCAAGCAGTACATCTGCCCAGGGCGTTTTCTCACTCTGCTCTGCAATGCTAGGAACACCCAAGTATTAGACTAACCCTGGGCTGGGCACAATATGGCCCACGGGCCAGATTCGACCCATGAGGCCATTCTATCCAGCCTGCAGGGCCCCTAAAAAAAATGTAAAAACTTAATATTTCTCTGACCTTGGTTCCTGTCAAAAATGGTTCCAGGCTGGCAGTGGGGTGGGTTACAAGCTGATGCTGAGCACAGGGAAAAGTGCCCCTCGCCTGCCCCATGGCCAGCACCCCACACTGTAGCCACTTGCAGCCCGCCTGGGACTGCCCGTGCCTGAAGCAGCTGCAGCGTGCGGCGCCAGCCATGGGGCAGGCGAGGGGCCACTTTTCACCACACTCAGCACCAGCTTCTTCCCTGCTGGTGAACAGGGGGTCAGGGCTGAGCACTGCCCCCTGCCTGTACAACAGGGCTGAGGGGCACTGGGTGTGAGCGGGCAGGGAGCCAGCGGGAGCACGGGGCCCACACCAGTGTCCCAGGGCCAGCACCAGTGGGGCCCAGAGAAGGGTGGCAGGAGTGTGGCAGGAGCACGGGGTCCCAGCTGGCAGGGGCTCTATGGAGCCAGGCCAGCTCCCCCCTCCCTGCTGGTGCAGCCCAGCCCAGCTCCACAGACCCTTGCCATCCTGTTCCCTGCTTTGGGCCCCACCGGTGCTGGCCCTGGGACATTGGTCCCAAGACATTGGGACGTTGTTCCCAAGATGGCGACAAGCGGGTGGGGCACCTGTCCAGAGGTGGGGCACCCGTCACGGGACAGGGCTACCCATGCAGCCCTTGACAGCCTGCCAAAACTGGGTAAGCGGCCCTCCGCCCAAAATAATTGCCCGCCCCTGGACTAACCACTGCCCTCTGAAGCTAGCTTCACTGGACATACACAACTCTGACGGAGATATACAATCTATATAGTCCCTGGACCTGTCCAGGTAGACCTAATGAAGCTAAAACATAGTGGTAATTTTGGACAATGCTCAAAACCTTTTCATGAAGACCTTGATATAAAAAAAAAGTACAAGAATAAACAAGTTCATAACATGTATTGCTTTTGTCACATCATGATTCTTTAGCCCCACAATGGCAGGATTTATAAAAAGAATGCTGTTCCATTTTAGCTGCTAAATCATTGTCTGCTAGATTTCTCAAATTATGCTTAATACACTTGATGAAGTTAACAGTAATATAAGGTCTCAGTAATAACATTACTGTTGTGGCCAACTTTTTTATATTTGGTCTGTTCCAAGGACCTACTCAAAATTTTTTTTGTTTTATGTTTCATGGGCTACACTAATTTTTCCTCCTGGACAAATAAAGGTGGATAGGAACCTAGTGCAAATCTAGTGATTAGGATGCAGAATTTCCCACCTTAATTTTGAACTTGTTTTGTTTAAAATATGTTTTTGAAAGTGCGTCCCATTGAGTCTTACCATCCAAGGTGTGTGCATCTGAACACAATATTCAGAAGTTCTGTACTGCATACTGTAATCTTACTCAAGAATAGGAAAAAAGATAAGCTTTCATAAAAATCTATTTTAGAGGAGTGTGAAGGAGAATACAACATGTTCTACTCCTGGAAGCATTTACTTTTAGTAGTGTATCAGATATTATTGTCAGAATATGTCAGCTATATTTATTCTGCTACAAAGTGACAAGAACTGTTTTCAGCTTTAGTTGTGAGCAACTTTTAAAACTTTTGAATATGAAAAGTTCTTCTATTTGCATTTTTGGAGAGGTGAAGAGAACATTCAGATGGCTACTGTTCTTCCACTCAGTTAAAAATGACATAAATTAGCCACTTCTTCCCTCTCCCTTCATGCAAATCATTATCTGCATTTATTTTTTGTCAGCTGAGCAATTTAAAACATTCTATGAACAGCGTAAATAAGTTATTAGATGCTCATTTCACTTTAACAGCAGTGAATATTTTTATTACTGTTTTTCTTTTGGTTTACTCCACTGAACAGAGTTCTTTTTCTCAGAAGAGTCTAATTATTTTGTTCTTAGAACTCAACCGTGTTCCCATTTGTTCTTTAGTAGACACAGGTAACCCTCCTATTATCAGCCCTAAGGCAGAACTGTCTGCTGAAATCCTTATTAGCTGTTTAGCCAAGTATAGTGTAAGGGAAGAATATAATTTTGTGGTTCTGCAGTCACAAGGAAGAGTTTTCTGCACCTGAGAAAAACTGCATACAAATAGAAAAGTGTATAGGGATAATACAGACATCCAAAAAATGTTTTATATATTTTTAAAGGACCTGGTTAAAAAGGGACTTAAAAAAAATATTTCTTAGCAAGAACAGACTATATCCAAACAGGCAGTTATAGTTAAGCAGCAAGATTTGTTTTGGTTTCAAGAGAAGTTACAGACAATCCAATTCTTGAAGTACTTTACATAAACATACGTCTTCTACAGAAATTCAGTTTCTCCTGGGAGAATCACTGCTCTCCTTGTAGAAACCATGAAACCATGAATATATAGATGTTCAGTGTTTCTCCCAAAGTAAAAATGGCTACTTCAGGAGAAAACTAACCTGGAAAAAACCAGAGTTAAATTACTCCTAGGACAGTTTCTCCTAGAAAGCAAATGTCTTATGTGCTGCAGCTTCTCTCAGAAGGGAACATAAGCTGCATACACACAGTCAAATAACCTGGGAGAATTCTCCCAGGTTTGCTCTCTGGGTAGAGAAACTTACGCTGTCAGGGGTACAGACATTCAAATGCTGAAGATCTAAAGAATGGAAAGCTTGCAGTGCTGACACTGTCCAGCCGGGGTACCCTGTCCACACATCTCAGTGTGCTCTGAAGGCTCCTTTAGTCTGCCTGGTGACAGATTGCAGAAGGGCATAGGGAAGCCCTGACTGCATAACCCAGACTGCCCATGGTTAGTCTGTGTTTTTCAATAGTACAATGTGGGGATTGCAAGGGGCAAGTGTTCTGGAGCAGCAGCGTCCAGTAAATGACACACACTGTTTCCCTTGGGGGAGGAGGAGAAGCTGGAGAACTATGTTCTCTTTTGAGAGAGACATGTACAGGCATTTGCTGTCCCAGGAGAAACTCCTAGGTGCAATTTAACCCTGGTTGTTCCCAGGTTATATTTCTCCTGAAGCAGCCATTTTTATCCTGGGAGGAAAAGCCTGAACATCTGTACACTTGTGGTTTCACTTGGGAGAGCTGCAGAGAGCAGAACACACCCCCTTCACAATCTACACAATGTGCCGCAGAGACACACAGGATGACCATACATGTATAAAATAAATACAAAATCAACATAGGAAAAGTCATCACTGAAAGAAACAATGATTTGTGTGAAACTGTGACACGTTTTTTGGAATTTCTAGACTTATCTTGTGAATGAAGTGTAGACATTTCCATACCTAACAAAGCTAACAAAGCTAACATTGAGCAATACTGTGCAGCAACTCTGAAAAGATCCCAGTTGAAAATCACTGATCTAGGTTAATGTGTGGGCATGTATGGTAAATTAATACATTGCTTGGTGACTATGTTATGTAAAGTTGAAAGATAAACAGAAAGATCCGGTGAACAGATTAAGTAATTATCTTGACTTGTCTTCATCCTGCACCCTGACGATTGTTACAAAACTATCCAGGTCTATTTAATTCTCATGCTTCACCTGAACACTTTTGTAACCAAGTGCCTTCACATAGTGATGTGGCCATTTGGGAATCTATACATGACTTTATAAGCTTTGTATATACTTGTATCAAACTGTAAATGCCATTATAAAGCTAAGGTTGATCAGCACCTTGTATATTTTTATCTCCATATTGGACTGAAATTCTGAAAAGATAGGGAAAATAAGACTAGCAACAGAAGATCATTAAATACTTGATGATCTTTTGTTCCTATGGAGCAGCCTTGGACAAACTAGCTACCACACAGAAGAACCAGCCTGCTCTGATAGGCTGGTAACCAAGCAACAGTGCTCAGCTAGTGTGAGAAATGATCACCTAACAAAACTGAGATGAAGCACCTGACACTGGGTACTTTGTAATTATAAAGGGAAAGGTCTCTTGCTAGCCATTTGAGAGAAAAGAGCAAAAAGCAGTGGCTACCTCCAAAATAAGTGTGACATTAAAAAACCCCATCAGACTTAAGTCCAACGAGCACCTAAGAGTGCCGAAGGAGGGAAATGCACACTATTCCTCCTACCCCATTCACAATCTGTACACTTCTTATACTGTCTAAGGTAAATAGTAACTATGGTAGTTGAAGCAAATAGCACACAAGCTTCACAAAGGTTTTAAAGCCATGTTCTTTAAACTGTAAGCCAAAGGACTACAATGTTGTGTCCCTTAAAGAGCATGCTTGACTAACTAGAGCCATGTACCAACATTCAATTTCACTTGGGAGAGCTGCTGCAGGAGAAACCATGACATGTTCAGGATTTTTTTCGCAGAGCAAACATGGCCACTTCAGGAGAAAAATAACCTGGGAATAATCAGTGTTAAATGGATCCCAGGAGATTGTCTCCTGGGAGAGTAAGCTTCTGTACATATACCTTCTGAGAGAAGCTACAACATTGTCCCCCAGCATCCCTGCATGCTTTGCTCCCAGCACCAGGTCCAGGGAGACAGTGTATCACTCAGTCTAGACTCTACAGCTCCAACCATGCAGGAAGTAAAACACGCCCCCTTTGCAATCCCACACTGACTGATGCAGACTATTCACAATCAACCTGCAGCACAATCAAGGCTGCCCTATACACTGCTGCCATCTCTCTGGCCAGACTGAAGGAGCCTCCAGAGCAAGCCAAGTGTGTGCCCAACAGCACCTTGGCCGCGAAGCATCAGCAATGCAAGCTCTTTATTCTTCACGGGCTTAGCATTACAAATATCTGTTCAGGTGTCTCTGGATAAGCTTTTATATCAGGAAAATGAACCTGGGAGTGTTTTTCCAGATCATTTGAACATGTGTTCACAGCCAAAGTCATCCTGCGAACCTAAAACAGCTAGACCACAAGGCCTCATTATCATTAAAGGCTTAGAAATGTCCACTCCTTGCTTGTATAAATAATTTACATTTCATCAAAACAGCTTTCCTTTTAAAAATTCTCTTTTTAAAGAAACAAAATTTCTCACAAAAATCCTGTCATTTGATGACTGTTAATTTTATTAATAAAACCCAACACAACTCAGTTAATGTACTGATTAAAACTACAAAAAAATTAATAAATACACTGCCAATCCTTGCTCTGTTTCTATTCATACAGAGAAAAACCATTCTGTAATGTCAAACCATCCTATTTAAGAATCAGATCATTTTAAAATATGCAATTCTATAGCATTAGTTTATTCCACTATACTTCTCTCAAAAGAAGTACACTAGCAAATCATTCTTGTTTGTACCCACTTAAACATTCTGAAAATGGGAAATAAAAATGCAACAAATATACAATCCACATGTTTGAGGAGAAGGGAACAAAACCTTTATTAGACAATTCTCAACATGGTTAATTAAGCAAAAGCTCACACAAGATTCTTAATATAACTGGTATAGCATTATAGGAGTTAGATAAACCACTTTGGCATGATACTGTAAGAAACTTCTTAATAGGCATGCAGTCTGAAACAGCAGCATGCATCAACAAATTCTAGTATCTCACTTTACAAATTTTTTTGGTTTTTTCTTTTCTAAGCGACAAAATAACATTTCAACATTTTTGGAAAAACTTTGGTTTTTCATTTAAAATAAAAAAGAAACACTTTCACTTTGTAATTTTAGCAAAAAATAAAAGCATTAAAGGATGAGTGTTGTGACTGACTTAGTTATCAACATCATGGTGGGGGCTGGTAGCAGGGGGAAACAAAAATTTCATTATCTCACTTTTAGTGGATGACAAACATCTGAGCAGCAAAAATTATGACCATTTAATTTCACAATTACATACCATTTGTGTTTCATTTTGTGTATTGATTGGACTAGGCTAAATGAATGAATGAGCATTCATATTTTGCTTTCTGTCTGTTGTTTGATATGCAGCCCAAGCGTTATTTATTACATATTATTTCTCTGACAACATACTGCCAAACTTCTTCTTGGGCTTTTCTGTGATACTATACAACAGAACATTATTCACAGTTGTTTATTTTCACACGTAAGGTGAAAGGAAGGATTATCGCCTTCTACTGATAAGCCACTGAAGCAAAGATTAAAAGGTGGGGGGAAAAATGCGACTACTAATTTGAGGGGCTTAATTTGAGATACCGAGGACCACATTTCTTAGCAATGCACTACTTAGAGTAAAGCAATTTAGTAGTAGACCAGAATTTTTGTGAAGGATTTTTGTGGGTGCTCTTATATCGGGCAAAATCCTTGGTTGGGTTAGATTTAGACAAGTTGTATCATAATGCTTATTCACAAGAGGACCTTCAGATCTGAAGCACAAACCACTGCAACTTGTGTTACAGGTTTTCATGGAAAAAGGAATGCTATGATGAGCATGGCTCTTTTGCCCAATTCTCCCTTCAAAGTGTATTCCCCTTCTGCCCTATCTCCTCCAAACCATCTCTGTCCCATTATCTGTATCTAGCCAGTTCTAGTCACCATTCTTCAGGCTTCAATCCAATGCAGTTAACTTTCATTAAGGGAAGTGATTTTACTGTTCTATTTGTTACTAATGAAGCCTCACCTGCAATACTGTGTCCAGTTTTGGGCTCCACACTTCAAGATGTGGCCAGATTGGAGAGAATCTATCAGAAAGTTACAAAAATTATTAGAAGCCTGGGAAGCATGGCTTATGGAGGAAAGGCCGAAAGTATGAGGAATATTTAGTCTGGGGAAGATGCATCTTCAAACACCTGAAGGGCAATAATAGAGAGGATGGAGATAGTCTTTTCTCTGTGGAGATAGAGGAGAGGACTAGAAACAAGTTTCTCAAGCTTCAACAGGGGAAATTTAGCCTGGAGATTAGGAGGAACTTTATGATTGTGAGGTGGTCAAACACTGAAACAGGCTACCTAGAAAGGTTGTGGAATCTCCATCCCTAAGAGCAGGTTAGACTGAAACTTGGCTGGAGTGGTTTAGTCAGGGATGATCCTGCCTTGAGTAGGGTGCAGGAACAGATGAGTTCATAAAACTTTTAAAACCTTACCTTCCTATGATCCTGTCCTCTAGTTGCCCCTACATTCCCATATTAACTTTTCCCCCTTGCTATTCACCATGATCCCCCTATAGTATCTTTTTACCAATGAAAATTATATAAAAATTGTAACATTTGGATAAGGTTTCCTAGATCCAAGATGGAATTTCTAGTAAAAACCAAGGACTGACATTTTCACCCATTCTCCAGCAGATAACCTCATGTCCAGGACACAACCAAGATGTGGAAAATGGCTAAGCCAAGACTAGAAGCAGTACCCATGTCCTTGCCACAAACCTGTTCTACAGTAGGTGTTTCTCAAGTTTTTCATGAAAACATCCATTTCCTACTGATTGGGTGTGTCTACACGAGATGCTGACTACGCAGTAGCCCGATACCACTGTGCAGTAGCGTGCTTATACAAGTACTAAATAAATGCACAGTAGCATCTTGTGTAGATGCAGCCATTGAGAACAAGAAAATTCTTAATTTCACGTATCATGAAATAGAAGGAGTTTCGCACGCAGTCATACTCCTTAGAGTTATTACATTTAATGCATTTTTTTGCTCCAGTAAATTCTTCTCTAAACATACAATCTAATTTTTAGATTGCACTTTTTTGGACAGTTGTGGGTGTGAAGGAAGAAATAACATTTTCTCCTTTAAAATATGATATGCCGCAGTAAAACTATACTTGGCCAAGTGGGAACTTTGAATCCCCGAGTTTTCTGGTTGACGTTATAACACTGGGTTGCTCTGCTTATACATTTGGTGTGAAGTTCATTACCAGAATAAGGACTATGAGCTCTTTAAGTCACCAACACAAGCTTGAAAGAGAATTTAAATGGTGCATAGACCTGACCTTAACCTGAGAAAAATTTCACCCATTCTGGTACTTCAGACTGCTATTGTTATTTTCCAATCTTTCATTACATGTTCTGGAGAACAAGTACTAATAACTTTTATTAAATTTTTATTTAAAAAAATATTTTTCTCTCTCATTAAAACAAGGTTTTGGATTTTTTCCCCCAATTTCCTTCCAATTTCAGCTTCCTTAATATTGTGTTTTGTTTATCAGTCTTGAAGCCTTGGTGACTGCTTTTTTTCTTTAAACTGGTTGCACTAATCTTTAAGTAAAGGAAGTGTTAAGTCTTCTGTCCACCCACCCCACTTTTCCTCAGCAGTTATCTTAAGGTAATGATTACCGTATCTGCTGCTGCTATTACCATTCCTGATAGGACTGTAGTCACATCTTCCCTCAACAGTTTAATGTTAAGCTTTTTCTTTCTTTCTTTTTTTTTTTTTTTTTTTTTTTACTTCCAGCTATTTACCATACCATACCATGTCCCTCCCCGCACCTCCCCATACCCATATTTATTAGTTTCAGATAGGTTTTAATTAAATTATTTCCTCAAGTTTTCCTATATGAAAGGTTCATTTAAAATGTCTGCCTCTCAAGCACTGCATAATTTCCACCAGCTCAGGAACCAATGAATCAAATAGGAGCAATAATTCTCCATGTGTTATTTCTACTGGTCTCTGTCTTTGCTGCCCTTTTAATACTGGAAAAACAGTATGCTTGTACTAATGGGAAAAGATGACATCCATCCCCTTGGATTCAAGCTCACCATAATGAGAGCTTTTCACAGTACTCCTACTCTCCTGATAATACAACAAAAGCTATAGTTGCAATGACAGCATTTCTTTGAAAGCATTAAAAAAATCTGAGGCACATTCTAACTGTTGATAATTACCATTTTGTTAGTCTCTCAAAACTCTATAATTCAGTTCTACAAAACATAATAGCACAAAGGAAAGTCACAATGAACTAGCAGTCAAATTTAGCCCCACTCATATTCTTTCATAAATAAAGTTGCCAATGATTCATCAGTTCCTCAGAACTGATGAACTAGCACTCCCAAGGTTGCAGATCAATATTCTGACTTGATGGGTCACAAGGGATATTTTGTGTTCTATGCCAGGATGGCCAAATTTGTTTTTTTTAAACAAAATACTTGCAATTACCAAATCAAAATTCACCATTCCTGAATAACACGCATGTAATTTGTGTCAGCAGCTGTTCCTGCAAATATTAAGTCTTTAAAATATTTATGGAAAACAAGCATAAAGGGCAATGTATACAGAGGAAGCAAATTAATCTTAAAAGTTGTACAAATTCTCCTTTATCTTTCCTTCATCCTGCAATAATTTCCTCCTCCTCCTTCCTCCCCCACAATCTTGTGCCTGATCTTGATAAACAGTGGAACTAGGACAGGTAGGAGAGTGTTACATTCTTAAGTCAACTTCTTCCCATTTTATTCTTGTCAGCCTCTCAGTCTGCATCCTCCACCTTCTCCCCTCTAAGACACAGCCCTTCTATTCTACTGGATCTTGTTCCCTTTAATTCATTGACCCCATTTTCCTTCCTCTTTCCTCCTCCACAGATCTCAACTTACTCTTTGCTTTTTTGAAATTTTTATAAGTAGCAACCTACTCAAATTGCAATTTAATGGTTTCCTCCGAAACCAGAAAAATTGGCAGTTTCCATGATTTTGTGCAGAATCACCAAGAAAAAAAATTACTAAAAATAAAATGCTGGTTCCACAGTGGGAGCCAGAGGCTGCTGCAGCCCAGCCTCACAATCCACTGGGGGAGAGAGGGAAGGCACGCTGGCATGAAGGGAACAGCCAAGACGGCAGTCAATCCCTTGGCTGAGAGGGCTGCCTTGTGTGGCCCTGCCCCCTCTGTCAATCAGCAGCAAGGGGCAGGCCACATGAAGGACAGCCCTTTGCCAATCAGCAGCAAGAGGCAGGGCCTCTGGGGCCCCTCATCCAATCAGTGGCTGGGGGAAGGGGCATCACAATAAGCCCATAAAAATAGGGACTGGCACTACGATCAGTCTGCAAACTTGCCTGTCTACCGCCTCAATTTGGTTAGGTCCCTATTTATAGGCCATTTCACTTTATAAACCAAATTACTGCTCTCCCCATTCAAAGAAAATAGCTATTTTTCAATATTTGCTGACTTAACACAGCTTTTGTTTGTTTGTATTTCTGGTAAGGGATAGAATAAACCTACAAACTACTTTACAACAACAATTCAAAAGAGTTAAAAGGAAAGTACAATCCAGTTGCATAGTTCCATAGTTGTTAGGGGCTGGAAGGGACAGATCATCAGGTCCAGTCCCCCTGCATGTGGGCAAGAAAGACTCCTGGGATCAGATGACCCCAGCAAGATGGGTGTCAAGACATGTTTTGAAGATTGCCAGGGTGGATGACTGTACCACCTCAGGGGGGAGCCTGTTCCAAACCCTTGGCACTCAGCTTGTAAAGAAGTTTATCCTTATGTCTAGTCTGAAGCGATCTTCAATCAGTTTGTGCCCATTATTTCTTCTCCTCTCCTGGGAGGCATTGGTGTATAGATGCTCTCCCAAACCCTGATGTATACCCCTGATATACTTATAGGCTGCCACCAAGTCCCCTCTCAGTCTTCTCTTTTCCAGGCTGCAGTCCCAGGTCCTTCAGCTTCTCCTCATATGACCTGGTTTCCAGGCCTCTACTCATGTGTGTGGCCCTCCTTTGGACTCTCTCGAGCTTCTCCACATCCTTCTTGAAGTGCAGCACCCAGAACTGAATGCAGTACTTCAGTTGTGGTCTCACCAAGGCTGAGTAAAGTGGGAGGATAACATCCTTTGCCTTCCTCAAGATGCCTCGGTGGATGCATGCCAGTGTTTAATTAGCTCTGCCAGCTATGGCATCGTATTGGTGGCTCACGTTCATTTTGTTGTCAATCATGACACCCAGGTCTCGTTCAGTGGTGGTGCTGGGAAGCACAGAACTGCCGAGCCTGTGTGTTGTGGATTATTTCTCCCCAGATGGAGAGATGTGTGACACATAGCCTAATAGCAGTATGTGACCTATGTCAAAGAGTTATTCTCAGAAAGCAGGGAGTCAGTGTACACTGGTGTGCCAGTTTTAGTCTGCTCCCGTAACGAATTTCATCTTGGGATAGCTCAGTGTAAACTGGCTCCCCTGCCACCTGTTGCAGGCTGCCAAGTTCAGTGTTGGTCAAGCATTCCTACTTTACTACAGAATAAAATCCAGAGTAAATTACTTCATGGCAAACATGATGTGTATTCACACCCCAGGCTCCCTCTTTAGGCATTCAACTTGCTTTTCAAAACTAAATACCATCTTTGAACTTCTACTAATTGCAAGTGCTGAATTTTGGACCCAATTCAAAGTTAAACTTCAGTTCAGGCATTTATGGATTGCTGCATTTTATATAACATCCTTCCATGGGATTACAAAACATTCAGATGGGGATAAAAAAAAAGTCCAGGCTAAACACTTTGTATCTGTCTGATGAATCTTAAATAGCTCTTTAGCCAAGGAAAAAAGTTCATGCTGGCTTGTTACTGTTGTTCATGAACAGTAAAACACTCTGTCTGACGATGTAAGAATGAGGACAACTACAGTAAAGAAAAGAAAAGAAAATATGAAGGCTCAAATTCTCACTTAAGGTTATTTTTTTATACACTATCAAAATCCAACAGGAACCTTTCATTCATATGTCCATAAATGAGAAGAGAATTAGTAAAACTGACTAAGAGTTCAATCTAAATTTTTTAAACCTGGGTACCCAAATGAAAATGACTGATTTTCAGGAGTGCCAAGGCTCTGCAACAGGTACTGAGGTACTGACTTCTACAAGCGCTCATTTTGAAAGTTCTCTCAGCAGTCCCAGCAGCTGGACCAGCTCAAGAGCTCCAGGAGGAGTGACTCTAGGAAGGAGCACAGCTACCCCTGCAAACATCAATGTAAAGGGACTGGGGGAATCGAAGAGGGATCAGAAAAGCATGCAAGATAGATTCTCTCTACTATAAATGACCCTCTGCTAGCACATAAGACTTTACGTCAGCATCCAAATGTTAGCAAGCCCCAAAGGTAAAATGTACTGTAATGTTGTAAAGTGAACTACAGTTCCCAGAAGTTTCCAGGGGTCTGGAGGAAGGAACTATAGCATGCATTGAAATTCTCAGAAGCACTGTAGCATTTAGTACAACTTCCAGAAGGCTGCAGGCAGGGCCATCCCTCAGGGGGGGTGAATTGGGGTGACCGCCCCAGGCCCCACGCTTTGCGGGGCCATGCAGAGCAGGGCGGAGCAGCCACTCGCCACACCCCACACCCCCGGCCACTGATGCCGCCAACACCAATGGCGGGGCAGCTTCTTGGGTCCAGGGCCCATAGGATCGGAGCAGGGGTAGGGCCTCATATGGGCTGATTTGCCCCAACCCCCGCACCCTGCTTGGGTCAGCTCTGACTGCAGGAGACAAAAGGAAGCAGAAGGAGCAGCATGGGGGCACAGAACACCATGGTAGAGAGAAAGGTGAACGGCATGAAAGCAGAAAACAGCCAGGACTGTGAGCTGCAGCAGTGGCTCAAATGTAGAGCCTGGACTGATAGCAATTAGGCATTTTGGGACCAGAGACGGGTTTGGAGTCCCTCCAGGCTTGTGGAGGGCATATAAGGTTGCTCAAGTGTATATACCACATTGTTAGTGTTACCTGTTACCTATTATTTGCTCTTGGGTGGTTTCACCACAGTGACACTGTTTATTATCTGTTATATATATATCCTAAGTGCATGTACCCTAATGTTTCTATACTTGTGCTTTTCCCAATATCCTTAGCATGCTGACTTGTGACCCTAATCCCCAGCATCCCATACATAAAAGTGAAAACCTCCTTTGGTGGTTCTCTGTGCCATTTCTTAGGATTTCATACACTAGGTTCAATATCAAATACTAGAAACACCTTGCTAAAAGCAATCATTTCCAGCCGTACCTTACTGAGAAACTCTCCAACCTCCCCCATGATCTTGACACCACTGGCCACTGGGACAGCCTCAAGAAAGGCATCCATGAGGTATGTAAAGAATCTCTAGGCTTCTCCAAAAGAAACATCAAGACTGGCTTGACAGGGAAAGGAGAGCATTCAGAGCTTGGAAGAATGACCAACTCCAAATAGAAGCAAGACTCATATTGCCATGTTAAACAGAGACCCAGAGGAAAATCCAAAAGCAAAGGAACAAGTGGTGGGAAGACAAAGCAAAAGAGATCAAAAAGTTTGCTGACAACCATGATATGCATAGTTTCTTCAGCACAACCAAAGCTATGAGCCAAGCAAAGCACAATCATATCTATGAGCCAAGACCACAAGGAGACATCCCTCTAAGATCCAAGGCTAAGACAAAACTCTTTAGAGACATCTCCACCATCAATACATGGTAAAAGGAACAGTTTCAAGAGCTTCTGAACTGAGATTCCAGATACCAGAATCATAATCATATTCAAGAAAGAAGATAACTCAGATTGCAAGAATTACCATGGCATTGCACCCCTGTCCATAGCTGGGAAGATCCTCACCCACATTCTCCTCAATAGATTCACTCCCCTTGCCCTTCCAATATGTTTTCAGACTGTTCAGAAGTACAATAGACATGATCTTTGTTGCTAGACAGCTGCAGAAGAAGTGCCATGAGTGACACCGAGATCTTTATGTGGCCTTCACTGACCTAAGGCCTTTGAGTCACACAATGGAGAGGCCCTTTGGAAGATCCTGATAAGACCTGGATACTGGGGTGGGCCAGTAGGGGGTGCTCCTGCTTTGAGCCACCCATCTTACTGCGCCCGACCACCTTCCAGGCTCCAACTGCCTCCCTAGGGGTGCCTCGCATCTGGCCGACCACTTTCTTGGAGCCCACCCACAAGCCTGAGGGTAACACCACCACCACTCAGTCTGGAAGGATCGTGGATCTGCACCCTCTGAGGAACAGAGGCCTAGTAGTCCTTGAGGGTACTTGATCCACTGCAAGAACTTGGGGTGCTTCCCTCAGTCTGAAGCACAAATAGTGGTCTCCCTTAGTCAGCTGAACCAAGAGGGCCCCAAGGCATAATCTAAACCCCTCTCCCAATAAATCTCCCATGCTAGGTACACAAAAGAGAACTTTATTGGTTACAAGGAGTAGGTTTGGAATAGGGTACAGGGTAGAGCAATACCTCAGAGCAAACAGTGGCATGGTAGCCTTTGATCATGCATTTGAGATACTGCAAGCTATATATCTAGTTAGATCTCAGGTAGCTTACTCACAGGTATCATGCAGAAGCAGGTGGAGACTGCTTCTGGAAGCAAGCAATCAATTGATCATGAGTTCCAAGAGAGAGTTTCAGATGGTTCAGCTTCTCTGTGAGTTTTCATCATGGCTACTGTCCCTCATCTTGGGCAGTCCTTCACTTATATAGCCCTTATGATCTCATTTACCTGATCCAATGGAGGCCAGCAACTGTTGGCTGCCAGCCAACCAATTTGAAATACGTCACTGGTTGCCAGATACACTGGCAGGGTCTTTAGCCCCCTCCCAGTATGGTTGGCATTGCTTAGGAAGCTTAAGCTCCCACCCAGCTATGTGATGACAGTCACGTAGGCAGAGGGAACAGGTTTCCCCATCCCTCTAGAATGTATCCAGCTCAGGTTACAACTCAGGGTTACCTGAAGCCGATAGGGCAGAAGTGCCTGCCC
>NW_005841970.1:773710-774858 GCF_000455745.1 Alligator sinensis
AGGGAAAGACAGAGATGGTATTCTGCCACAGATGCCCACTAAAGTTTTTTACCATCATCAGACTTCTTTGTAATGACATAACAGCGATTGTCCTAAGCAATGGCATGGGAAAAGACTCCTTCACCATTAGAACTGGAGTCAGCAAAGACACATGATTGCACCAACATTTTTTCCCATCTATATCACACCTATTCTGTGTATCATTGCTGACAGACTTTCATCTGGAGTCAGAATCCAGTATTGCATGGACGGGAATCTCTTTAACATCAACCAGTTACGTTCCAAATCCAAAATAACCAACACCTCTATTACTGATCTTCAGTATGCTGCTGATCGTGTTGTGTATGCCCACTCAATTGAAAACCTCCAAGTCACTCTCAACTGCTTCTGTGAAGCACATGAAATGTTTGGACTCATTGTCAACCTCATGAAAACCAAGATATTTTACCAACCTTCCCCAAACCAACCAGCCGCTCCCCCACATGTTACAGTTAGAAGGGAATCCTTGGAAAATGTTGAGCATTTCCCCAGCCTTGGTAGTCACCTTTCCCAACAAGTAAACATTAAGGGTGATATTCAGCACCAAATAAGAGTTGCCAGTGCTGCCTTTGGACATCTCCAAAACTGTCTTTGATGAACTTGACATCAGGACCCAAACCAAACCTCTTGCCTACCAAACTGTTGTCATCCCTACCCTATTGTATGGGTGAGAAACCTGGACAATATATCAGAAACACCTGAAAGCCATGGAATGTTACCATCAGTGACGTCTTTGGAAAATCCTCCATATCACTTGGAGGAAGGACAAAAGAGCACATGCTAGTGTTTTGACTCAAGTTAACACTACCAGCATGGAAGCCATGCTTATACAGCCTCAGTTCCATTGGACAGGAGACAATATATAAAAATACCGAATAACCAGCTCCCAAAATGGATCCTATACTCCACCAATGGTCGCTGCTCTAGAGGTGGAACAGACTCAAGGATATCTGGAAGGCTAATCTAAAGAAATGCAATATTAACATCAATACTTGACAGACTCGAGCACTGAATCATCCCCAGTGTTCCATGAAGTACAACAAGGCACTGACCATTTCAAGCAAATTCACTCCACTATGGAGGTGAATAGGAAAGAGAGAAAGGGAAAG
>NW_005841970.1:774868-775810 GCF_000455745.1 Alligator sinensis
ACCCAACATCACCATGATCCACTCCTTTCTTCTGGAACAGTATGGCATGTCTGCAATAGAACATGCAGGTGTCAGACTGGACTCTTCAGTCATCTCTTAATTCACTGATGACTTCCAAATCTACTGGAAGACTGCCATCCTCATGTTGAGAGACTACTGATGACAACACTATATATGAGCCCTGCTAACACACATTTATGCCAGCGTCTGAATTTGAACAAGGTTCAAAGGCAGACTAGGGTCACGAGACCCTCTATTACAGGACTGGTAGCCCATAGGTGCATTCAGCCCTCGAAGAGTTAAACCATGGCTCCTGGGGTTCCTGGTCTAGTTGCTGCTCTCCCATATATTCTGTAAGCTGCTCTGAAGTGTAGGGAGGGCTCATTCATCCAAGTTACCCTCCAAGTCTCTGGCTGCTGCCACCAGTCTCTGGGCTCACTTCCTTCTCCAGCTTCTGCTGCCTGCCCCTGTTCCTGGGGACAGGGCAGGGTGGGGTGGCATGACCCATGGGGCCAAGGGGTCTCAGGGCCGGGGGGGACTTGAGGCAACCAGGGACACTGACTCAACACAGCAGGGGTATTCACATGGCATGCTATAGGGGTAGCAGCACAGGGCAGGGGGGTGGCCCATGCACTGCAGCAGGCAGTCTGGGGGAAATGGGTGGCTGTCAGTCTCTCAGAAGAGAGAGAGAGAGAGAGAGAGAGAGAGAGTGTGAGTGTGAGTGAGTGTGTGTTCGTTCTTAGGCCAACATTGTCCTTACCCTTAAATAACAAGTATCCCTCCTTCGTGCTGAGCCCTTTGTATATGTAGCAACTGTATTCCCTTCTCAGCCTTTATCTGCTAGTATAAATAAACCCAAGTTCGTTACTTTCAAAATAATACGTTTACCCACAGTATAGTTACAACACTTAATACATTGTGAACAGTATGCCTGCATTCCTG
>NW_005841970.1:775841-782351 GCF_000455745.1 Alligator sinensis
ACTGTAGCTCATCAGATATACCTGAATTAGCTTGACTAGTTGCATCAGATACTGATGGATCTGCAGTCAGCACAGAGAGCTCCATGCTAACATAGACAGAGTTGCATTTGTGCAAACTGTAGTCAGACCTTTACTGAAACATGGACATGTGTCAAGAAAGGCGAAATCAATAGCTAGAGGTAAAGTTTCCAAAAGAATGATGAAATATTAATAGTATATATGCCAAGCATCTCAGTCTTCCGTGATGCTCCCAGCTGACCTATATATACACAAAGGTGAATATAGAAAATTTAGTTTGCTGGATTGTACCTATGTTCCTCTCACCTGGAAGAGAATTGTAGAAGCCTAAATAGGATTTTCAAAATTCCATCTGGGAGAACATGAGGAGATGACACTTCATATATTCTTAACTAGGAATGGGAGTTGGCATAAAATGCAGATACCAAGCCCGGTGAATCTGAGAATACCTTAAGAATACTGCTCCTATGGCATATCTAACCAAAATGTTTACTGCAGAGTTGACTAATTAGCGCCACAGTAAATCATCAACTTCTACAAGTGCAGTGCTATTAGGACAGAGTAAATTAACTCCGCCATAGGATAGTATGACCAGGCAAGTACTATCCTACAGCAGGGTTATTTACTCTGCTGCAACACATGTTGATGCTGACAATGCTTCAGTGTGGCTGCCTGCCAAGCCCAGTCAGGCCCTCCGCAGCACTTTGAGCTGGGTTAGATCAGCCCCAGGCAGGCTGAACCCCAGGGCCTCCTGCCAGCCAGGGCTACTCCACCGTGGTGTAACATGCTGTGGTCCTGGGTACACATGCAAACATGGCACCAGGGAGCAATGAACTCCAGCACAAACTGCACCAGAGTTTATTCAGCCACATTAATTGCATGTGTAGACACCCCCCCAGCCTTCTGAGGGGGGGAGCCCTTTTTCCCCCTTATTTCTCACTCTGAATCTCCTCACCTTTTGATACACACTTCCTGTCCATTCCTCCATTCCCTCTTTATCAAGATAGGAATGAGTACCACGTTGGGAATCTACTTGATAGTCACTTCAGAATCTCATGGATCCTAAGGGGATTATGCCACACAAAAATGGCAACTCTTACACACTGCTCTCCCAAACTCATGGAGCCACTACTATTAAAATGAATGGGATCTCACACATACTAGACGAAAGCAGATGCGTGTAATAGAACCACACTGTGCCTTGCCACCCACCATCCTCCAATTCTGCAATTCCCATTGATTCCACAGTCCTTTGTTCTTAATCTCAACAAGACAAAAGCCAGCATTCATTCTAATTTACTTATTTCCCCTGCCCCCTCCCTATTTTATACGGAAAACAAGCATAATTGAGACATGAAAAGATAACTTCAAGGGAGACAAGCATCACCTAAGTACATCAACAATTTTTCTTTAAGCAGACAACTGCAATATAAACAGCGAGTTTGATATATTTTAACAGGTTAAAAGCAAATGTCCAGGTTCCAGAACCTAAATACACTACATACAAATTCTGAAGTCTAAATAAGTCAGGTATCCAGGTTGTAGCTGTATTGGTCTCGAAGAAAAAGCAATCAGGGCTTGTGGTAGAGGTGGTATCTATTATTAAACCAACAACATTTTTGCAAAAAATTACCCAAGAGAACTTTTATAATCTTTTCTCCAATGCCTGATGAAGGGTGTTTGTGCCCAAAAGCTTGCAGTTAAAGAAATATTTTTGCAAAAATCTTGTTGGTAATAAAAGATATTGCCTCTACCATGAGCCCAGAAGTCTAAATAAGAAGCTTTAACGTTCAGGGGTGCCAAACCTTCACATTTCCCATTGTCTGAATTCTCAACAATCCAGAGAGTTAGTACAGACAAATATTATGACTCCTTTCCCAGAAATCCTGCTTGATATTTAACTTCCTTTAACTAAAGGTCATTTTGAAGGCACACACCATTTGACAACTCCTTTCAAGCCCAACTTTAGTGCACAATCTAAAACATTCTCAGACTCACCTGGTAGCTTGGAAATCAGAAATGATCTATGTTAATAAATTTCTAGCTCCAGACTTTCACTTTACTAACAGAGTCCACAATAATACTACTGTGACTTAGAGAACAGCTACTGTGACTTAGAGAACAGCATGTGCATTTCTGCAAAGCCAAGCTAAATGATAATTGGGTTGACTGTCCCTAGTATGAATTATAACTCAATTCTCTCTCTAGACATTATAAAACTATTACTTTAGTTTGCAAGACTAAATTCATTCTGTATATTTCTTTAACATGAGAGTCTATAAATCAGACAGAAGTTTCAAGCTACAACTGATTGCCTGGGTCTGATCTTCAGTAATGTTCTGTATGTATCCTCCCATACTATGCAACAGAAAATAAAAGAGGAGTTTTACATTAATTGTACACGTTAGTTGCTGGACCTAAAAAATTTACATAGAATAGAAAGCCCTTTCACTTCTGTTTTTATTGCCTCTAGAAACACCTTGATTATTATATTCATACATGAGAAGTCAGAGACATAGGAAGAAAATCAGACCTTTTGGCCCAGGCTTTATATGCTTATTTAAATTGCATCATTACAAATGTTGTAAATATGCATACATATGCACACACTTTAGAGTCATAGCTTCTTGCTCCACATGTTTAACCCACAGCCTCTCTCTCTCACATTCTCTCTCTCTCTCAATCAAAGGGTATTTAATTGCAGATTTAGCCTGACTGAAAAGTGGCTGTCATGCCTATTTTCAAGGATACACTAGAATGAAGGCATACTTGCTAGAAACCAGCAAGACCTTCCCCAAATACAGCATTAACCCTAAGAACACCAAGAATATTCTGTAAGTTGCTCTGAAGTGAAGGGAGGGCTCGTTCTTCCAAGTTACCCTCTCACCCCACAAAAGCATGCTAAATACAGATGGTTAAGAATTTCATCAATTCATATTTTAAATTCTCACATTTCATTGAAGCAAGAATTCTCTATGAAATACTGTCAAGCGGAATTTTCAGTTTAAAACTAGAGTTTTAATTAATAAAATTATATATAAAAACAAAATAAGTGTTTAAAGGAAAACAAATATATTCACTGGAAACAGAAGGACATTTATGCTGCCTGTTTGAGCTATAACCTCCTCTTTCCTGAAGACAATTCCAAAACAATTTTGCCCAGCCTTTGTTCTGATCCTGACATGCAGTTTCTGAGCCCTCCATCTCAGGCCCCCTGAGACATGACCAGGGATCCTGGTTTTCCCTGATAAAAAAAAATCATAAATTCTCTGATAAACCCCACAAATCCGTGGTTAAAATGAAAGGCCTCCCATAGCCCTCCTGGTGCCCCTCACTCCCCCCCCACACACACCCCCAGCCCTGCTCCTGCACCTCACTCCTGCCCCCACAACCCCCCAGCCCTGATCCTGCATCTCACTCCTCCCCCAACAACCTCCCAGCCCTGATCTTGCCCCTCAACACACCCCCTCAACCCTACTGGTTCCCCTCACCCCTCCGCCACCCACAGCTCCTGCTAGGGGACCCCTAGCCGCCAGGACTATGGGGCCAAGGACCCAGGTCCACAGCCCCCTGCCCCTAACAGGAAGCGGCGGCTGCTGCAGTGGGGCCCAGCTCCCCCCACCCCTGCTGCCTGCCACTGTGGGCTCAGGGTGGGGGGCTGCTCCCCATTGCTACATGTACTCCAGGGAGTGCATGTAGCAATGCTACATGGGGGAATCTATGCCCCCATCTGTGTGTGGGGCAGGGGCTGAGCACTGCAGACTTCTGCCCTGCTGCCCTCCTCCAGTGCCTCCGCAGCTCAGTGTGTACAACCCGGCACTACAGGGGACAGTGAAGCTACACAGGAAGCTGAAAGCTCCGCGCTGCCCTGGTGAGGTGTCCCCTGCCTGTGTAGCTGCAGCAGGCACATGCACAGGGTCCAGGGCAGTGTGGAGCTTTCAACTGCAGGCAGCTTCCTGCATGGCTCCGCTGTTCCCTGCAGTGCCAGGTTGCACTCACCAGGAAGCGGAGGCCCTGGAGGAGGGCAGGAGGAAGGAAGCTGAAGCCTGAAATGGGCAGCATGCAGCCCCCAACCCACACACAAATCTGGGGGATGCAGGGTCTCCCTATATCCCCCCTGAATTGCATGCAGCAGCAGGGAGCTGGCCCCACTCCCACCCCCTTGACAAGCCACCCCCGGCCCGGTTCTATTCTCTACCAGGGCCCTATGGCCACACATTGTGGCCCTGGGCCTTAAGCCCCAGACACTGCCGAGATGGGCAGCAGCCCCAGCCTTGTTCAACTCCCTCCCTATGGGGGCCTCAACCCCCTCCCCCCACCACTTACCTGCAGGAGCTGCTCTCCAGGCTGCCTGGGGCCATGTGAATACACATGCACGTGGTACGCCCTGCCTGACCACCCTCTTCTTGCTCCCTCCCAGCCCCTTGCAGGCTGGAACTCAGCCAGCCTGTAGGGAGTTTGTTTCAAAACTGCAAAATCCATGGGTTTCTCCAGTAAAATGAGAAATCCACGTTTGCCTCCAGTAAAAGGTAAAATCCACGCTTTACTCCATTTTTCCGTGTGAAACAGGAAACCCAGATCCCTGGACATGACCCACCAGGCAGCTCCTTCACTGCTGCAATCTCAATCCACCAGAACAAACAATACTTGTTCTAGCTACCAGTTTCATCCCCTCCATAACTCTTCTCCCACTATTTTCAACTCTCTTTTAGAGTCTACATAAATATATATTCTCAGACCTAGAATTTGTCTACACAGACTAATTATTACAGAGCAAGTTAGCATTGCTATTTACTGTGAACTACCTCTCCATGTGGATATTCTTAGTGCACGGTAACTTACATTACTTCCATGGCTGAGTACGCTACCTCTTGCAAAGGCACTCATAATACATACTAAAAGCATCCACACAGGGATTTAGTGCAGTGTAGTCAGGGCATTTTAAATTAATATTGCTGCTATTTGCAGTACGCAAATGTAGCCAAATGTCAGCAAGCCCATAAACTAGTACCATTAGCAAAGGAAGATGGCTTGATTGTGGAGTGTATAACCATGGACTGGACAGAAAATCTAGCAAGATGGAATGGGGCAGAAGATGGGATAGGGCAGAATAGTATCCTGAAAGACTCCCAACCAACCCACATGCCAATTACCAAAAAACATTGTCAACCCCTGAAGTGTGCACATTGACCAAAATACTTCAGGACATATAGTTTGTAGAAGTCAATGTGCTATATTATTGGGGTTAAAGTATATTTCTCCCCCTCCGATTCCATCCTCAGCATGGGCATCATCTGAATCCAGCTGTTTTTTCTTCCACACCTTTCCTGGTTCGATGTAGGAAAGGCTGTCTTGGAATGTCTATTAAAAAATGACAACAATGTACATATTGGTCTCATGCCTCATCATTATTATACCTTGATGTGAGGCAGGGTCATTACATAATACTATTCCTAAAGCATATCTGGTAATCTACTGTCCCAAGAACAGGTCTTGCGTTATATATTATGTAAAAATTCAGAATGACACACAAATATGCTACAGAAGACCATGGAATAGTTAGGGCACCATCAAGGTTCATGTACTTCAAAAACCCAAGGAAACATAACTGTTTTTGCAGCAATTTCTCTCCCCTGCTTTCTCCATTCCCCACTGTTATGGTTGCTCTCATTTTTCTTGCCCAATACTCAGTACAAGCAATTTATGGCAAAAACTATATTTCTTCTACTTATTTGTAAGGCACCTAGAACACTTATAGGTACTATAAAAATAAAATGGGCTTGTCAATAACAAGATGATTTGTCTATATAAATAAAAGAAGTCTTCATTCTTGTAAAGTACCTTCTGTTACAGGGCTATCCAATGGGCAGCTTGCAGGTTGAATGTGGCCCACAAGCAGCTAGCATGCCGTGTACGGGCCCCTACAACTACCTCTCCCAGTACAGCATAGTAGGAAGGCCCAGGAAGGGGTGGGAAGACCGCCTGCTGCCAGCACAGCCCTTGGGGTGGGAGGAATCCTGGGGAATCCTTTCCTGCACTAGATTGCCCATGCGTGCTACCTTTGGCTGCACTAAAGTTGGACAGCCCTGTACTATTACAATCTTGTGAATAATAGAATGGAGTCCCTTATCTCTTCTAACCTAGCTGTACCTTGAAACAACATTTTTAGAGACCGGACACCCATCTGGCTCGGTAGACAATATATATTTGGTATTTATATGCACAAATACGGTTTCTGAGACACTGCAAATCCAACTAAATATGCAGGGGAGAGAGAAGGGGGAGCAACGAAATTTAGTGAAAATGATCAGCTTAACCTATTCTCCTTCAACTGGTTATTATTGTTACATAAAAATATCCTATAAGAATTTAGGTAGAATTAGTGACATTCTACCTAAACCTAGATCTGTTCTTCAATTATTAATACTTTAAATTCCAAATTACAGATTAATTCTTCAGATTGTTATTCAAAAGCAAGTTTTTCTCTTTCCC
>NW_005841970.1:782382-786693 GCF_000455745.1 Alligator sinensis
GCTTCTCTCTCTGTAGTATTCCATTTAAAACTCTTATCCCATGTAATACAACCACCAGGATTATTCTCATTCATACAGAGGCCACATTCTTCCAATTAACTTCCTTAGAATTCGAGATATTTGTCTGGATTTTTACAATTGTAGCAAACCAGAATTTCTCCCAAGAATATCTAACCTGTTTCTAACCGAATTAATTACACACTTTATTTTTGTATCTTGCAGAAGTTAACCTAATGTGTTAAAACAAGCAGGTAAGAAAGCAAATCAAGGTTAAGGTCAATGTGGAAGACTGGAGATGCTAAAGCAGCAATGCAAGAAAAATGCTAAAAATGTAAAAAGGAGTAAGTTTAAATTCCAAATAAAAGCACATGGATGGCAAAAGAGGGCCACAAACAGAGCAAAGAAATAAAATATTAGTCTTTTTAAAGGGTACAGTTTTTTTAGATGGGGCTTGATACAAATATGCTGAGTAATTATTTAAACAGTTACTCAGGCAGACCAGTAGCAAACTCTATGTCTCACAGAGAGCCTTTAATGAAGTCCCTTCCCACATATATAATCCCCAAGCACACAAATTTACTTCACATTGATCATGTCTACATTAGATGTTGACTACGGAGCTGACTCAGCTCCACAGTAAAGTCTCAGAGCCTATACATATGGCCCTATTAGGTTTCAGTAAACTAATAAACACTGCCATAGGACACCACTTGTAAACCCAAGTACTGTCCTGCTGCGGTGTTATTTAGTGTGCCGCAATGCACATGCAGACGCTGAGGGGGCTAGCTGGGACCCGAGGGTGCTTCAGCGTGGAGACTGCCTGCTGGCTAGCTCTGCACTGAAGCACCCAACCAGCCCCTCCGCAGCACGCAGAGCTGGGTCGGAGCTGCCCCAGGCTGGCAGGCTGACCCCTCGGGCCCCCTGCCAGCCAGTCAGGGCTGCTCTGCCCTGGTTCAATGTACTGCAGTCCTAGGCACACAAGTAAATGTGGCACCCAGGAGCAATAAACTCCGGTGTAAATTGTGCCACAGTTTATTCAGGAGCATTAATTTCATGAGTAGATGCACCCATTGTTAGGTTCTTTTAACATGATGCTCAGAAGTAACAGAATTTCTACAACTATTGCTCTTATATCATGCCTAAGTCTCACTGCTGTTAGGCTAGAGTGGCCCAAGGAGAGCTTACATGAGCCACTAGCCCATGCAGCCAAAAAGAGTGGTAGTACTTTAATTTTGCTTGAGGAGGTTTTTGAAATGTAACAAAACCAATTCAGTACAAGAAAAGGGATAAAGGACTATCTGAAGCCAGACTTGGATATAATAAGCTTTTTAAAAATAGTGTAAATTCTACTCTTTATGTATTCAAATGCCATACAGTATAAAAATGAGATGACAAGTAGCTTTCATTATCCACCATGACACAGCTAAAGTATTAATTGGTGTGCACTGTATATAACAAACATTAGGAAAATTCATAGTGGAAAAAAGTAATTGTATTTTTTTAGAAGCTTAATTACATAAAAGTTTATAACACGCATGAAACCACAGTAGGTAGATGTCACCATTTCATTTAAAAACAAAACGCTTGAATTATCCCTAGTAATTTCAAATTAATATCTAAAGTATTTGTACAGACATTTCTTTGCTATGATGGTAACTCATTACAAAAAAACTAATTCATTAAATGCTCCAGTAAACAAGAGAATTTTCCGTCATCCCCTAAAGATCAACAAACTGTTGTCTGTCTGAATTTGAGACAGCAAGTTCCAAGGGTTAGGCCTGACAGCTAATACTGATGTGAACCATGAACATATCTTAAAGCAGGGATGTCCAACTAGTGGCACATAAACTGCATGCAGCCTACGAGTGCTTAACTTATAGCTCACAGACTCTTGCCATCCTTACATCCTCAGCTCCCCATGCTTTCCTCCATGGGTCGGGGACATCACTCCTCCTGGCTGTCACTGCCTCTCTCCATGCATGGACTGCTCCTGCTGATGCTATCTGTGATTGCCACCTCCTCCCAAGGCTCTTTCCCCCCCTGAGGGCAGAGCAGTCTGGCCTGCAGAGGTTGCAGCAATAGCATGGGGTTATCCATGGCCATTCAGAAGGTAGACAGCCATGTCTCAAAGGAAGACCACTACGTTGATGATCCTTTTGCCAGACACATTTTTGAGGCCATCTAATACTGTAACAAGTTGTATAAAAAATTCTTGATCTAAGAACTACTAAAAAAAACCCACAAAGCAGCCCAAATTTTACCAGGTACCTTCTGGCAAAAGTACAGACTGGCAGGATGAATTTAACTGTTTCCCTATATTGTCAGTTTTCTCCCTTTCCAAGACTTTTTTGTACAAAAACTGAGGGGACAAGGAAAAGCATTTAAAAAAACCCCAAAAAACAACAACCAACAACAAAAGTGTCTGGGAAACTCAGGGACAGGTGACAGGCTGGAAAAAGGTTTTGACATTTTTTTTCCTTAAAATAACTGATTCGATTTCCAGTGGAAGAGAGGCAATACAGAGCAATGCACCTGAATGGTCACAATACTCCATATAACATATCCCAAGTGCCTCCCTCCCTGACCCGTTTACAGCATTCTATTAAAAAAACAAGTTCTCTCATTAACACAAGAACAGTTTCAAGCTCCAACATGTTTTGTCTCCCTCCTATTTCTCAAAAGCAGACCCCCAAATCATTTTATTTTCAATTTTTGGAAGACCTAAACTTGGTTAGAGTGCTTGCTTTTGGGGGAAAAAACCCCATGAACATGGGAGAAATGTTCATTGGCTTGAGTGTAGCTTGAATCAATTTCAAACCTTGAAGCTGGAAACTAATTATAATCCAGTCTCTAAACTGTAAGACAGCTAATTAGCTCCCTACTATTTAATGACATATGGTAGTGTTGTCCACATTTGTTTTGCAGTCATCGCTGGCAGCCATCAGTCTTGGGAGACCATGGAGACTGTGTCTTTGGTGGGTTACTGGGTGACCCTACAGCTTCCTGAGTGGCTGAGTCGGATGCATGACAAGCAGACCCTCCAGCAAGTTACACATACAAACTCAGTTGAGCTTGCCCTGGTATGCCAAGTACCCTTTTGTCTTCCTTGCCTCTGATGCCTCTTCTCTAGCTCATCATTTCTCTGTTCCTAAGAGGCTACGTCTACACGAGCCGTTGACTGCGCAGTTGTTATTACGCAGTCATTTAGTACTTGCATACACAAGTGCTAAATGACCACGCAGGAACCGGCATCACTGCGCAGTAGCACCCCTGCACAGCTTTTTGGTGAGGCTCGTTAGTACCATGCAGTAGTGTCTCATCACGCTTCGTGCTGCATGATGCTGCTTCACAGCAGTAACGATAGGGTGGCCATCATAGAGGACATTCTCGTTTTCTGCTCCTCTGTCCTCTATTGATACAAAACCGAACGCCTTTATATCCTCTATTTTTTTCTTAATAGAGAACAATAGAGGACATAAAGGCGTCCAGTTTTGTATCAACAGAGAACAGAGGACAACTGGATTATCCTCTATGATGGCCACACTAACTAACGAGCTACTGCGCAGCCCATGACTTGTGTAGACAAGGCTTGCAGTATTTCGCTTTTAGTACTGACAACTAAGCTCGTTTGCTTCAGCAGTCATTCAATCCAGTCACACCCAGGACACTGTGCTTAGACTCTTGTCATCATCACAGAGAGGGGGGGGGAACCCCCCCAAATAATCATCGTTTCTAGATCTCAGGACATGAGGCTCTCACACCATAGAGGGCAGGTGAGGGGGGAATGCCGGAGAGCATCCTAAAAGGAAAAGGGCCCTTCTCCCTCCAGCTGTGACTGCATCCGTTCCCCTCTCTGCCACTTGGGTGAGGTGAAAAAGGCAAGGGGAGGAAAAGGGCGAGTGAAATGATGGGCTGGCAGGTCAGGAAGGAGCAAGGGCCCGCCTGGGAGGGAAGGGAGGAGCGGCGGCGACTCCGGCAACTTTCTGAGGAGCAGAAAAGCCAGGAGTGAAGCAGCCGCGAGGGAGAGACGCGGCTGCCGCCTCCCCTGGCTCCCCGGGCAGCAAGTGAAACGCCCGCACGCCCCAGGCAAAACACACCCGGGGCAAAACTTCGTCCCTGGAAAACTGCCCTGAATCTCCCCTCTGCCTGGAGAAGCGCCTCGGTGCCCAAACCCTTGAAGAGAACAATGTGTCCAACTATCGAGTTGGTCTAACAGAGGAGCTCGCATCTGCCCCAGGAACCTGGGCTGCCCCAGGTGCGCGGCTGCCGGCAGCCACCCCCCCCCCCCCCGCCGCCCCCGCGGGGGCGGGG
>NW_005841970.1:787025-789743 GCF_000455745.1 Alligator sinensis
GGGCTGCCCCTCAGGAGCCGGGCCGCGGGCCGTACGCGCCTCGCCTCCCCGCCCTGCTCCGCTCCGGGAGGAGAAGCGGAGCCGCGAGGGGCCGACCCAGCCCAGCAGCAGCGCTCCGCATGCACGGCCCCTCGGTGCCGGCCTGGGTCACCCACCGGCCACCCGCGTTACCAGCCTCGCGGGGCAGCGTCTTTCCTGGCCCCGGCGTCCAGCCGACACTGCCTTGGAGGGAGCGAAAAGCGTTTCTGTTTTATACCAAATCTGACCACAAAAGTACCCCCTCGTGGCTACCGTCTGGGGGGGTGGTCCTTTGTATCATTCAGAAAACATGTTCAACACACAGGCAGACAAGGGTCTTTGGGTAGGTGTGCCATCTTTTAACCAATTCGTATTTGGGAAAATTGTTCTTCAGAGCTTTTGGGCACAGACACCCTTCTTCAGGCACACGAAGTGTCTGCCACCGCTACGTTCAACACACACAGTGGGGGAGATTACTCTGTCGAACGTGTTTTCTGAATGACTGTCTGGCACACACATACACACGCAGCGGGGGGATCACTTTGCTGAACATGTTTTCTGGATGATTCACACACATACATCTACCCCAGACGCTAACTGTGCAGGAGCCTAATAACACTGAGCAGTGGCATGCTGGACAAGACCCGCACTAATACGCTACTATCCAGTAGTATTAGGCTGCTGCGCAGTAAGCGTCACTAAAAACCCACATGCCAGTGCACTGTACTGCACAGTAAAAGTTACTGTGCGTTGATTTAGTACTTGGTTAACCAAGTACTAAATCTTAATGTGCAGTAACTACGGCACAATAATGAATGTGTAGACGCACCCACCAGGCACTTGCCTCCTTGGGCCAGTACGACGGGTAAGAAGCAGAACTGCTTCCCCTTGCATCCACTTCAGCCAGGATTAGACTGACTCCAAAATGCAAGGCTACAGCTGAGACTCTTGTTATATTCCATTACGACTGATGAGTCTGCAAGATTAAATAGTTGAGATAGTGTAACCAAGTGACATCCTCAGGTGACCGGCTCCGGTAGCCAGAGATTCTTTTTTTTAAGAAAAGCTAAATGAGCTCTACCCTGCAAACAAATTGCAGAGATGACCTAAAAGACCTTGATGCTTCCAAAAGGATCGTTACCCACAACTAGTCCTGTCTACCATGAGACCTCATGAAAAAAAAGGAAGCAATTTCATATTGGCATTGTTGCAAAGTATTTACATACCCTGAGAAAAGCCATGAAAAGCTAAAAGAATTTGCTTATGCCCATGCTGTCTCAATACCCAATGTTTTCTTGTTTTCGTAGGGGCCCCAGAATGACAAGTCCTTTTGTTGTTTCCCCTCAGGCTGTGGACAATGCGAACTTCCTCTCACAAGCTCCAACCTTCTTCTGAAGAGCTAACTTCAAAGAGAATCGTCTTTCCTGTATAATCCCTGGTGTTCATAGCAGAGTGACCCAGTACAAGCCATGATACTATTACAGTAGCATGGAAACATATTTGTTAGGGTTGCTGTATTGCAAAATTTATTGAGCTCTCTTCATTTGTTTCTCTAATAATGTTCATCACAGCAGTAGTGCTTTGAATCAGGCCCTAGAACTGGAAGGCACTAACTCCTGATTTTAAAGATAAAAATATTATAGCTACATGAATCTCTTCATATTAAAAAGGGGGGAGTTGCTAAATTTTAAAGCAGCAACAAAAAGCAGTTTTATATTTGTATATATTTACTGGGTTAGAGATGCAATTATATGAGAGGAGAGGGGTTTGGAACCATGGACAGGCATTACACATTTCTACCAGGAAAATTGCCATTCTCCCCACAGAAATTCCAATGTACAAGTGTTCATTCAATTTCTCCTGGGAGGAAATATGCCCCATTCAAGACAAAGATTTTCCAGGCAGCAACCCAGAAGATCTGCCATGTGAGAAAGTCTGGTCTGGAAGAGAGAAGCAACTGCTGAGGACTGGGTAGTTCAAGGAATGGGCTGGGGGCTTGTCCCCACTGTTCCCTCCTCTCTGCTTCCAGGAGCTGCAGATGCCCAATTTGAATGTGCTGTGCAGAGCAGGAGGAGGAACTTCCCCACCCAAGCTGCACATCCACCGTCCCAGTGCTTTGACCCACTATGCGGGAGCAGCTGTTTGCTGCTGGGTCCTCAGACTCGGGTCCCTGCTGGGGTTTGCAGACCAGTGCCCCTACCAGTAGTGTCAACAGGGCCCCTAGGCAAAAGGGGTGTTCGGAGAAAGATAGCTACTGCCCTGTTGGTCCTGGGGGGCAGGGATGGGGACTGAATCTGCAGCCTTTGGGCTGGCAGACTGGCTTTTCCTGCTACTCCAGTCTCCTAGGACCACGAGGAGTGCAGCAACTGTTGCTCCCCATTCCTTCCCCAAATGGATCCCCCATCTGGGGAAGGCATGGAGAACAGGAAACAGTTGCATGCTGAACCTCTCTACTGCTCCCTGTCCTGGGGAGATTTTTTTAGAGGTGGAACTTCTCAAAATTTTTCACCACTAGAAATAAACACCTGTTCAAGGAGAGAGTGAAGCCCTCAATCCATGAACACAGGATGGTAACAGTATGAATCATTTGATCGTTAAAGTGGGGTGGGAGGTAACTAGAACTTAAGTCTGGTGCAGGTGAGTACCCTCACTAATGATATACTATTTTATTTCATTTATGGGGGGAGAGGGGGAGGGAAA
>NW_005841970.1:789753-802708 GCF_000455745.1 Alligator sinensis
GCAAATAAAAAAAAACCAAACAAAAATACATACAAAAAACTAGAACTCTAAACAAAAATAAGCACTCACTTACACCCATCCTGACATTTTTTATCAAGTGAATAGTAAGACTCATATTTCAGACAGCTATAAAACAAAAAGACAATGACATTTTGAAGATAATGTAAATTAAATAGAAGGAAAACGTATGGAATTTAATTCAGATTTTTTTTAAAAGGCCATATATGAAGCTATGTTCATTTTAGTGTTTTGAAGCAAAGTTCTCAGTCATCCCAGGAATTTTGGTTAGGGGATTTTAATGAACATTAAAATTTTGAAGTGTCATAGAACTACTCCTTCTAAGAGACAATCAATCAGTGCTACTATGAAGAGAAGTGGTGGCTGTGGATGGGTCCTAGCACCCACCCATCTCAGACCCAAGCTGGGTCCCTCCAACTTTGTCGCAACTGGAAAAGGTTGCCAACCACCAATGTAGTCACATAATGTTTCTTTAAAAATAGGAATACATTCCTGAACTGAGCATGCGCTAAGCACCCCTTAGTTAGTTCATTTATTTCACTGCCTTTCAGACCATGCTCAGTAGAGTAGGTAGGCAGACCTATAGGCCTAGTCTACAAAGGCTTTTTACAAAATTCTTATATCACATCACTTCCACCAGTACTACAGATTTAGTTTAGATAGTTCTTTAGCTCCATAAGATATACTGTATACAAGTATACATGCATACAGAATATCAAGCTATAAAGAGTTTTTCCACTTAATTAGACTAATTCCATTTAAAATGGAAACAAAGACCCTTACAGTAGTACAACTCAGATGTATATTTAAACAGTTGTAAGACTGCAATGGGTGAAATGTTTCCATATAAAGAGAAACAGAAACATAGCCAATGCTGCCAAAGAATCAAAAGAATATGTGAGGAGAGGGGCCTGACTTTGAACCATGATTCCTATTTATAACAAAAAAGCTAGCATTACTACTTGCACACAGATATAGGTACTAAGATTAGATGTCAGAGGTTTGTAGCACTGGTGCTCAGTCTTTTTGCCTAGTGAGATGGAGGGACAATGCCCAATCCATCTGTGGGCCAACAGTCCCAAACCAGTGCCCAGGGAGAGTGCAGCACCATAGAGTAACCCATCCAGACACACAGATGGGAGCAGGGGACAGCCCAGCCCCAACCTAGTCCCATGGGGAGGGGGTGAAGGTATAGAATCTAATTAGTAGAGGGTTGTCTTCCAAGTTATCCCTCCCAGCACTGAAGGAGGGCAGGCAGTGAAAGAGGCAGACAGCTTTCCCCCATGCATGTGCCTGCCTCCGCATTGGAGCTATGCCATGCATAGCTGCCTGCTGCAGCTATGGCCCCAACTTCAGGTAGGGGCTTGAGTCCAAGCCACAGTCACTGCCTGACCCCGCCCTGCCCTCATACACAATTCTAAGGCAAGAAGCTTCCCCCCATATTTAAGAGGGGGACAGGACCTCAGAATCAAGTCAATGCGGTATTTTCAGTTCAGGTATATGGAAAACTTAAGTATTTGCACCACAACTGATGTAAGAACGGGGAAAAATAAAGAAGTCACTCCTCCTGCTCCACTGTAAAGTTTCCTATTCTCTCGTGCAACAAGAAATGATAAAGAAATGATATACACAATCTTCACAATAGGAAAGTAGCAAAAGGGAAGGGAGAGCTAGGCAGAAATTTACTAAAAAAGTAAAAATGATTTTGCAGACTGAAGAACAATGATTTTACATCCTCATCCTACAAACTTTGACCAAGTCAAGCCATCAACAATAAGTACAATCTTGAAAAATCATATTTCCTGGTATTTTAACTAACAGAAGTATTAAGGCATATCCATTACTCACATTTCACCCACAAAATGTGTGTCACTAGTGCAACATTCCCACTTTGCCAAATTACCGGAAAGAACTTCTTTGCAACTCTTATTCAATCTGCATATATGACTATCACAATAATTAGTGGATTTCAGCCTCACACGACCTTACTACATTTGAAAGGTAAAAAAAAAAAAAATGGAAAAACTATGTAAGTCAGTAGTTTAAAGACTTTTTAGACTCAAGGTACCCCTCCATAACCCTTCTGAACTTGGTAGCACTCCAGGTGAGAACCACTGTTTTAGAGTCTCAGCTTACCTACTTGATCTCCATACTGCTATGCCACAACCATCATCACCAGGTGGAACTGTCCTAGGTGCCTGTTTTCAGGAGAGGTATATGGAGCAGAACTGGGAAACAGCTGTGGCAGGAGCTGGCAGATGCTCCTACCACAGCCATTTCCTTATATGATTATACAGCCCCCTGCCCCCAAACCAGAGGGGTGTGGGACAGTTCCACCTGACAACAGTGGTGCTGCCAGTACCATGACAGCCCTGAAAGGACTCAAAGCACCCCAAGGTGTTGTGGCAACCAACTGAGAATCACTGAAGTACATTAAGAGACATATCCTAGGGAAAGGGAGGAAATACGATCCTGTGGTTAAGGGCGTTAACCTAGACTTTGGAGGCCTAGGTTCAATTCCCTGCTCTTTACCATCCTGTACAAGTTGCTTGCCTTCATTATGCCTCAGTTCCCTATTTATAAACTACAGATAACAAACACCCTCCTCTATGTTAAGGGCATGTGGAAGGAATATTAAATGTTGTAAAGTACTCTGATGCTATTGGGTTGGAAGAAAAGCACCCAGGATAGACAGACTGTCATACAGGAAAGTCTGAGGCTAAATTGGGAATTGAATCAAACAGAATAAAACACAAGAATTCTTTTCAAAGAATCAGTTTTATATCTTACCTTCAGTTTAGTGATTATTCATTCTACAAGATTCCCCATGGTTACAAGAAAGCTTTCCCCCCTGAACATATTAAAAATATCATCAGTGGCTCTACTGATGCATGGGATAGTGACACACTGTGCTGTTTTTAGCACCTAGTTTGTTAACTTTGCACATGCTGGGCATTTGTTTTACTGTTTCTGCAAGCTTCCAAATGTAAAGCCTAAGGGCCGAAGCATTGGAACTTTTATCTGTTACAAAATAAAGCAGTGGCCAAAATAAAGGACTGCAGGTATCTAGCTTTAAGGAAATATTGGTGCTTCCCTCCAGTGTTTTAATTTGAAAAAGCAGCAAGTCACCCTTGTTATGCTAAAAGAGTGTTCGGGGGTGGTTCCCTCTCCTACTTAGTTGTTTGGGTATATACATTTTTGTTCTGAAAAGTCCTTGAAGGTTTTTTGAAGAGAATTCCCAAGTCAGCTGTAGATGCACAGGAATAGCTTAAGGGTGAACATGCAAAAAAGAAAAATATAAATGTGCATGAGTGTGCATGTGCAAGCTTCTGAAAAATGGACAAACTTAGCCCCTTCTAATGATCTCAGCTTAGATTTTAACTCAAGACACATAACTTCCCATTCAGCATCTGGTTTGGGGACATTATGCTGCCTTTCAGTAACAAAAGGTGCTTTCAGTTCCACACACACTTTTTCATAGCATAATCCTCCCTAGGAGGACCTCCTCATCTTCAGATCTAAGCCTGGAATGAACCAAAGATCACAGGATGCATGGGACCAGTAGAAGCCACCTTAATGGACGTTGGGTATTTCATAAAGTAACCCTGGATTTTTGCCTTTTCATAACCTCTCAAATTCAGAATTGGCTCAGAAATCCTGTTTGATTTATGGTCTTGTTACATGTTGTACTTTGAGCTGCTGTTAGTGCTAGCTTGAGTTTGGAGCAGTCATATCTTAAGGTTACAAACCTTCTCTGACTGGCATTAGAGGACTGGTGAGCAAGGGCGTGACTAGGAGCTACAGCTGCGAGTTGCCACTACAGGCTGGTGAGCCAGGATAGCCTTCTATCCCTGCTCTAGGTGGAGGGGGTGGGGGAAATGAGACATGGGTTGGGGGTGGGGGAAAAGTGGGAACCTGAAGCTGGGAGACAGAAAGTTAATGGGATGGTGGTATGAGAAGGGTGGTAAAGGAAAAGGAAAGAGGAAATAATTACCAAAGGTCTTACATTTTAATAAAATGGGATTTGGGATGGGGGTGTGGAGGTGTTGATCATGCTTCCTAGGGTGGCTTGAAGGTGGGAGCAGTGAGGTAAGGAGCTTGGGGGAGGAGGAGGGACAGGGGGGAGCTCCTGCCCCTGCCCTGAGAAGGAAGCCCAAGCTCCTGGGCTTGGGGGACTGATCCCATCCCCCTTATATTACACTCCTGGACTCATCTGTGCCCCGTGACCTGCTGCAGGCTGTTTGTATGGGGTTGCACCTCTGGAGGGAAGAAGATGCTGGAGCAGAGTTGGCTTGGAGCCCTGGGCAGCAGATTTCAGGGTGTAGAAAGTTTGTCCACACAAAACAGGAGGTTGGGGGATGGGACACTGCATCCTTGGAGGCTGGAGGACTGCAATTTGGGTGGCTCATCTATGGGGAATAGCCACACAGTAATGAAACACAAGCTAGGTAACACAGATCTGAGATAAACCTGCCCTGGAGTGGAATCATTTTAAACTGTCTAAAGCATGAGCACATGGAACTGAGGGGAAAATTTGAAAACAGATAAAATGATGCATTTTATTTTTCTTTTGAAACTGATGTAAGCTTTAGCACAGGTACTCCACAAACATACATCTAAGCAGCAGCTTTGTACCTACTTATAGAGTATAAACTATGCATGATATTAGTCTAGAGACAAAAGGCTCATGATTTACCATACAGTTCACTGGGATGGGCCCTAGCAGAGTCAACAGCATTTCAAGCTAAAATGCACGTTGCTTTTGGCAACAGTTTAATGATAAAGCATATTTAACGAGGTTTCCCTGTATGACTGTAAGTTGAGGAGCTTTTCTCCCTATGCCTATTAGAAGGGGAAAACTTCATTTTATATTTAAGTAAATATGGTAAAACAGTTTTGGTATTTTTTCATTTCAAAATGAAACATTTTGTTCAACTCAAATCTTTTTTTTTTCTTCAACTTGCTAGCTAAATACATACTAAAAAGAGTCTGGCATATATTTGTACCACTTTACTTAACATACCTTAAGTCTTTCCCTCTTCCTTTTTGTATAACTTTGGAGATAAGGTATTAACTTTTATGAATGAAAGCATCTGTAAAGAATTCATTTTATATTTTGTATTTTCCTGAGGCATTTATTTGCAAGGTATTTAGATTCCTGTCTATACTACTGATGGAATTTTAGCTTTCAGATTAAGGGAAAATAACATTTGAGTTGAAAATTCATAAACATAGATTTTTGATGGCCAAATCTCATTTAAGATGGTGAATGCAGCTTCAGCCTTGCTGAATCATGACACAGTTTCCTTCTAAATATCCCCAGTGACTTGCAAATTACTGCCAAGATACGTGAATCAACTCATCTCTTGTATATATGAGAAAAGTAGTAAGTCATGTTAGTCAGCAGTCAGGCAGAAGGCAGCGGAGGGTGGCACCTTGCAGACTAATTTGTTCAGAATAGCAAATTTTTATGGGCAACAGCTTACTTTATCAGATGCTTAAAATGGAGTACATTCACAGCATAGTCAGATGCTAAGAATGGACTCAAAATATAATACTCAAGTTGGTGGTTGCTAGAGTTCTCATTAATTAGCTATACAAAACAAATCTAAAATATCTAGTAAAATACATCTTCCCCAACCAAGCAACATTTTTCCTTCATCTGTATTTGTCTGCAGCCACAATAAGGGATATCATATTGGGGCCATCTACAAAGACTGCCTACACACTGACCTTGGCTCCTCCATAAACTATTTAGCATGGAGTACTGCTAGCATGAAAGTCTGAAACAAGGAAGGCCATATGATTGCTTCTGAAACTTGTTTGTGGTGACTGAAAGTAGCTATTCCTCAACACCATGAATTTGTGCTGTCCTGACATGGTTTTTTGAACTAAAGGGGTCATGGGTCATTTTCACACCAAGGCAACTGCATGTGGGATGGAAAGATCCATATGTGGCAGTATGGTCCAGGATCTTTTCCAGTAGTTTGAGAACTATATTCTCCCAATGGACCAGAGTGGCACACCACTGTCTGTGCTCCACTGGGCACAGAGCCCCACTGCTGTGTAGACTCAACTCAGCTCCCTGCAAGACCTGAGCCAGCAACCTGGGGGTCCCAGGCAGCAGGGGGACTCCATTTAGTAGTTGTGTTATACTAGTAGTTGTGTCATTTTAGTATAATGTTCCTGACATGACATGTATGTTCAAATGCCATTGTGCATCATTGAATTCTGTGACATGACCAGACTAGCACATTGTATTCTACAGGTATGCACCAAATGGCAAGGGAGGACATTTTGAGTAAACAAGAGTAAGCACCCCTTATTTAGAGGTGGCTGTTGCATGTTTTTAAAATTCAGCAGCCCTTCTCTTTAAGTTTGATCTATTATCACACTAAAGTAAATCAGAAGCAGCTCATAAATCATGAATTAGCCATTTAGAGTAATTATTATGGGCAGAAGCAACATTATGAAAGTAGAATATACTTATCACTCTGGCCACTGACAGACATTCATTTGAATGCATGATGGTACCTAATCCACAGCCCCAACAGTGCCTCCTGCCATGCAACATGTGTGTTGCAGACGGCACAATTTTGGGATTGAGGATCAGTTACTAATTGTGCCACACTTGCTAGTGCAGGGGGAGCCTGGCTCACACTGGACTTGGGCTGCTGACATGGGAAGCCCTGTCACCACAACCAGAGCTGGGGCTTTTTCTATGCTGCTTCTGGGTTTCAGTGGGGGTGAGGCTTTTTCTGCTTGTCCATGTCAATGATCTCAGCTCCTTGTGGGGACTTGACAACGCTGTCTGGCTACAAGGGGTGGGGCCTGCTGGATCTGGGTCCCCTACCCCCTCCTGTACAGCACTTACAAACCCCTGCCAGAAACAGAGACCATCAACACAAACTAGCCATTCGGGGAGGTTCCTATTGGGGTGGGTCAGGAACTCTGTGAACAGCAGGGGACAGGGTAGGTGCAGATCCAGCTCTGGCAACAGCATGGGCTCTGTGGTCTGTGGAGGATGAGTGGGTCAGGAAGCTCAGGGAATGGCTGGGTTTTCACAGCCTCAGGGCTGACAGAAGGAGGGGTCTGGTCTGGCTTGGTCTTTGACTGAGCTGGAACTACCATTTTGGTCCAGTAGAAACTGTCTGAAACTTGTACACTTATTCTTTCTATCAGTGGAACTGCAATTCCACCAGTAGAAATGTAATGCTTGTATGCATCATTAGAGAAACTAACTAATTTCAGAAAGGCATAAGCTTTCATAGGTGACACTACTTGGTCAGATGCTATGAATGGACTTGCAGAGAGCAAGAGCACTAAATAGAAAGGAGGCATACAGAAGCATTCAAGGCACACAAGCAGTTTTCAGGCTCATATACCCTACTCTCAAGGGACAGCCCACCCTATCATTTACTATTCACCCAAATTATTTATTCTCAGCTCTTTGTGCATCTGCTCCAAGCAGTTCCTCCACTGTTCAGTAATACATGAATGCAACTGGAATGCTTGCTGATAATTGCCATTAGTTATCCCACTGCCAAGGGGCCAGAGCTATGATTTCACAAACATGTACCTTTTATTTCCCAGTGTTCAGAAGTCTGAGGTTTTCTGAACTTAGTGTTGTGCACGTACCGAAGATACCAAATTATAAACTTTACTTTGTTACTGAAAAGTTTTTCTTGTCATAGACTAGACCAGAGAGCTTTCTTCCTAGAAATCCATAGCTAATAGCGTCTATTTAAAAAAAAAAAAAAGAATGACTAGAACATCTACAAAGGAAATCAGTTGATTTTTAAAGTTTGATTTCTTATTGCCATACTAGAACTATCACAAGACATGGTGACATGACATTTAGTCGTCAATATGATGAAGACTTGTGCTAGCAATAAGTACATTTCCATGATAGCATATCATTATTGTTTACAATCGCAAGAGGCAATTACTGTTAACTTTAGTCAGCAAAAAATTCCCAAGACAACTTAAATCATGCTGGCTGCAGGGAAGACAAGTTAACAAATATTATGCTGAAAAACCAAACATGCAATAATACAATACACCATTCTAGCTAAAGAATATGTTAGAAGTTCTGAAGGCTGCTGGAGTTTGGTATTAAAAGAGCATCATGCTGTTTTTGTAAGCTGCATACACTGAAATACTGATTCAAATAATCCTTTGTATTTCACACTGCAATAATATACAATAGTTTAAAACCACACACACACACACACACACACACACACACACACACACACACTGGATCTTGCTTCGGGTAATCTCATATTACAAAACTTATCGCTGCATGCTATTGTGATCACCAAATGATCTTTTACAGACAACTGTAAAAATTTCACTCACATACTTGTTTAGATTGTGTAATGGCTGTGAGACTAGCAATTTAACAGATATTTTAATTGCAATGTACTCAAATTTTTGGAAGCTTATACTAAACATTATTTCTTTGCTAGAAACTTCACAGTCTAAGTTATCACATTTATTATTCTCTACATGCCTTTTCAAATAAGTTTTGTTGTCATTCTTAATAACATTAGCCTCAAGGAATAACTGTTCTATCATTTTAACTTGATAATTTTCCATTCATGCTCACAATGGTAGAATTAATGTCACTGTAATTCTCACACACAGTAGACTGTATTGTTCATGAGCCATACTGTATTTTTATTCATTAGCAATAATTTGTGACTGAGTCATCAACAGTTTGGAGAAGAAATCCAAATCAAACAAAGGGTTTGATTAGCATTATCAAAATTTCCCATATCTAGGTAATAGGTTAGCCAGACAGAGCTGTCCAGGGACAGTTTTTCACCCGAATTCTATGCACTGATATTTACTCCGTAATAATGATATCCTGTTCCCATTTATGTTAATGTAGTTTTGAAAAAGAATTAGGCTAGAACAGGAACAAGGCATCCTTTGAGTAATTATCTATGCAGTCTAGAAAAACCTCTCCCTGAATTACCATACTTAGACAAACCTTAAGTATCCTAATATGCTCCATACATCAGCTATCCCAAGAACATTATGTAGCTTTGGCTAACACATCCTCATTTGCAAATTTAGCAAAGAAAGCAATTTATATATTTCAAATGGTTTTTGTCCCAATTTAAAAGAAAATTTTCTTTCAGCAATGAAATAAAACTGCAGAGAGCTCCACAAAAGTTAATATTAATAATAATAATAATAAAAACACCCCCACAGGATTTCCAGATAGTCTAGGACAAGGAATGCTATAAGCTGCCTCTGTGTGGCACACAGCAGATCAGGGAGGGGGCAAACAGCTTAGCACAGGGGTGGGCAAAATGCGGCCCGTGGACCAGATGCAGCCCACCAGGCCATTCTATCTGACCTGTGGGGCCCCCCAAAATTTAGAAAAATAATATTTATCTGCCCCTGGCTGCCTATCATGCGGCCCTTGATGGCTTGCCAAAACTCAGTAAGCAGCCCACTGCCTGAAATAATTGCCCATCCCTGGCCTAGCAGCATGGCAGGTAGCAGAAAGCAAAAGGAGCAGGTTAGACAGAGGAAGAGGAACAGAGTAGCACTTAGGAAGGGTGCAAGGCTAATTTGTGGCAACACCTGCCTAAAAGATTCCCTTTTAGGCAGAGCTTCCACTGCTCTAGGGTAGTGGTTTTCAACTTTTTCAGACTCAAGGCATCCCTCAGAAAACACCAGCTGCTTTATTTCTGTAATAAAAGAGAAAAAAAAAGCAATAAAAAACAAGTGAACACTAACAGAGCAATTTGGCTTTCTTGCAGACATTAAAAAAAAAAAAAAAAGTGCTTTACCCTTTACCGGAAGCAGCGGTGCATTAGTTCAATCTAGTTCTGCAGTGTCAATCAGCTATTAGATAAAAGTGCCAAAAAAGCCTTGCTATAGCACCTAATCTATACAGATCTCAGGTGAGCCAGGTCCAACTAACGCACAGCCTCTTCTGGGCATGAGCTAGGCTCGGAGCTTTGGCTTTGGAGTTGTTGTTGTTTTATCTACAAGCAGCCTTTGTATTGCAAATAGCTCAGAAAGACCACAACAGGTCAAGATATTTTTGACAGTATGGATTCCTATTTAAAATCTCTGGGTTTATCTTGTGAATCATGTATAGGTGTTTACATAGCAAAACAGTGCTAATATTTGTTGGTAGCCTTAAAAGGTTGCTGTGACACCCTGGTTGAGAATCACTATCCTAGAACTTGTAAAAAAGTTCATAGAAACTTGGGCAGCAACTTAACAGTCTCTCTTACATCCTAGTATTTCAGGCAAGAAGCAGAAAACTTGACTGCACTGATGGAGACAGTCTTAGCTTCTTAAAGATTTTAGATTCAAGGCAAATATTTCAAGCCTCAGATTTAGCTATTTAAATGAAACTGTCTTTGGAATTATGGGGGAGGGAGTGGGTGGACTGCATGGAGGTATTTTTCCCAAATTATGCTGTTTTATCCAGGAGAGGAGAGTAGCCAAGAAAAGAAACTAGCAGCAGCGAGGATCAAACACTGCATGCGGTGGTGTCCAATTAAGGAGATTTCACAAGGATTAACTATTCTAAAGCAGTTGTTATATATTTATCCACATCACTCAGACTACTTGGAGCTGCCCACATGGGAAGCACAGAACTGATTATCTATCATTTATTAGAAAAGCATATTAGTTAAGGACACTATGTAATTTTAATGGAAATTGAATAGTTACTGTGCATAAAGTTCACTTCAGTGCAGAATGCCTGCATAAGGCTATGCTAACAGTTTTTATTCCTTTTAATGATGCATCTGACACAGTTCATTAGATTTGCAGCCATTTTGAAGAGGCCCATTCCATAGGGTTGCAGGTACATCAATTGGATCTATTCTCTACTCATGCATTGTTTGCAGATTCCTCCATTGATTTCACAGATACACAAACATTTTTAGATGCAAAGACAACAGGTGACAGCATGCATACCCCCTTGTAAGTTTCTGGCTTCCTAGATGATTCTTGCTAGTTTGTATGTGAAATTAGCCAAACCTTTCAAACATGTTAACCCATTCTTCCCTTTCACTAACCTCCTCCTCAGAGACCAAGCATAGTCTTGTTGTCCAAATGGCTAGTTTCGTGCCCCTGGAGACTAGACCAATTTCACCTCAAGGAGAGAGTCACACCCAGGGTGAGTCCATCATGAGTTTATTGATTGCGCAAGTGATGTCGACAGAGGAGCTGATGCTCAAAGCAGTGTTGACCCCCCAATTTCTCTCGGGGTTACACTTTTATAGCTTACATAAACAAAGGGCTACAACGTGGCATACAACTATTGGCAGTACCAAAATTTCCTTGTTGTTACGTCTTATCTTATGGGCTAGGCTTAGTTTGCTATTGGTTAATATCTCCTGTTAAGTTTAGTGCATGCGTATTTCAAAAGCAGAACTGCGGCAAAAAGTTCTGTCGCATGCGCAGAGGAAAAGGGGAACTGTGGCAAAGTTCTGTCGCATGCGCAGAGGAAAAGGGGAACTGCGGCAAAGTTAGTGTCTTTTAGTAACCTTATACCTTAGTGTAACTTCAGAGCATTATGCAAGTATGGCTACAAAATGCAGAGCAAGCAGGAAGGAAAAAGAAACCCACAACTCAGACGTTAGGCCTTGTGCTTCCTACACAAGGGATCATGAGGGCCTCATGAGGGACTCATACAGCTATTACTCAAGTGAGGCCCAGGTCATAATGTATTTTTACCACAAACTCCGCAACTAGAACATGATTTTGAACCCATAGGCTACATCCAGACAAGTCTGGACATGTGGTGTGTGACACCGCAGAACCATTTGTGGCACCACTCACTGCACATTCAGCTGTTTTCCTCGCTGCTACCTTGCAGTGTGCGGTTTTTTTTGGCCCCAGGAGGTCCCATACTCAAATAAACTCACATGGGATAAAAGTGGGTCTGCACATATGGCTGCAACATGCTCCACCCCAAACCAGAGTCTGGCCTGCCAGAGCCATGGTCCAGCTGTCAGCCAGGCTCCAAGCTGCAGGAACACTGCAGCTGCAGCTTTTCCAACCCCCAGGGCCCCAGGTAAGGCTTCTGGGGCCTGCACAGTTGTTGTCCCAGGCCTTCCCTGCTCCCCCAGGGTAACCCATGCCATGGCATGGGTGTTCTCCAGGGACAAGTACCAGTGGCACAAGGTGTGCCTCTGCTTCTTTTTCCTGGGAGACCAAATGTCTGCACTCATCTGGATGTGGCCATAAAAAGCAAGGTGTTAGAAATGGCTTGTCTTTTATATAGGGAGGTAATAGTCTAAATTTTTTTCTGGACCTCATGTTTGCCTCCACTTATGGGTATAATTTACATCTGGATAATGTTTTTCCTGAAAGACTTAAACTGCAAGCACTAAGGGTGCTTGTACATGTGACAGGTTTAATCCACAAGGTTTTATTCTATGCCCCCTAAATTGAAATGGTGGGGCATAAAATAGAACCCTGAGGGCTAAACCATTTCAATTTTCCCATCACATTATGGCAAGGGGTCTGATACATTTTGGGGTTTTTTTTTTGGAGCCAGAGCCTGCCCATGGCCAGAGAAGGTAGGGGGTGGGGGTCAGGTGGTGAGCTGCCGGCAGGCCACCCAGGTGAGATGCTAGCAGGCTGGGTGCTGCCTCAGGTTGGAGGCAACACCTAGCTTGATCCAACTGTTCTCCAAGCCCACCCAGGGAGCAGCACCCTGCGGGCTTCCAGGAGGCAGGCTCAGAGAACAGTTGTATTGGGCCAGGTGCTGCCTCTGAGCTGAGGCATCACCTAGCCAGCTAGCAGTCCACCTTGGCAGCCCTGGGGGGTGCCACCATTGCAGAGGGAAGAATTGGGACCCCCTGAAGCTCAGGAGCTGCTCAGCCTGCCAGCAGCTCACCCCCCAGCCATGAACAGGCTCTGCCATAAAAAATAAAGAATCAGGCCCCTA
>NW_005841970.1:807772-829029 GCF_000455745.1 Alligator sinensis
GCATTGTAATGAACTTTAATGGTGTGGCTGTTCGCATATGTTGGTGGCATAATGCGCATTAAATGACTTCAGGGCGCAGCAAACTAAAACATCTCCGAGATAGTTTAGTTTGCTGTGGAGGGAAGCACTGGGGTCCATGCAGCTCAGGGGCTGTGCAGGCAGCCTGTGCATGCAGGCGACACTGAAGGAAAAAAAAAAGTGGTAAGCCTGATCTTTATTTTTCTCCCTGGAGCCTGTCTGCCTGCCTGAGCCGTGTGAGGGCCCGGTGGTTCTCTCCACAGCTGTGGTGCCCCCTGGGAATGCCCAAGCCGGGTGCCTGAGGGTGGATGCTGCTTGGAGGGCACTGCCTGGAGGGCGCTGCCACTGATGCGGAGGGAAGCACCAGCCCCCGCCACAGCTCAGAAACTGCTTGGCCTGCTAGCAGCTCACCCTCCCTCCCACCGCCGAAGAGGCAGATAAGGATTGGGCCCAACCCTTGTGCACATGCCATGGGGCTTTACTTTGCCATAAATTGAAGCGGTGTTTTTAAAGACCCATCGCTTCAATTTAGGGAGAATGATACCGAATTAAACCCCCATGGCATGTACAAATGGCCTAGGAGAATTCACACACCTAATGTGATTCTATTCCACCCTGTCCAAATCCTGACAATCCATTAATGCATCTACCTTTATAACAAATTGTCATCTTACCCTTAAGACTGAGTCATAAAACACAGTGAGGAAGAATAGGACTCTCCCATTTTTTGCACTGACTGTTTTCCAGGGACTCAAGCAGGGTGGCATAGAATCACAATTTGGTGCCTAAGTCCATTTCATTTATGTAGCTAAAGGAGGGGCTAGCACTTGGTCTCAAGTACAAAATGTGGATCATTGGCTGCTGCCTGACCCTTGAGCCACCTGGACTTCAGATATCTAAGTTCACAGTAAAGTTCCTTCAATGTGCAAATATCTGTTATCTGATATGTCAGAAACAGAACAAAGCAGCTCAGTGCTGGTTTATGCTAAAACCCCAGCAGCATCCACAACTAGGTTTTCCTCACCAATTGCTCGCCAAATTGTTGCCCAAATGGCTAGTTTCGTGCCCCTGGAGACTAGACCAATTTCACCTCAAGGAGAGAGTCACACCCAGGGTGAGTCCATCATGAGTTTATTGATTGCACAAGCAATGTCAACAGAGGAGCTGATGCTCAAAGCAGTGTTGACCCCCCAATTTCTCTCGGGGTTACACTTTTATAGCTTACATAAACAAAGGGCTACAACGTGGCATACAACTATTGGCAGTACCACAATTTCCTTGTTGTTACATCTTATCTTATGGGCTAGGCTTAGTTTGCTATTGGTTAATATCTCCTGTTAAGTTTAGTGCATGCGTATTTCAAAAGCAGAACTGCGGCAAAAAGTTCTGTCGCATGCGCAGAGGAAAAGGGGAACTGCGGCAAAGTTCTGTCGCATGCGCAGAGGAAAAGGGGAACTGCGGCAAAGTTAGTGTCTTTTAGTAACCTTATACCTTAGTGTAACTTCAGGGCATTATGCAAGTATGGCTACAAAATGCAGAGCAAGCAGGAAGGAAAAAGAAACCCACAACTCAGACATTAGGCCTTGTGCTTCCTACACAAGGGATCATGAGGGCCTCATGAGGGACTCATACAGCTATTACTCAAGTGAGGCCCAGGTCATAATGTATTTTTACCACAGTCTTATCCACAATTCATCTATAGTCACAGACTCCCCTCCCCCCTCCCCCTCATGAGAATTGTCCCACAGAGGTCTTCTCTGCAAGCTCTATAACCCATCCTCAGCCTTCAACCTTTTAATGATATTTCTGCATTATTAACCATACTTTCCCACCTTTAAATTCTTCACCAGTCCCACCTGTCCCAGTCTAATTCCATAATGTAGAGATTGGTAGGGAAGGAGGGGGTACCTGGTCCAAGGGTGGGAGGGAATCAGAGGGTTAAAAATAGCCTGGTCAGGGGTGAGGTGGGTAGGGACAGCACAGCCCTTGGGTTGGGCTGTTAACATATATAGGTGTTCATTAGGCTTGGTTAACCCATTTTAGATCAGGGTAACCCAGGCCAATCTAGAGATGAACTAACTTTAAGGTGAAATAACTTTAGGAAGGGCTGGATTAACCTTTTAGTGGTCCCTAGGCAAACAAACTTGTGGACCCCAGGCCAATTGAGATCCCTCTCCCCACTCTGGCACTGCCAACCATGGGGAGCAGGGGTCAGAGCTGCTGCTAGGAAGCAGCCACCATGGTGGTGAGGCCAGTGGAGAGGAAGGGAAGGGAAGTGGACAGGCCATTTGCACCACTCCTGTGGAGGGAAGGACCAAGGCCCCCCACAGCTCAGGGTTCTAGTTTGCCTATGTGTTAATCTGGCCCCGATTTTAGATGCACCATTTTTAAGATGACCTGTGAACACCTGCATGCCCAGCTAGTTATATCAACCTAACCTTGGTTAGGGCTATCTACATGTCATGCTTGTAAGTACCCAGGGTCTGCAGAATCAAAGATGGCTGCTGCAGGGGGGAAACAGCATAGGCAGAGCAGAGAGGGAGAAAGAAAATAGCTGCTTTGATCACTGAGGTCTTTTGTAAATTAATCTAAAAAAAAAAAAATCAGAGCTCTAAAATCCTCTATTGAAGCACAGTTTGATAAAAATCAAAGCAGAGAAAAGAAATTGGGGGCAGGGTCACAGGTGAAGGGGAAAGCTGCAATAAGCAATAAATACACAAAATAAAATTGAGATTATTGGGAGTAGGCATGGGAGGAGAGAAGAAAGCCTACAGAGAAAATTGAGATTGTAGAAAATTGTGAGAAAAAGCAACAGTATAAGACAAAGAGGATTTCCAGAACGTGTGGAGATGGGAGATCTAGCAGATCATTTAAAGCAGGTATCCCCTCCTTGTTATACTTGAAAACAAAGGCTAGGCACAGACAGTCAAAAAGCCTGAGGTGGAAGCACTCCAAGTATTTTGCTTTACTCAAGGCAACTTAGATTTGGTCAGGAGCAAACAGAAAAGATCAGAACCCAAAAGAACCCTTTGACAGGTGGCTTGTGGCCTGCCTGAACTGGCCAAGGCCAGCAGGCTGCAGATGCTTCCACACAGCTCCCTGGAGGCTGCTGGAAAACTGCAAGCCCAGCCAAGCAGCGGGCCACCCCTGGTTGGTCAGTGCAGTCCCTCTCCCCAGGCATCTAGCGGCTGTCAGCAGCAGCTGCAGAAGAAAGGGGGGGGGGGGTGAAAAAAAAGGGGGGGGGGGGGGGGGAAACGGAGCCCCATGCCACATGGGTTCCCCTTCAAGTCTTGGGAGGGGGCCTGCACAGCAAGGGGGCTCAATTTCCCCCATATCTCCCCCCACAGTTGCAGCTGTCCAAGCTGCAGCTGTCAGGAGTCTAGGCTTGGTGGGGGGGCGGGAAAGGAGGCAAAACAGAGCCTGCCCTCCCCAGCACTGCGCAGACCTCCCTAGATTGCTTGCTTGGGTCTTGGATGAGCAGGGGCAAGCACTGTCCATGCAGTGGGGGGGCTCTGTTCCCTTCCCCCCACCCCAGTCTCCTGACAGCTGCAGTTTAGCATGCACGCAGCTTTTTGCTGTGGCAAGATCTGGGGGCAAGGGAGAGGTGGGAGAACAAAGCCCCACTGCTTCATGGACCCAGCTCAGCTCCCTGCAAGACCCAAGCCAGCAAGCTGGGGGTCCCAGGCAGCATGGGGGCCCCATTTACACTGCCCCCCAGCCACGCCTTTTCTTTCTCCCATTTGTGACAGCCTGGGGGTGGGGCAGGGCAGGGCTGGTGCTCACCTGAAGCACACAGGCACTGGCTGAGGCTAGCATGCCACCCAGGAAGGGATGCTGGGGGACTGAGACCTAACCTGAGTCACAAGGGGACCTGGTACAGACATTCAATAGAGCGCTCTAACCTCAAGCGCTTTAGTTTGATAATGCACCCATCATCATCTATCTTAGATTGGTGTAACCCAGGCGGTACTCCAAGAGGTACCCCCTCTCCAATTGAAGGAATCAGAGCAGGTCCACAAGCACTGTGGGAAGTGTAGGGACCCTCTTCTCCCTATAGAGCAGAGCCAGATCACTAATGGGGACCATATACCTTTTAATGAGAGAACAGTACTGGGAACATAACCAGTATAAACCAGGGCGCATAGAGGACACTACAAACACCCCGAGGGGGAGGCAGGATTCAATAAAGTTTAGACACTTACAATCATAGACATATTCATCCAGTTGACAAAAGACAGGGTTAACAAAATATAAAACACAAACAGCGGAACAAACAATAATGGTTGGTGAAATATAAAAAGGCACAAAATACAAAATGTCAAATAACAAGGAATATAGGGCCTAGGTACCTGAAGGGAAGGGGGAAAGAGGGAAAACATAATGACCCCTTTCCACTGCAACAAGAATTTCTCCCTGTCACTTCACTCACCCTAAGTCTTTCCAGCTAGGACTTGAACTCAGATCTCCCACATGGAAGGCAGAAACACTACCACACCACCACCAGTGCTGGTGCTAGTCCAAGCTGCTAGGGGTCTTGACCTTTCAGGAGCCCCAGCCTCATGTCAAGCTGCCTGACCTCTTATTGGAGGAGCTGGGAACCTCTCAGGTCACTGCTCAGATACTTACTGGAGCTGGGGAACCTCTCCTGTTGGCCACAGCCTCTCATAGGCTATCCTGGAACCCAGTGGGGAGCCTCTCCTGCCAGGTGCACACCGAGCTGCTGAGGGTCCAACTGCTGCCTGCAGGTCCTACTCCTTCAGGTGCTTCTGGGACAATTGCTCCTACCCCGCTGGCCCAGCTCTTTGAAACTCCTTCCTTGTGGTCCCTCGCTGGTCTCCCCTGAGTCAGCTGCGTTGCCCCTTTTATCCCCCTCCAAGTGACCCAAGGGGCCAATCAGTGGACATGGAGGGTGAGTCTCTGGGGCCTCATTGGTGAGGAAAGGGAATTCCAAGCCCTCCAATCATCTTTTACCCTTTCAAACCCCCTGGGCTACATCACTACCAGCTAGCCCATCACATCAGCATCAACCATTCTTAAAGTGCTCTACATGTAGTGAGCTTTTGTCCGGTTACAGCTATACAGCGCTTATTGCACAATAAGCGTAACATCTGTACCTAGCCGAAGGCAACAGTCCTTGTAAGAAGACCACATATTGTTAGCTCTCTCTCTACACTCCTCCTACCTCAAAAAAACCAAGAGATATGGTAATGTTTGTGACATTTTGAACAAAAGCAGTATATTCTGAAGAAGCTTAGAGACTTCTGATCCTACTGGGGGAGGATATAAAAATACAAGTGTTGCCTGTGATAAGTCTTGAAACAAAAAAGGAAGGAACCAAGTGAAATTACAGCATCTCCCACAAACAAGCAATACAGATAGGGTTTTAATTTTAACCTTATCTTCATACATCAAGAACAGTGGTACATTATAAAGAAGAATAAATAAGGTATTTAAATTCCTGAGACACCAAACTTAAATGGAAAACACCCTGGAATCTCAGCCTGAGACTGACATAGATAGCAAGAAGCAGCACTATAATACTGAATGGGAAACTGTTAAGGACAGAAGAAAGACTATACCAACGTAAAGACAAAAAAATTGGGAGAAGTCACAAAACTAGGGGTATTCAAAAGAATTTGAATGGGACTGAATAGCATGAGGGAAAAGAAAAGAATAAAGTGGAAGAGGGGGGAAGGGGGGATATCACAAGAAGCAAAAGGAAAGCAATGTTGGGAATCAAAATAAATAGGAAAATGGAGAAGCAAAGGCATTGTCTAAGGCTAAAAGCAAGGGAGTGCAGGAGGGATATGAATAGTGTAACATGAGAAGAGACTGGGGAGAGGTATGAAATACAGCTTTGCACAGCTCACTTCAGCAAACAGTATCTGACTAACCAGAATGTAATGCCATGACTTACCTGTGGTGGAAGTCAGGGACCTCCCAGGAAGGAGTTCACGACTCAGGCCTGGATGGATTACATTTTTCTTACCATTTGAGGACTAGGGTGCATCGCCACATTTTAAGTAAATGTAAAGGCAACAAAAAAGATCATTTGGGGATCCAAATAAGAAGAAAATTACTGTATTAAAAATGGGGGTGGGGAAAATGAGGGCTTTAGTAAATAAAATTAATTTTAGGGTGAGAATGCATAATAGAAAAGAATATACCCGCAATACTGTTTTGTTCCTTCTGTATTAAAGAACCAGACATAATCTAGATATGCTTTATTTCTTGTAATACAGAGATGAAGACAGTTACAACCAGTCTCTAGCCAGACTGCTTGCATATTAACATATCTGAACATTAAATAGATGATGATAAGTTATTAGAATTGTTGGCTATTATGTCCTTTGTAAACAAGTAATAACTCCAACCTCATGCAATTCATGTATATTACTCTTATTATATTATTGTTTTGTTTCTATGGTTGCCTGAATAAAAAAGTTAAAAAGAAATGGATGCCCACATTCTACATTAGGCCCAGCAGCCACTTCTGCAAAACCAGTTCTAGACAGCAGAGGCAGAGTAAAAACCTGGTCAGGTTGATCCCATAGATTAGACCAAAGACAGACATTATACCAGAAGGTATGGAAATACCATTTGGACCCCACATTTGCAGCAATACTTTTCCATCTACACAATGGTGCACCTTGTTTAAGAAGACTTGAGGATACTACTATAGATTATAACAAATATCTTAACGCTCATGAATAGGGACCTACCTAACTCATGCCAAGAGAAAGCAATTTTCACGGCTTGGTTATAGCCCAAAGAGCTGATTTTATGGTCATTTTGCAGCAGCCCCACCCCTCAGCACTAAGTGGCAAAGAGGCCTCAGGGGGAGGAGAGATTAGGGGGTGGCTGCCACCTTGATTGCTAGATGCCCTTCATGCAGTCCCACCCCTTGGCACTGATTGGTGAAGAGGTGCAAGGAGACTGCTTCCACTTGAGCCAGCATTTCATTTTTATGAAGGGTATTTTTTTAATTGATTTCACGGGAAATTGTGACCAATGCCTTTTGTCACAGCAATTGCGAAGATCGCCATTTTTCACGATTTCCAAGAAAAGTGCAAAACTGCAATTTAAGTAGTTCCCTTCTCATTAATCCATTTCCTTCATGTTATTGAATTGCTGTTGAATGCCAAATTAAATTATAAGCCATAACATTTTCTGTAGCACTAAGCAAGTGAAGTGTAATTTGTGTTCTCAATTATCTGTCTGGATTTTGATAGTGACTAGGAGTATTTGCAGTAAGCCTGTGTTTTTCCCCAGAAGAATATTTGTTTTCATGCATTTGTTCCTGTAGTGGAACTCTCTCTCTCTCTTCCCATAAACAAATGGGCATAACATGTCAATATCTCTTATTGGATACATTTGCCTAGGCCACTTCCTTTGGCAGGTGGTCTATTTATACAGTCCAGCTCCCATAGAGTAGTTGAGATTAATGATGTGGCAGGTACTATGCACCACAGGTAGTAGAATGTGCGATTTAAACAGAAAAATCTATTTTACATCTTGCAAGTTTGCAGAATGTAGTCCTCAGTCTAATACTTGGGGCCCAGCCAGGAAGATTTGATTCTGCATTTTAATGGATTCCAAAGGTTCCCAGTTTTAGGTATTACAATAAATTGTCAGGTTCCCTTAATACCCTAATGAGACGGCAATGAGATGCCTTGCAAAGGGTATGAATCAGGGAATGATTTAGATTAAAGGCAGGATCCAAAGGCAGCAATGACTAGAAACACTGTGACAGCACAATGCTCATGGGTAGGGGAAAAAGAAATAGAATTTGGTTTCTATGTTGTTACCAAATTTGCCCATTACTTTGGGGTGTGCTCATTTATTAGGGATAGTTTCTAGGGTCTTGGTGATTCTGTCAATGTACTGCTTGTGTTACTATACGGAGCTGTATTTCTCCCTTCTGCAAGCCCTCACCCCCAGTGGAGCTATCTTGCAGGACTCAATCTCAATGGGACTGGGTTCCTCCAGTCACCAAATCAGTCATACACACAAACACACACAAATTAACGTGACACGCCTGACCTGGCCGGGCTGATCAGCATGGACAGGCTGACACCCTCATATGCCAAGAATCAGTTCATAAGAGCAACAATAAAATGCAGTCAGACACAAGCACACAGGTAAACAGAATCCCTCTGAATCCGGCTGGGTGTCCAGCTGACACCCTCATGGGCCAGCATTCAGTTCATAAGGGCACGTCTGAGTCAAACTGGGTCAATCAGCCTGTACAAGCTGATCCCCTTATGTGTTTCAAACTCAGCACGTCCCAATCTTTGGCCTCTTGATGAGCAGACCCCACAATAATTTGGGCTTCACAGGGATCTTTAGCATAGGTAAAAGAAGCGTTGCTGCAGAGCACGGGAGGAAAGAGAAGCAGAGAAGGAAAAATATACCCAATTACTACCAGTTTGACTATAAAAGTTATTTATTGCTAAGCATATGAAATATATAATAGTACTAGTAGTAATAGACATGCAAAAGAAAAACAAACACCAACAATGACAATACTACCCTGGTTTCACTAAGTATTTGGGGAAACTTAGCTCAAGCTTAACTGATACAGTTCAGGTTCAGAAGTTTATGCCTAGAAAGAAGACAGAGAACGCTGGGATCTCACCTAGTCCACGGTACTCAGGCTGCAAAGCTGACAGGCACAGTCTGTAGCACAGTCCTTGAAGGGAGAGATGATCTGTTCTTCCAGCGTCCCAAGAACGACAGGGGATGGTGTCAGCACAGGGGTTTTCTTCTTCTCCTTCTTTCCTCCTGCTTCTACTTCTTTTCCTTCCTTTTCCTCTTCCTCTTCTCCCTCTAGCAGCACACACACTTACAGATTTTTATACCCTCAGTTTAGCTGCTTCGAAGCACCCTCAGTAGTGTAAATCATTGTCTTTTCTATTGACAAGGGGTTATCTGGTTTGGACCATCTCAGGAAACTGATTGATAATCAGGAAACACTTAAGATTAGGGAGTAACCCAAATACTTGGGAGCCAGCTTGAGATTCCTATGGGTGGCAGATATACTGATGGGATATCTCATGGTTTCTTCAGGAACAATAGATAGCTTGCAGCATCAGGATTTTGGATTTTTACTTGTTGTGCACAAGCCTCAGCTTAGCAGACTTTTCCAGATCTTACTATAGTTTTTTTAACAGACTTAAGACAATTATTGGGGTGCTCATAACCTTTTGTGGAGAGGACTCCCACCAGTCGTCTTGGGAAAGATATGACAACACCTGGGATTAGGGCTCCAGCAGGCTGGATGCTGTGATGAACCCTTAACCATTGTTCAAATGTTGCCCATACCCCCTCTGACTCGGTCTCTTGCCTCAGCATTCCCTATCCCGGCAACCGAGTTTTAGTCAATCAAGTTTAAATAGGTCTCCCATAGTGGGACCGGGGAATGTACGGCCCGAGATGCCTATTAAACTTAGAGCTGTGTGTGTGTGTCTTGGGGGGGAAAAAGTCCTTAGTAAATCCAGGTTAGAACTGGTCTGATAAATGCTGAGCTGGGTGTGTGTGAACATGGGTTGATTAACATTGGAAGCACAGATTCCCCATCATGCAGCACTCTCCTGCTTCTCTGGTCCCAGAATTCACTGCAGTCTCTGCTTCAGGCTTTCTGTTTTCCATCTCTCATGTAAATGAGTCCTAGGGCAGTTGGTTCACTCTTGTCACCCTTATCTGGTGAGGGTCTTAGGTGTGTCTCTCACTGCATCTTAATCAGTTTCGTTTAGGTAGAGGAGGGGGGGTGGGTGAGTCCTTTGTGAGTCAGACAGACTGCATCCTGTACCAGGGTTCCCCAAGAATACAGAGCTGAGATGTAACAATGTTCAACTTGACTGGTTAAGGTCACAGAACTCCAAAACAGTTAAAGCATTTTGATTTCTCAAATGAAGGAAGTATTGCTGTATCCAAACTTGCCTGCAAGTATTTCAGGTGGTATTACAATAGGAAGCTGAACAGAGGTGCAATTCAGAGTCATAGTCCTACACTTCTGAGCACTCACTGTACAAATATACTTAGACTTCTCTGGTACCAAAGAATTTTCAACCAGTCCAACTCCGCAAAGATTTTTGTGCAGTGACTTTAATGGGAGGTAGGCACACAAAAACAGCTTTAATATTAAATCGTTTTTGAGTTAAACCTGTTACCTGACTGGAAGAGTCGGAGGACTTCAGCATTCCAAAACGTGTCACCTCAGTGTCTAGGTTCTCCAGTCTTCTTTCAGTAAGGACATTACTGGTGAACACACTTCCAGTAATATCTCCCACTCTTCTCCTGTTTCACATTTAGCCAGTCAGCTCTTCACTGTAGATATGCATCGAGTGAGAACAAGCACTTCATTATGGAGCCAAAGTTTGGTTATAGTGGCCAAGCATAAATCTGGATTTATTTCTCACAATTCAAAAATGAAAGTAAAATCAGGCCTATACTCTTTACTTATTCCTTCCTCCGACAGGGACTATTGACTCCCCCATTATCAGTGTTGCTTTGTGCTGTATATCTATCATGTCCTTAGGTGATTCCATGGGCTTACTTCCTCTACACCATTTTACTATAATAAGTATGATTTTTACAAGGTCCTGCAGTCATTGTTTGCATGATCTACCTTTCCATATCCTCCTTTCCTAACACATTGCTCTGAAGACCAGACACCTAGCACATAGGAACAACAGGATTGTCCTTAATCAAGAGCTTTATGGAATACTTAACCTCTTGACTGAGAAGCTTGTCCACTCTGCTAGCTGGAGCCAGTCTTCAGTACCATCTCTTGTCAATTTTCAGGCAGTACTCTAACTCACTGGTTCCCGAACTTGGGATGCGACCCAAATCAGGGTCGTGAAGGGCCTGCGCGCGCGCACACACACACACACACACACACACACACACACACACACACAGAGCCCAGGAGCAGCAGGCCGGGTAGGGCTGCTGCGCACAAAGGGGCTCCCCCATTCCCAGGCTGCTGCTGCACTCCACTCCCAGCAGCTCCCATGGCGCTGGATTGGGAGGTCCTGTTGGTGGCCAATTTAGGATTGCAGCAAAAAAGGTTGGGAACCACTGAATGAACTCATATTTTAGTTTCCATTAACGCAATACAGAGTTTAAATTATACAGATTTAATTAAATGCTGCATAATACCAACAGATGTCATACCAACAATTCCAAATCAGTAACCTTCACCATTCTAAATTTCCAGCTCAGTGGCCCAACAGCATTGTGCAACTAAACAGCACGGTTGTAAGTTCAAAGTTACTACTTCAGTCCTGGACCCTTGAGAAGCCTTTCTGTCCTCCTAGCTGGAGATCATTAAGCACCACTAGTTCCCTCCCACTTCCAGCAACCAGAATGGAGATAGCTCCAAAACATCTTTGAAATTGGCACTGAAGAGAGGCGCTGAAGTAATAAGGATGGCATTTGGTCACAATCTACTTCTTCCCTTTATTTGCTTTCTAAATGTACCATCTTGACAGCTTAAAATGAAATAGTGAACTATTCAGTGGGCAAAGAGCAGAAGTCATCAACAACACAATGGGGAAAGGTGCTAATAGCTTGAACATTAGTTATGTCTATGCAGCAAAATACACTGCTACATTGCAATGCCTGATCTAACTCCAATAAAAGCAGTCACATAACTGTGTTGGCTGGGTCAGGCTAGTTAGCCTGCTCTGGTATACCAGAGGGCAGTGCCATGTGCAAATACCTGAGCTATGTGACATGTCAACACACCCTAGCAATCATTCGTGGACACATACTCTTAGCAAAGCTCTCTAGAAAGAGATAAAGCAGTGATACAGTAACAGTCCTTGAAGATCCATTAATGGCATTGTGTGGGTTAAAGCGTATTTCCAAGTTCAGGCCACTAGAACTTTAAGGTTTCTTTGTGTTGCAAAGCAAGTGCTGCTATTCATATACACAGGTAATTGTCTTCTTGCATTTACTGAGAGGATCACTCAGAACAGTTCTCTACCCATTTGTGATATTAAATATTATCATTAGATATAGAAACTAGTTTGTTAACTTCATACTACTTTTTGCAGCTACCATTTGAATTGAAATCAAACCTAGCAACTGATATTTACAGATAATAATTTCCAAACCATTCTATTCCTCAAAGCAATTTGCTAATAAAGGAAGACAACACTTTTGAAAACTTTTTCAAATTGATGACTTTCATCCCTAATATCAGTTGTCACTTGAAGGCCTTGTACTTCTGCCTGAATTTACATGCATTGCTGGAGATATATATTTCTCCAAAGAAGAAGCAAAATTCTGTTTACTTTTAACAACAAACCAGGAACCTCCTTGTATTAGTGCGCTTTCTAAAATAACTTCCTTGATTTTACTGTTTTTGACTAGTGTTTGTTATTAGCTTTCTACCCCAAAGAGATTCCAAACATATGGGATATAGGTAGTTCACCAGCCAAAAGTGCCTCCTAACCATTGTATCAAACACCTTGTAATACTGGGAGGAGTATTCTACACATTTGGAAACACTGTAGTAACCTGGACAAAGACTTCAGATATGGATTGTGACCCATGATCACCTTGAGTAATTATTTATTAGGTTTATATACTGCCTGAGCCAAAACAGGATCAGCATGGCTCACAATAAAACTCAGAGCAGTTGAACTGCCATATCCACTTGCATAGACTGATGGATTCCCCACTATATGCAGGGGAGTCACCTCCTTCTGCACTCCGTTTAGCTTGAAAAAGGATAATGTGTTATCTGAAAGCTTGCTAGGAACATCAACGTACCTCCAGGTTGGTTTAATAAATTATATCAACTCAAACCAAAAACAACTCTGTCCATCATTAAAACTCAAAACGTATGAAACAAATAAAGATCCCCCAAAAAGACATCAGTCTAGTTCTGATGTCTCACCTTTCACCTTCTCTACATATCCACACCTTATTTTCCATTTCAGATTTCTGAAACAAACCTTATTATTCTAACAAGCTACAGGGAGTACAGTTTGTGATTGAACTATTTCACACACATTTTTCCTCCCTAGAATGAATACAACTTTTCCTCAATACAATTGAAACCCACTGTGCATCAAGGGAACAGCTTGCACTTAAAATTCCTGAGGCTGATGCATCATTTTGATACTAGACTATGAGAGACAGATCAGGAAGTTTAAGTCAAAATGAAAGTAGTGCAGCTCTCAGCCTTAAACAAAACAACACACAAACACAGATCACATACATCATTCCCAAAGGAAACCTCGAAAGGAGAGAAGGTTCACTGAGCCATGGAACAAGCAAGGACTGCTAGACTCATTAAGTCCCAGGAAAAGCTGAGGGTGACCACAATAATAACCCAGACTACGACAGGAACAATATTGTAAACTGCAATGTTTTAGTTACTAGAGAATGCAGTATTTGTTTTAAGTTGGAGGCAATACCAATGTGATGTTCCAAATGGCTAAGTGCCTTCCCAGTTGCTTGTGGAAGCAGCACAGAGCTCTAAATCTTCATGCAACTGAGACCTTATATTACAACTTCCTTCCCCCACCCCACTACATTTATTATTTGAAATTACTGTGATGACAATGTAGAATTAAAGAAGGTTCCTGAAGAGCATCTGTTGAAGCTCATATAAGTTGGAACCCAGTGGAGAGCCAGTACTGAGGGTGTTATTTTACCTTTGTAGAATCAGAACACAAAGAGTAACCTTACATGTAAGGACTTGTGTTGTTATAAACCTACAACTAGGGGCGCTTGTACAAGTGATGAAAGTAGCCCATTCTTGTGGTTTAACTGCATCACTCTGGACACGTGTGTGTGTGTGTGTGTGTGTGGGGTGGGGGGTGTTATGATTTCAATGAGTTCATTACCTTGTAAACTAAACCATATTCCCATGTAGTTAAGTTTGCAACATAGCAATTTGTAAGGCTGCAGCCTTTTGACAGCTCGCCCCACCACCACAGGAGAGGTAGACAGAAGCAGTGAGGGGCCTGATCCTTCCTCCCTATCCCCATCCCCAATGGGGCCTGCCCATGTCTCCCACAGCTGGAGGGTCAAGTAGCCCCTAAGCTGTAGGGGGCCCAGTCCTTCCCTCTGTGGCAGTGGCACCCCCCCCCACCCCCTGGGGCCTCCCAGCTGAGCTGCTAGCAGGCTGGATGCTGCTACAACTCGGGCTTAGGGAATACTTGAATCAGGCTGGGTTCTGCCTCTAAGCTGGGGCAACACCCATTCACCCAGGCAGCCCTAGGGGGTGCCACCACTGCAGAGGGTAGGACCGGGGCCCCCCCACAGCTCAGGGCCTGCCAGCAGCTTGCCCCCCCCCCCCCCCCCCGGGCCCGGGGGACAGGGACCAGTGGCAGGAGAGACAGTCAGGTTCCATGGAAAATAAAAAATAAAAAAAGGATTAAGCCCCCTCACCACTTTTTTTCCCAGAGGAGCCTGTCCACGCAAGCTGCTGGTGGGCTGTGCAGCCCCTGAGCTGCAGGGCCTTCCCTTAACAGTAGTTGCACTGCCTAGGGCCACCCTGGTGGGGTGCCCCAGCTCGGAGGTAGCACCCGGCTGGATCCAACTCTTCCCTGAGCCCAGCCAGGGAGCAGCATGTAATGGGTTAAACAAAAGGCAAATGCTTCTTGTAGTCAAGTAGTAGCATATACCACATAATGCTTAGATTCATGCATCAGCCAACAGTCAGGGAAAGGGTCTGGAGTGGCAAACATGCCAGGGGAGAACAAGATGAGCAAAAGCTCAGCCACCCCAGATAATGCACTTTGAGAAATCCACCAAATTCTCCCTGCTTTTGTTGACATGCAAAACAAAGTATCTTCTCTACAAGGCTTTTCCTCCTCTCACTATATTCCAGTATCATTAAACAAAGAGATAATTAAGGGTAGCACAGACATAACCCTAGTTAAGTCAATCTAAGAGTAAAGGTTGACCTAAGTGACAAACTGTACACAAGTTCTGAAAGTTAGATTGGGCAAAAAATGCCCAAACTAACTTCATTCACCCAAATGCATATTTTACACTTAGATTGACCTAACTAGGGTTGCTCAGGAACATCAGATCAGGCAAAAAAATGGCTGGCCTGATCAAACTTTAGCCCACCTAGGAGATAAACTATGTAGGTCAGACTAACCCATGCCTGATCTAACCCAAACTAGTGTACCAGTGCCGTTTCAGAAGGACAATACCCCTGCAGACCTGCTAACCCTGCTTAAAAGAAGCTATATAATTGTAGAGTGGGTCCTGGGAATGTGTGTATAGGTTTGCAGCGCAGCCCCAGGGCTGGGAAAGCCTAGTGGCTCACATCATTCACAGGCCCAGCCCCAGCCCACCTCCCTCACAACAGGGCTATCTTTAGCCCTCTGATCCCTTCTAGCCTCCCCCACCCTGACAACCCCTCCTGCAGACCCACAACCTCCCGCACCCACCATCTGTCCCCATGGACCACCCCCCGTCCGAATCTAGCAACCCTGCCAGGAACTGTTAGCCCCCAAATCCCCTCCCCCCAACAAACCAACTAGCCCCCAAGATCCCACCTACCCTTCCCCACACCCCAACTCACTTAGATTGGGCTCCCAGCACTGGCAAACATCTGTACAGTCAGCACCCAATCTAAAAATCATACTGCTTAAAATAAGCCAAGTGACTGTAGATCAAATCCCAGAAATGTCCCTACACAGCCAAAGTTAATACCCGTCCCTCACAACCTGAACACTAAGTACCGACTTTCTGTACCAACTCATCTCCTTGGGACTATTTAAATTTGGATTGATGCTACTTGGGGAAGTGAGGGAAGCCAGAGAAAAGTTTCCTTCCCCTTTTTCAAGCCCCACTTTAAATCTCCCTAAAGTTACACTGGCCAGAGGCTAAGTGCAAGCATTGTTAGTCTGCCATTTGTGACAAGTCTAAATATTGATGTATCAAGTGTTATAGCAAACTATTTGTTTAATTCTCATCTACCATAGGTTAGTTTATTTCCTATCTATGGAGACTTTTTACCATCTTGTACCATCTATACATTTCCCAGAGCATGACAAAGGGACTTTGATCTCAAAAGCTTGCGGACAAGGGCATTTTTCTTATGATTTCCCAGTTGATCTAATAAAAAGTATCATTTTGGAACCAAAAGTTCTAGTTTTTTGTATGTATAAATTAGGTAAAATTTTCTTCTTACCCCACAGTTCGGCTGGAATGAGCTAGAGCCAAATCAATAAAGTCACTAAGGGGAAACTTAGGTGATGGCAGAGCTCTATATCAAGGAGCTAAGTTAACTGCTACAGTCCAACATCCTGCAGTCTACCAGCACAAAAAAACCCTAAAAACAAAAACCTTACCCAAGAGAATCCAAATAAGCACCTGGCTGAATCCTTCACATACACTGGTCCAGTGAATTCTTGCCCTGCCAGGGCAAAGGAGCCAAGTATATAAAAGGAAGCTTCAGCTCACCTTCTACTTAAAACTACAAACCTGGAACTCTTACAAAGGAGCAGATGACTAAACTTGACTTCCAGAATGCAGTGCTTCCCTCCTTAAGGTCATTTGCTTCTCTATCTGGAGTCCCAAAATCCCACCAAAACTGTATTGCTAATAACCACAGAGTAAATTTATGTGAAGGCACAAAAGAATTTGGAAAGTTATCTGATCTCAGATGTTTAAAAATCTGTTTTACAGCTATAACATAAACAATATGTCAGCATGTGGAACTAATGACTAACACCTTTATCCAGAAACTTTATTCAGATATCCAAAACACTGCCTATTATCCAAATACACTAACTTAAAGCTAGTGTTAAGTTAAAGCAACATCAGTTAAAAGAGTTGAAGATCTAGCCCTGTAGCCTTTTTCTGTATACATATCCTGGGGAGAAGGGGTGGGGAAGGGTGATTAGAAAAAGCTCACTTTATAATGGATTCAGTAAATTGGTGTACAAGACAAATATAGGGTCAACACTGTACCTACCTACAAATTTGGGTTAACTGCAGGACAAGGTTCCAAAAATCAAGTTAAATTCTTACTATTGTTGTCATAATTTGTGCAGCTGTCTTGATTCGGCTTTGTTTTTATTTGCAAGACAACAGAAAGAGAATAAGAGACTCCAATTTTTTCTTAAACTGGGTTCCACTCCCAGAAATACAGATACAATTCCTCAAGTTCAATAACAGTTGAGTATGCATAGCCAATAGCTACTAATAGGTGGGATATAGTTATTAAACAGCTGTCACACATGAAACAATGTAGCCAGAAAGCAGCAGAATGGCAGTGGAAGTAGCAGCAGCAGCCAGGCAGACACATTCCCCTTCCCAGCCTGTTCCCCCAGGACAGTGGCAGCAGCCACAAGTAAGCTGGCAGACATGCAGGTCACAGGTGAGCCACAAGGGTTGGGGAATGCAGATGAGAGCTCCAGCAGCAGGGGGAGAGTCCAGATTGGGAGGAGGGGGGGATACTTATCTTTCAGTCCTCAAAACCCCAGTTCATCTGAAATGTGCAACTGCTCCAAACTTGAGCCAACATGAACACTGATCAACATTTGAAAAGCTTAAAGCATAATATGTAACAAAGCCCTCAGTGAGCATTCTGCAAGCCCTGCTCTGCAGCAGAACCAACTGGTAGTGAGCACTGGTAGTGGTATGTTCTGCCTCCATATTCCTGTACTCCCCCCACCTTCCACTGGAACTGAGAAACTGGAGGCCCCACTTTTCTCCCAGGTCTGGCAGGAGGGTAGGAGTACTCCAAGAGAGTAAGGGTAGAGGCAGAAAACACAGGAAAGCACCTCAGCTAAGTACAGATAGTCAGAAAACCCAAGGCTGAATAGACTAGTCTGCAAAGACTGAATCAAAGCTGCAGCGATTGTACTGATAAACAAATGAACACACATTCACTTTTGATTCAGGAAATACAGCCACATGCCTGCAGTGGCTCAAGCCAGAATCCAGGAGGCACTACAGCATGCCTGCCAGCCATTGCCAAAGAGGAGGGAAGACAGAAGCCCTCCAAGACTTTTCTACTCTCCCCGCTGGAGGACAGGGGGCATGGCAAGTGCTCTGCCTGGGTAGAGGGTAGGCGGGGGGGAATGTAGTGGCACTGAATTAATAAACACTTGAACAAGAATAGTTTTTTTCTCTGAAAAACTATAAGCTGAAGAACTATAAACACAGCATGGGCTATGTGTTCACTTACTCTTTCTGCTGCCCTTGAAGTAGCTGGGATTTGTAGTCCAGAATCAGAGTAGCAGGATTCTGCAGAGTGGCTTTTCACTTCCTCTTCCTGCTTCCAGGTGCCTCTGGGATTTGTAGTCCACAGTCACAGGCAACAGTAAGTTTTGTCAGGGGTGAGTTTAACCTCTAACTCCCTGGGCCCAGACCCCAGCCAGGGTTTGCCAGGGTGGGGGCAGCAGCCTTCTTTGCTCCAGCTAGGGAGCAGAGGGTTGGGGCCAGCCCTGCTCTCTGGAGCAGACAGCACAGTACAGCCCAGGGAGGAAAAGCATGCTAGGGTCCTCTGATTAAACTTGAACCAGGAAAGAGTCAGGGATAGAAGTTTTATAACTGATTTGGGTAAAACCGATTTAAGTCTGATACTGCATTCAACCAGATTTCTCTTAAACCAGTTTCATCCACTTTGAAACTGGTTTATGTGCACTGAACTTCTGTTCTGTTACAGGTTTAAACCAGTTTCTGATAATTTAAACTAATTTATGTGCAACTTCTGTTCCTAGCTTTGGTGACAGTTGCCTCTGCTCTCTGTCAGTGAGTGCTCAGCGTTTCCAAGTCTCTTGTGAACTTCTGTGTCCTGCACCTCTGAATCCATGCCCCATTAAGGACGCTCACTGACAATCTATCCCACTTTCCCTACCTCCATCCATTGGGGAAAAATGGAGCACTGTGGGATGCTGGAGAACTGAACCTCCCCCGTTGTGCTCCACATAGCAGTACATATAGCAGGAAATGCTTATTTTTGAAGCACTTTTAAATAGCAGCTGTTTCCCACATAGTAATTTTTGGTGCATTTCCACCATTTCTGGAGCGCTTCAAAGAAAGTGTTACCACAAGCTGCTTGAAAGACCATTAGAATTAACTCTAAGGCAAGATGGGAAGTAAGGCGCACACCATTTGCAAGTGTAATTTTAATGACTTTTCAGTAAAAGAATGGAAACAAGTATTTGGACTAAGCAGCAAAAGCAATTTGGCAAAAATGTCATAAGCCTTTCTTGTGGTTTTGAAAGGCAAGCTTGATTTCATACTTGGAACAAGTTTCAAAGATGAATAATTTAATATCTGAAAGGTCCACTCATTTTTCATGAGAAATTTAAAAGCCGGGCTCCTTAAAAACCAATGTTCCACCCAATAGAAAATGCTTTTTGTATCCATCTTGCATATTTATTATTTGCATAAAGGCAGGATCATTTTTCTCTGAAGAGTTCTCCTGCTGCTTACTCTTTAATTCTACAGAAGCTATAAATCTCTGTGAGAAATAAGCAGAAGGAAAAGATAAAGCTTTAGAAATAAAGCATTTGCTTTCATGCAAATACCCCAGTAATAAAAATCATGTGAAAGAGAAACAAGACCTCAGAAAAAAAAAAAACCCAGCCAACCTTTCTATTTAGAAGTCTCTATAACATTTGCTTGGTCCTGCTTTATTTGAGCATGATCATCAATGTGATTGGTTCTTTCACACTTCCTTTGCAAGCTATAAGCGGCCATAGCAGGTGCAAGGAGAGAAGGTAGACAGTGGATTGTTAACCAAAAAACAGAGACACAGAGGTGTATTCCTAAATATAGGGGAAATATTATTCACTGACAGCTTAAACCTCATCATACTAAACAAAAATGTAGGCCAATCTATGCCTTGAGAGGCTTCCTTAACCTCAGCATACCATAAGATTTCATGCACTTTGGATAAGATTTTTCAAAAAACAGGTAACTAAAGCTAAGCCCTTATGACCTTATTTAAGCACCCATCTTATTTTAAAATATTGGACTCATTTCTCCAGAGAATTCATACATACAAAGTTAGGAACTGAACTTATTAACTTATATCTGCAAGAGTCATAAGAGATTAAGTGCCAGCTCATGCTTGACCAACTTCGATAACATAAAGGAAGCAGATTTTCATAATACAACAACTGTTTCTCAAAGGTATGTATAGCTCAACAACAAAAAACAAAAACAAACAACAACAACAACAACCAATCAATAAATCAGATGTCACTTTCTAAAGTTCATCACCATAAGTCAACTTGGAGGAGGGATTGATTGATTGTTTTGGTTGATATAATTCATTATTGAATTACACCAAAGGTAACTATTACCAATTATTAAGGAAGGCAAGAATTAACTCCAGTACAGCTAGAATTCTATAAAGAACCAGAGGAGCTCCAGCATAAACACTTTTATTTAGCTTAGGCAGAATTACTTGGACATGTGTGCTCACTAAGGTGATCTAGAGAATCCCTGCCTAAATACTTGGGCATCTACATTTTTGTCATTAAAATTACTTGGGTGCCTAAAATTCTGTTACTGAACACGAACAAAAGTAATCTCAGGTCAACTCATGTCTCAGCGCCTACAGCCATCAGAGTTCAAAAACTAGGTGCTCTTGCTTATCTATGTTCATCAAGAAGCCTAATCATGCCCATGATCTAGTGGGCATGTTCTGAACAGAATGAACACATGACAGCAGCGAGTTCAGCATAAAGCATAGTAGCCATGGCCACTTTCACTCAATACACATATACATACTCACCATAGAAGTGGGATATGAGATTTGAGGTTAGTTACTGTGCAGGCTGGGAGCGATCTGGGGCCCTTTTTTCGCACCGTGGGCTGTGGCCAGCAGCCTGGACATGCTGGGTCAGAGAAAGCAGGCGACACGCTAGAATTAGGCACGGACGTGTAATGGTTGATTCAAGATTGTTTACTTACACCGTAGATGGTCGCGGTGTAGGCTGAACAGTTTCCCAGGTAAAGCTCCGCTTAAATCCCTATGTTAAGGACTCGGACAAAACTCTGACTCACACGAAGTTGTCGAGGCTCCGTGGAACTTTTTGTGCGCAGGGAAGAGGGATACGTCGAGGATTGCGCTCGGCGATGGGGAGAAGAATCGATAGGTGATCAGTCTATCGATCAGCCAGCTGCAGGTCAAATCTCCATAGAGGCACTCTCCAGCATGCTTGAAGTTCTCCAACTTGGGCGGAAACCACCCAAGCCTCTTATACGGCCAGCAAGCCAATCGCTAGCCGCCACCA
>NW_005841970.1:829061-830010 GCF_000455745.1 Alligator sinensis
CGAATTTAAATACAAATGGCGGGAACTCCTTGCAACGTGCATTTCTATGCTGCAAAGAAGAAATGCACCCTGCAAAGAAAGCTTCAAACGGCGGGAAAATAATTCAGCGGTGCCAAAGCACACACAAACAAAAATGACACCCTTGGGTTGTGACATTCCCCCTTGCTGAAGGCATAGCTGAATTATGCTACACACTCGTCATTCGAGGAGTCAGGAGTTTTATCACGAGTCGCCAACTCAACAAACAAACACAACATTTACCAACACAAATACACATAATCAGATTTATAACAAAATACTACACGATCAGGGCTTCAGTGGGCGTTATGGCGAAGTCGCGCGTCAAGCCCTCACTTCTCGATGATGTTATCCTTCTTGGGGCTTCTCTTCGCCACGCACTCTGAACTGCGGATCTGTAAACAAAACTCTCAAAAAGAAATAGATTAACGTATCTCAACATATTTACAAAATTTCCATGGAACCATACTAGTGTTTGTAATTCTAAACTACCCAGTCTTGTACACTTAACTAGATGAAATTGTTGAGGAGCCGTCATCTAACTCTTCTAGGTAACGGAAACCTAACTCATAGGCCAGTTGCCATTGGCCTGCGTCCCCTAAAATCCGAAGTTGCCGCTTATTGAGTCCGGAACGCTGTAGGAGAAATCCAAACATGTATCACTCTTCTGGTGTTCTCTGTGACAATGATGGAAGATCGGATTCGTGATGTTTTATGCCTTGAATTCTGGTCGGGTGTCGATGGTCCCGATCACTAGATAATCTTGGATCCATCAGGATACGCAGTCGTGACAACTGACGAAGGAGGTTACTCACGGGTTGGTTCACCATTGGGTTGAGCAGAATTCTGAGGACGACGATGTTCTTTCGTCCATAAACCTCAAGACAACTATCTATGCTGTGAACGGTCACTGGAACGGTTCCAGGGTCTC
>NW_005841970.1:830652-855325 GCF_000455745.1 Alligator sinensis
GTCTCCAGATCTTCGCGGAGCTCGGATGGAAGCTCGCGACCCCTTAATCTAGACGCCACCATAAAAGGGGAGAACCGGCCGATCGGCACCGGTTCTTCACTCTCCCGAGCATATCTTAGGCAATGGGCACACTCCCGGGTGAGGGTCGGGTTTACTTTGCCCGCCGGGTTGACTCTGGCGAGGGACACAGTATCGAGGGGCCTGAACAGGACCCGCTTGTCGCTCATCATACACCCGAATGCCGCGGGGTGCAAATACACTTCCCTCTCTCTTGGGGCTCCATCTTTGGAAGCTCCCTCTTCTCCCTTCAGCGAGTGACGTCCGCTGATACATCTCTCACCCGTTCCTCCCACCTGGTGGTAAGCGATATGCGCCTCCAGTTCCATAAAACTTTTCACTTGGCGTTTTTCACTGCGCCAAGGGCAGTTCTTAACTAATTCTAGCTCCAGCGTGCTTTCTCCTGATCCCATCCTCGTCGCCATGTGCAGGCTGGGAGCGATCCGGGGCCCTTTTTTTGCGCCGTGGGCTGTGGCCAGCAGCCTGGACACGCTGGGTCAGAGAAAGCAGGCGACACGCTAGAATTAGGCACGGACATGTAATGGTTGATTCAAGATTGTTTACTTACACCGTAGATGGTCACGGTGTAGGCTGGACAGTTTCCCAGGTAAAGCTCCGCTTAAATCCCTATGTTAAAGGACTCGGACAAAACTCTGACTCACACGAAGTTGTCGAGGCTCCGTGGAACTTTTTGCGCTCAGGGAAGAGGGATACGTCGAGGATTGTGCTCGGCGACGGGGAGAAGAATCGATAGGTGATCAGTCTATCGATCAGCCAGCCTCAGGTCAAATCTCTGTAGAGGCACTCTGCAGTGTGCTCGAAGTTCTCCAACTTGGGCGGAAACCACCCAAGCCTCTTATACAGCCAGCAAGCCAATCACTAGCCACCACGTGGGAATAATTTAGAAACAACCAATAGTGGGGGTAGAATTTAAATACAAATGGCGGGAACTCCTTGCAACATGCATTTCTCTGCTGCAAAGAAGGAATGCACCCTGCAAAGAAAGCTTCAAACGGCGGGAAAATAATTCAGCAGTGCCAAAGCACACACAAACAAAAAAATCACACCCTTGGGTTGTGACAGTTACAAAACTGTTTTGGAGAAGTCTTCAGAAGGGAACAGGCAACCCCAAGCAAACAGAAAGAAAAGCAATAATTCCTATTCTTCCTTGTGTGTCATATTCTTTTGTGCAGAGCCTGACTGTAGTTTAGTGGTTAGGGTATTCAGCTAGAAATGGAAAGACCTGGATTATGGTTCCTACTTCTGGTGTTATTTCTGTTAATTACCCAATGACTGACTAATGCAAAATGCATAAGCTGCCTCAGAAGGGCAATACCCAGGGTTCTCCTTAAAGGAGTGTTCTTACCACTGAAATAGAGTCACAATCCTCCTTCTCTCTCGGGATCAATGATCAGTAAAATACAGGCCCTTAGGAATGGAACTGACAACAGCCAGAATGCTGAAGGAGGGAACCAGGCTTAAAGTAGCTCATGGGAAATGCTTTGGGAGAGGGATGTGTCTAAGATGCCATGTTGCATTCCTTTCCTTACAGTGGCTGAGTTTGAACAGGAGGGATAAAAACTGTTCTCATCCCAGCCAATTACATGGTATGATGTGGGGATTAATCCCTTTGTGGGGGTGGAAGGGTGAAGGAAATGCTATAACCTTAAAGCATAGTGGCCTAGTTGAGTTTTATATGATGGCAAATGCCTCCAGTACCTCAATTGTCGCCTCCTTTTCCTCTTCCAGCTGTTTTAAAAGGCAGAGAAAAAGACAGCACACCAGTCTTTTATACACAAAGCAACAGCTTTGGTGCCCAAATCCAGGGGTACTTTCATGATCTGAATTCCAGTCTCAGATAGATGATTAATATAGGGAGAAATATGGAACCTCAGACTCATCCCTCTCTCCAGTCATTTCCCCATCAGCTAGATTAAGCCTGGCCCCCTCCCCCAGCATGAAAACTGTTGTCAAATCCATTCCTAAGGGCCTCAGTCTCTCCATTCACTGCATAAAATGTACCCATCTAAATCAAGTTTGTAAATTCCACTCCTAGGGTTGGGTTTATACCACTGCTTAAGTTTTCTGTGGCTCTGAGTCTTATCCTCCCAATAAGATATACACATGGAGGCAAAATAATACTTAATCAGAACTACATTATCATCATGATTTACATCAAGTGATGTTTGACTTTTGATCTTGGTTTGTAATATGTGCTGTTATAAGGCTAGTATTTTGGTAGCAGAGAGGGGGTGGCATTGACTACTGCTGGCTGTCAATTCCAGTTACGATGAAGTGCAATTTGAGACCAGTACATAAACACTGCAGAAGGAATTCCTGCAACTCTTATCGGTCGGTATTCTATTAGTTTCTAACAAAGTTGTTGGTCTTTGAAAGCCTGTTTAATCACATTTATGATACTGTTGCTTTTTATGAAAAAAAGCAAAGTGATTTTATGAAGATGAAATCATTTGTTTACCAAGTCAGGAGCAATTGAAAGGAAGAAAGGCTCCTTCACAATACTCAAAGGCTAGCTATGGACATCTGTAGGACGGTGACACAGCAGGATCTGATAAAGGCTCTTCAAGTGAAAACCATCTCAAAAAGCAGATTCATTTCCCACCTAAATTGTAAGGAGTTGTGAGGTATACGATGTATGAAAGATTCGTATACAATCAATAATACCATTCATGTCACTCACAATGCAATCTGCTAGCTTCTGGAGAGGTTTCCTCAAGGGAAATAAAGTAAAGCTTATATTTACTAGTGTTTTTACGTTATGCCTTTTAAAACCAAGGAAATGAACTAAAGACAAACCAAAAGCAGCCTCAATAACTTTGCCTGTGGTCCTAGGGAGGAAATGAGCCAAACTCTTTACAAACAACATGGGTGAAATGAAAGGGGACTAGATTAGGTTTAACCCCCCACCCTCTGAAATAATGCAAAATATATATATGTCTTCTTTAAAATATTCTGTTAAAAGCAACAAGTGACAAAAATATTTCACAAACATGATTTATGGAACATTGGGATGCAACCTAAGGGCTAGTTATCAGAAGACAATGGTCTACTTTTAACTAGAGTCCTTGTCCCATTGCACAGTATCTACACTGAATTTAATGGAACAGCTGTGTTATTAAAAGTATTCCACAAAATTAGTATAGTCTATATTTCAGGTTCTCAAGAAGAATGCAGACTTCTACTGCATTATTGGTTGTGCCAAATGATTTGCCCTCGTAGTTAATTCACCCAGTTTAGTTGTTACAAAATTAGACAGCTTTGTTCAGGCCCCCAATTTTACCCAGCATAAAATACAGGTAGGTACTAATTGAGAAATCCCAGCTTTGGCAGAAAGAACCCCCCAATATTTTACTGCTGTGAGTGAGTACACACTGCAGTGCCATCAGCAAATTTTGATTTTTTATTAGGTATCTATTGATATAGGTCACTTCATAATAAAAGCAACAACCACTAAAAACAGGGTTGTTTGCACTTATAACTTTCCATCTATATATAAACTCCTGAATCTTTGACATTTCCAAGTGGCAAAGTGTTATAGAAAGCAGAGCTCAACATTTGTGTTGAAGGCACATAAAAATTAAATTTCTAGCTCCTCAACAGATTTCCCACTCAATATACTCTTACAAGATACTACTCAAGGAACATAACGCAAGTTTTCAACATCTAAAAACTTTCAGAATCACCCTGAGCTTTAGACAGTTTGTTGTTTTGTGGGTTTTTTTTGGGGGGGGGGGTTATTTTGGGAGGGGTGGGGGACTTAAGTTTGTTTGGGGGGTTCTTTTCCCCCACCCCTTCTTTCCAAGAGGTGGCATACTCTCATAGATATGTTAATTCCTCATGGTCTTTCCTTCTTTTCAGTATAGTCACATATACTGGAATCTACAGACAACCTCTAGTAAAACTAGGAGCACACAATATTACAGCTAGGGATAACTTTTCCCTTCATCTGCAATCAGAAACAGACAGTCCCCTACCCCTCTCCCAAGATTTGGGGAAACATATAAGAACTGGTTGATTGGGCTCCCCCTTTATTTCATGCCTTGCTAACAAACACATACTACTAGGTTATATATAATCAGGGATCTGGGTTTTCCGTTTCCCATGGAAAACTGGAGTAAAATGCAGATTTCTCATTTTAGCAGAGAAACCCATGGATTTTACAGTTTTGCAATGAGCTGGCAGAGGGGATGGGAGGGAACAGGAGGAAGGCAATCAGGCAGGGGCACCATATGCATGGCCACCAGGCAGCCTGGAGAGCAACTCCTGCAGGTAAGTGGCGGGGAGGATTGAGGCCCCCATAGAGAAGAAAGGAGCTAGGCAGGGCTGGGGCTGCTGCCCTGTCAGGCAGCATGTAGGGCTTAGGGCCTGGGGCCTCAATGCATGGCCACAGGGCACCAGCAGGGAGCAGGACAGGGCCATGAGCAGCTCATCTGGGGACCGGGGAGAAGAGACCAGCTCCCCACCACTGCACACACTCCCAGGGGGACAAAGATGTCCCATGGTCCCCAGATCTGTGCACAGGGTGGGGGCAGGGCAGGCTGCCCACTGCAGGCTCAGGCTCCTCACCCTGCTGCCCTCCCCTGGGGCCTCTGCAGACTGGCAGGTGTGACCCAGTGCTTCAGGGCAGAGTGGGGCTGCACAGGAAAGCTGCTTGCTGCTATGAGCTCTGAGCTGTCCTGGTAATGCATCTCCTGTGCGTATAGCAGCAGTGGAGGCAGCAGTGCAGAGTTGTACCCCTTGCTGCAGCCCCATGTGCAGGAGACACATCACCAGGGCAGCACAGAGCTCACGGTAGCAAGAGGCTTTCCTGCACACCCCTGATCTGCCCTGCAGCACTAGGTCACACCCACCAGGCTGCCAAGGCCCCAGGGGAGGCGCCAAGGAGGGCAGAAGACCAAGTCCGCAGTGGGCAGCTCATGCCTACCTCTGCCCTGTGCACAGATCTGGGGGAGTGTGGGACCCTTCTGCCCCCCTGGGAGTGTGCTTAGTGGCAGGGGGCCAACCCCTCTGCCCAAGCCAACAGCAGGCAGGCAGCCAGGGGAAGAGCCAGGCTCCACTCTACTACAGTGGCCAGTGCCTCCTGCTGGGGGCAAAGGGCTGTGGACCTGGGTCCCTGGCCCCATAGCCCTGGCAGCTGGGGGTCCCCTCCAGCAGGGCTGGTGAAGCAGGGGCTGTGGGTGGAGGTCAAGGGACACCAGCGGGGCTGGAGGGCAGGCAATGGGCTAGGAGTGAGGGCGAAGGGGATTGTGGGGGCAGGGGGGCTTTCATTTTAATTAAAGATTTCAGGGGGGTTTAAAAATAGGAGAGTTTGCAATTCTTTATTAGACAAAACCAGGATCCCTGTATATAACAGACTCTTCCAAGCTTGGCCTCCCCCATCTGGGTTTCCCTTGTGGGGGGATGGGGTGGTAAGATATAGAGGTATTTCCCAAATGCAAGTCACTCAGAAATCTCACTTAGGTACCACTCTCATAGATTCTGCAGCTTATAAACCACTCTCCTTTCTTGCATACTTTGAGAAAAGTAAGACAGTTAAATGATTATCATTTCAAATTTGTCATCTTTGACATTCCAGATGTGTGAACTGCCCAGTTCACACTCCTTAGAGCTATTGTTACAAAATCCCTAGAGATACAGGCAAGCATTAGTTTACACTGTCTCCACATTTTAAAGGCTTTTTTCTTTTTTAATTTTCATGGTGGTAAAATTAAAAAAAATAAATAAATCATGAGCGCTGAAAATCTGGATATAAACATGGCCACTTTCAAAATAAAAGCCAGTTATTCTGTAGTACAACCATTCAATTTGAGCCCTGAGGACACACAGTATTACGCAAAAAAAAGTCTATATGCAGTCCAGAATGTCTTTTGTTTTCTAGAACAGAAAATTTCTCTATTTTCCTGCCAGTGATTTCTGCTTGTCATTGTTACAGATATAAATGAAAAGCACAGTATAAGAGCTGGTTCAATTATTAACTAACAACATCCCTCTTCCCAGCAAGAGGAAAGAAGAGCAAAGCCCTTCACCACTGCCTGAGTGCAGGCCATATGAGATGTAGAAAACACACTTATCTGTTAGCTACTAGTTCAACATTTAAAAACTCTTATCCTAGCATGAATCAAAAGTGGTAGTTCAAATACCTTTACTGTTTTCTATACAGTGGTCATATGTGAAGCCTCCTCACAGAAATCCTTAGTCTCCCTTGCAATTACATTATAGTTTCCTTTCAGACAGCAGTAACTTGCTACTGCCTCCTGTTATTTGGGAAGGCAGGGTGTTGCAGGTTGCAATGCTATTTTCCTATTCAGCATCATAAGGAAAGACATTTACCATTCAGAAACTACAAAAGTGATAGTTTTCCTTACAATTCATAGGGATTTTCTAGTCACTTTCTTCAAACATATCACAACTCTCTTCTTCTACCAACTACTATGCTGGCTGTAGTAAATTATTACATTTAGTTTTACCAGGTATATTCCATTTACAAGTACTACAATCACCTTTTGTTCCACCACCGAGTTTTCATTCTCCACTCCATAATCTAATTATGTGCATCTGTTTGCTGATTAAAACCTCCCTTCTGTAGCCACTTTAGATTTAGTCCACTGAGCTGCAGCCTTTAACCCTTTCTCTTTCACCAGTCACCAACTGGCTTAGTTTAATATACACTGCATATAAAAAAATATTTTAAAAGATTATTTTGAAGGTGCAAAGTCAAATACAAAGTTAGGAAAACACAATAATTAAGATTCCCCTTGAAAACACAGCTCATCCCCCCTTGTGTGTTCATCTAATTATCAGATACTATTTTTGCAGAAAGCCCTATGCTTGGTCAGAGCCTGGGACTGAATGTGCTTATTCAATGGATAGAAAGGGATTCTATCTTCATTTGTATGGTCCCATGTATGCACCATATAACCCTGCATTAAATACAGAACTACTGAAATTCTCATGGACTTCTCTGTAGTGTTCTTACAGTACTACCATAAAAAAATATCTTAGATTGACAACAGTATTTAGGTACCTTCCTCTCAGTTACTTGAATAGGAGTTAGATGCCTAAATACTTCATGGATCTAGACTCTAAAGACCTAGAATACAAGTTGCACACCCCGCAACTGTTTTGTTCCTGATCCCTAGAACTAAATCCAGAACCATGTGTTAGGTACCCACACACCTGGGACAGGCACTTCAGAATGGAAACCAAAACAACCAGCATGATGAGCGGGGAGATCCCTGAAGTTAGCATATAACCACCTAGAGCTAGTCAAAAGAAAATGCTGGGTTTCAGCTCAATCTTCTTCCCAACTTTCCTTGAAGTTTGGGCCCTAGCTCACTGTTGTCAGTCCCAAGCAAATCATGTAGTAGACAGACAGAAGTATAACCACATCAGTTTTTTTTTCCCCCACTGTTAGCCAAATGATTGGGCTGTTCAACAGAGGGAACTAGCACAAAGATGCACAAATCTAAAGCCTTCTAAAAATATGCATGTTTATATATACATAAATACACCATTAGTCCAATCATTTAGTGGTAGAGGTGAATTACCTGATCACACATTTACCAACTAACTGGAATATCAATCATGTCCTAAGTATGCTCCTCACCATTAGGTCATAACTGGTACCTAAATTATTTTCACTCCCTACATCTAAGAACACAATAAATTTAATGTGGTTGTCATAGTTCTATTATCTTGTCTTGTACTGATAAACTAGGCAGACATAGCTTATCATTACTCCAGACCCTCTTTATTCTTCCCAGCTATATTTCAGGCCTTCCTACTTAACTCCAGCAGCTGCTTACCATTACCCTTAATCAGTCAATCAGTCTCACATTCCATCTCTACAAGAGACCTTTTCTGATTTAGCCCTTGTAGGCCTGCCCAACAAAGCCTACATGAATCCTATTCACAACTGTAAAAGTACACACTATCTGCAGCTAAAATCCTTTACTGACTAGGTGCCAATATGCTGTTTTTGAAAGAACAAAGATCACTCTTTTCTCTTAAAGGGTAGCAATAACGGTGATGCCATTATCACCCACTTACCCATGATTGCTTTGTGTTTAGAACAGTAGTACAGGAAGTGGGAAATGTCTGTTAAATTCCCACTTCAGCCTGAAGGGATTCAAATCAACATTTTTGACCTCAGAAGAGAGTGCCCTAATCATCTGGCAACAGGGTGCTCTGGTGAGAGCATTCCCCATCTTTGTGTTTGGAGTTGTTCCATGGTTTAGAAAAGCATTCCATATTCATTTGGACAAGGAAAGAGCACAAAAGTAAGAATAATTCTGTAGCTTAGTTGTTAATGAACTGACCAAGGATGGTGGTTTCTGATTTTCTACTCCCTTGCCCCTGCCTCCCCAGATTGCAGGATGGTCTATGCCAGCATTTCTCAATCCATGGGTCGTGACCCAGAAGTGGGTCACAAGAATATATGAAAGGGTCACAAGCAAACTTTAAAAATGGATTCTCCTTTAAAAGGAGAAAAACAGGGGAAACCACAGCTTTTCCCATGCAGGCTGTCACAGTTCCAGCCTGCAAAGGGATGTTTGCCCCTTCCCCCTGCCCCACACATCTGCCCCATACACTGGGGGGCTGGGGCCTGGAGGTGGGGAGAAGTGGATTGATCTGGTATTTTATGCAGAGTAGAACAACTTCAATAGGAGTATAAAATAGCCCACTCATACTGGCCTCTGGCTAGATCAAGGGTGCTCAACCCCTGGTCCTTGGGCCATATTCAGCACTCAGAACCATGTTATCTGGCCTGCAGGGCTCCTGAAGGTTCTGGAAATTGCTAGTGGGAGAGTGGTGGCATTGCTACCAAACTCCATGACTCCTGGAGAGCCTGAGGCCCTGCATGTTGGTTCAGGTGTCCAATCCCAGTGTATATGGCTGGGCAAGGGTGGTGCTGGACCCCAGGGCCCAATCCCAGCATGTGGGGGTAGTCAGTGGTGGATTTAGAGTTAGTGGGGCCCCGTGCACAGCTTCATTTTTGCCTTCCGCCCCCCATCCCCCTCGGGACCCAGATAAGAAAAAGGACATTTGAGACAGCGAAAAAATAGTGAAGCAAATTCTTTGCTAGACTACTTAAAAAAAAACCACATTTAGAGTACAGTTCACAGAATGCAGAAAGCCTGGACCACTTTGTGACTTGCAATGCTTATTAAGTTCAGTCATTTATCAGATTTGTCCTGCATTTTGGAGCCTCCTGTTGTTGGGGGCCCCATGCCACTGCATGGTTTATTTCATGGTAAATCCACCACTGGGGGTAATGCCTAGCTGCCCCTTCCTGCCCCTGCACACTAGAATTGAGCTTGGAGCACCAGGCTTGAGGACCCAGTCTTGGCATACAGGTCTTAGTCTATCCCACAGACCAGCCCTGTGCCACTCATCTGACCAAAAGTTTGAGTACCACAGAGCTAAATGATTAGAGAATACTGAAAGGAGGGAGATTTGGGCATGAATCCCTTACCTCAGGCCAAGGCAGGAATTAAATCAGGATTTCCCACTTCTTGGGTAAATAATTTAACCATGAGACTATTAAGACAAAGGTAGTACCACCACTATCATTTTAAAAGAAAATTTTTGCAGCACAATTTTGTAGGTGTGCAATCCTGTTGCCACACATAAAGTGTACTCTGAAAATACATGCAGGGTTGGGCCTCTCAGGGGATTTATGCAGGGAAATGCCTAGTTCTGAGTCCTAATTATGAATTTAGGCATGAACTGGGTGCTAAACTATTCAGACGCAGCAATTCTAGACATACCCTAAGACACAGATCTAGGTAACTAAGAAAATGTCAAGTAAAAAAAGCAGGCGCTGAGTATTTTAGGCGTCCCCAGGATTAGGTGGCAGCTGAGCAGGAGTTTTTTGGATCAGTTTTGGAGTAATACTAACAATAAATTCATTTTGGTTGCCAAAGTTGCAGACAGATGAATAAACTATACCATTATATAAAGAAGGTGGTGGGAAGTTACCATACGTCAGCTGGTGTGTGGTAACAGTTTCATGTGGCTGCTGTATCCTATGGTAAGAGGGAACTAAATAACTTAGTCTTGAATGAAATAGCAGCAAAATTACATGGGCTTCCATATATTGTGGGATAGAATATACACACAAAAGAGTTGCTACAGATTGTCGGACACATGGTATATTTCCTTCCTTTTGACTCAGTATGACTATTCATCGTCACACCCAAAGTCCTCCATTGTACCTAGCCATTTTTTCTTTACAGTCATTAATGAATTTATCTTTGCAACATCTCCTTAAGGTGAGGCAGGACTATTATTATTCCTATTTTACACATGAGTACATGAGGCACAAAGATTACTGATGAAAAACATCAATTTTTAGGTGCTCAGTTGGAAAAAAATCCTTGGGCCTGATTTTTCAGAGGTCAAATACACAACATTTTATACTTGTTCCTTTTTAACATGTCTGCTTGTGTGCTCCATTGAAAAATAGGTCTAACTGGTTGTTTTTTTTGTCTCTGTTTATACACTGTATTGCCTATTGACTTCCCATTTATTTAAGTCTAACTTGGAAAGGTTGTTAGCACTGTCTTTTTAATTATAGAACAAAGTGAATTTTGATTTTATTGACTCAGATTGTATTTTTTTGTTTGGTCTTTGACACTGGCCAATATTAAATGCTTCATTTGAAGGGATAATGGACAATTATGTAATAAACTGCCTATACAAGGAGTTTCTTTCTAACCTGCTCACTTTGTAGCCAGCTTATGAACAAAATATGTAATTGTGAATGTTCTCATTATTCATCCAAAAAGGCCAGTTCAACTAAGCATTTACTCTACATGGTACTTTGCAGCTGTGAGTTACATAGATTTTGGGGCTGACTTTAATTTCACTGATACATTCTCCTTCAAAAAGTATTGGTACTTCTAGGTATTCCACTTGTATATATCTTCTGGTCTGACATTCTGCTAATTTTTCAAAGACTGATATTCTGTTTCATGTATCTTTTCTTTTTGAGAAGTAGCTTGGGTTAGGATGTCATACCTGATATTGGGAATTTTGGTGTCACAGCCAACTCTAATCAGCTCACTAAAATATTTTTTTAAATACCCCAGTACTCCCTGTGGATATTAGGGAATGGATGGGGAGAGTGTATGAAAAACAAAAATATTCTTCTTTTCCTCTAACCACTTTTAATTTATGTTTAAATAAATGTACATTAACTAACATGCAAGCTACAGCTACCCTTGAAATTCTTAATTGGATAGATTAATTAATTCTTTCTTGAGTAAGATGATAAGCTTTCACTGTTCATTACTATCTAATTCTGGCATCATTTTGTACACTCATTATTAGAAAATCCTTCCTTTGATGTGTTCCAAACTTCACTAGTAATAAGGGAGATTTTGTACATAACCAAAGACAGAGGGTGAGCATATATGACATGTTTACACTAGTTTTTGGTTTTGTACAGTGATTTAAATTACACTAGGATCCAAAGCAGAACAAAAATTAGTTTATCCTGCATTAACAGATTGTGGACTGCTATATAGTACCTCATCACTAGGTTGCAGGGGAGCAGATAATAGCTTCAGTAAAAGGTTTCCTAGGATGATCAGTTAAACTTGGCTAGAGTGGTAGATTCTGGACAGGTACATCAATTAAATTTACCCAGTATGTAAGCATCCCTGTTTTTTTCAGGTTAATTGTACAGTAGAGTAACTTACTATAGCATAGAGTTATATGTAATGTGTCTGCTTCACTTTTACCCCAGTGTAAGGTAGACTTGAGTAGTCTAAATATATTGTGAGTTGACATCCAGACAGGGAAAATAGACCCCGTCACATCTACTTTCTTTGTAACATCCTGTACAACATAAAGTTGTTCAGAAAGCATAAATACAAGCCTCAATCTCCACTGAAAACCAAAGCCAAAACCTAAATTAGATATTTTAGTTTGAAAAAATGGTTAATATTGATGTTGATATTATTGTTATTATAATTAATGTTAATATTCATGGACATCTGTACTCCCTGGTTCCTGCCAAGACCAAAATTGAAGTGCCAAGACACCACAACAAAGGCTGTTCTCATGGTGTTTCCAGTGAAAAACAGAAGTGCCAAAAATCTCATTAAAAAAATTTTGCCTCAAAAGATTTTCAGACTTTAGTCTGGTAAATTCTGATTATTGAAATAGACATCTAAACTTTAACCAAATTGAACTTCAAAACCATTATCAGCTCTGCCCATTGTTTATTGATGAATTTCATTTATTTACAAGAATCCCTCAGTTGAGAGAGAGACTACCATGGAGACTACATTTAATCCAGGAGGGATGGATGAAACACTCTAGATCAGTGATTCTCAACCAGGGTGCAGTGCCTTGAGATCCTTGCAAGGGTGCAATTCAATATTAGCACTGTTAAGTGTGCAAACATAATTCACAAGATAAACCCAGAGGTTATCTCCAGGCAAGCAGGGGCAGGCGCTTGCAGCAGTGCAAATAGTACAGATCTGTGCTGCTACTTTGTGTGGCAGTGCATGCCCCTGCACATACCTTTTGTTATGGACTGTGCCCAGGCCATCCCATCTCCCAGCCAGACTCCATGTGCTGCAGGGAGGACTGGCTGGGGCACAGGGTGCCTCAGCATGGGGCTAGCTGGCAGGCAGTGTGGCAGAAGGCCACCTTTGTTTCTCCCCAAAAACTCTGCTATGTGACAATTTGATTAGGATGGGCCCAGCAGGGGAGACACACCTTTACCCTATCTCTTTAGGTACCTTAGCTGGATACATTCCTGAGGGAGGGGAGAAACCTGCTTCCTCTGCCTGCATGACTAGTATCACATACCTGGGTGAGGGGCTTCCTCCCTGGTGGGCTAGAGTCTGCCCAGCAACTAGTGATGTATTTCAAATTGGTTGGCTGACAGCCAACAGATGCTGGCCTCTATTGGACCAAGTAAATGAGGTCACAAGGGCTATATAAGTTAAGGACTGCCCAGGAGGAGGGGGCAGCAGCCATAAGGGAGACTCAGAGAGAGAGAAGAGCTGAACCATCTGAAACTTGCTCTTTCTCTCAAAACTCATGATCAAGGAACTGCCTGCTTCCAAAGGGAATCTCCACCTGCCTCTGGATGATACTTGTGAGTAAGCTACCTGAGATCTAACTACATATATAGCTTGCAGTAACTCAGATGTGTGATCAAAGGCTACCCAGCCAGGGGAGTTTGCTCTACAGGTTTTCTCTGATATTGCTCTACCCTGCACCCTATTCTAACCCTACCCCTTGTAACCAATAAAGTTCTCCTTTGTACCTATTTGTGGGAGACTTATTGGGAGTGGAGTGGGTCTAGATTATGCCTTGGGGCCCCCTTGGTTCGGCTGACTAAGGGAGACCACTACTTGTGCTTCTGACTGAGGGAAGCGTCCCAACTTCTTGAAGTGAATCAAGTACCCCCGAGGGCTACTAGGCCTGTGTTTCCCAGGGTGCGTGGAGTAGGAATTAGTCCAGAGCCCTGGGTGGTGGCAGTGGAACCCCCAGGCTAGCGGGTGTGCTCTAGGAAGGGGGTCGGCCAGATGTGAGGCGCTCTCCAGGGAGGCACTAGGAGCCTGGAAGGTGGTTGGGCACAGTGAGGTGGGTGGCTCAATGCAGGAGTGCCCCCTACTGGCCCACCACAGGTTTAATGTGCAGTATGTGAGGTTTGTGGTGCTACAGAGATTTGTGGCACCACAAACTGTATGTGCCAGCACATCTGGCTGCACCCAGAGATTTCAAATAGGAATCCATAGAGTTAAAAACATTCTGAGCTGCTGTTGTCTTTCTGAGTTTTTTGCAACAGAAAAACTGTTCTATTACTTTTTCATAATTAAAAAATAGTGAAATTTAAGAGCTGGCATTTCCAAAGGGTGCCTTGAGTCTAACAAGGTTGAGAACCACAGCTCTAGATCCAGATACCTTTCCAGCATCCTCTTGAAGCTAGGCCATTGCACCTTACATTTTATATTCATTGGATAAAGCAAGCAGAGGGAGTTGGGGAAGTTTCTGCTCCATTAGGAACAAGAATCTAGGATAGAATCCAGGGTCCTACCCTTCCAGGGCAACATCCATCTCACTGAGCCACAAATCCTTTGACTTATTCTTTCTCCTTGCCCCATATAGATCCTTCTCACTGCTGCCCAAGAGGAGTCTACTTTAAGCATAGAGCATACAGAAGGGTCATGATAATGCCTATCCTGTGGCCTGCTGTTGGAGAACTTTACTGAGAAGACTGAAACGCATGTTCCAACTCTGACTAAGGGAGGCCTAGAATATAGGTTTCCTGATTTCTGAGTGAGTGCCCTAGTAATTAGTTTATTTGGTTAAAACATTATTAGAGGATCCTTCTCCCCCATGTCTAACACCAGCTAATCATAGATTTTTTTTTATTTGGTTACTATTTCAGTATTTACCCAGCCTCATGGGTATACCCAGGACAAGTCACTGTGTACTTGCTGAGCCAGATCATGACCATATTGGGCATACTCATGTAACCCTGGGTGCAACACTACCTGTGCCCTCACCTGAATAGTGGGATCCTGGGGTACCCAGTAGCCAGTGGCTCTGTCTAGCTCCCTGGGTAGCTGCTGCAGGGTCCCAGAGCAGAGAGCCTCCCCTTACAATCAAACAGCCTTGCAGACCATTATAAAACTATTTACAGGTTTTAATTATTTACAAGGTAACATATAACCAATGCAATAGAACAAATGTTGCACGACTTAACCTGGTGATGGTGGCTTAAGGGTTAATGCTACTTGGATACGCATTACACTAGGGGAAAGTATACAAATTACCCACAATAAATAAGGAATCAATAAATAAATACATTGATACTCCAACTAATAAACCATCAAGAACTTATTTATACAGTCCATAACTTGTACACTGTCTACTGAGGACCCTGTGTGCACTGCCCCTGCACAGGATCTGCGGGTGCTCCCTGGTGCTGGAGTCCCTACCATGAGCTCCAGGGGTCTCGGTGCAGCAGGCGGTGCCCCTGCAGTCCCTGCAAGAGAGCTGATTCCTGCCCAGACCCCTTCCCAGACTCAGCAGGGAGCAGTGTCTGGGCTGCAGGTTGCAAGTTTTCCCTGCCCAGCACAGCCTCACAGCACCGAGCAAATGCAGCCCCTCCCCGGGCCCTGCCTACCCCGGGGGTTCTGGTGGCTGGAGCAGTCCCTGCCCCTCTAGCCCAGGGCTCACGCCCACACCCTGAGACTGCCCCTCCCCAGGGCCTTGTCACTCACAGGGGAAAAAACAGGGCAGTCTCAAGCAGTCTCCCCCTGGCCCTGCATCCCCTCCCCTGCTGTGCTCACCCAGCCACACCGGGGCTTGCAGGAGGGTCTTCCCAGGCTCAGTCTTCTCACAGGCAGCTCCTCTCTTGTCCTGCCCTGACAGGGCTCGGAGGGGAAGGGAAGAAGAATGAACATAGTGCAGCACTCTCGATGCAGCCTCTTGATTCTACTTCTGTAGGGCACTGCCAGGGGGTCTCAGAGGGACGGCCATGGGGAGATCCTTTCCCTGGTCTCCAGCCTGTCTCTCACCCCCTCTCTCCTTTGTTCTCCCCCCTGGGAAAACTGCTCCCCTCTTTTAACCAAGTTGCTCAGCCAATCCAGGCAAGGGCTCTTCCTGGGCTTTTGCTAATGTCTGTCACTCAAACTCTGTTGGGGTTATATCACTCCTCCCACTTCCAAGAGTGCTACCTCCAAAAAAGCTTCACTCACCCTCAGGGCAAACAGTGTCCCTACTGGGACAAACTCTGTCTCTTCGTGATCTGTCCCTCTGCAGGGCAGCCTTTCCTATTCCTTTAGGAGGGTCCATTTTTAATGCTGCTACACTCAATAGATCCAGAGGTGCTTGATGTTAGGACTCCTGCGGCTCAAACCTGAATCTTCTGGACTCACGGGCACAGGCTTGGGCTGAGCACCACCAAACAGCTGGCTGAGTGTTGGACCGAGCGCAGCCTGTCTCCTCCTATCAGGTTCCCAATGAAGGACCATGTGACCCATCAGAACCAATGCAAACCACAAACTCTTGATGAGAAACGCTCCCACTTGCCTTGCGGCCCTGTCCTGGCAACAGTGTTTGTAGCCCTGCTACATGGGACCCTCCCACCTTGCTCTTGTCTTTCCTTTGCCTTGGACCCTCCTGCCTTGGTACCTCTTTCCTGCTGCCCCTGTTGTGTGTTTTGAACTCTATGGATCTTGACTCCTGGTCTGGCCTTGAACATGGACCCATCTTTATCCCCAGTGTGATACCTTGGACTGACACCTGGTATTGTGACTCTTGGCTTCAGCTTTCGCTCCTTGACCCTGACCCTCCCTCCCCACCCCCCCAATCAAGGTCATACCCTTGACACTCAAGTGTCCACAGCTGAACTGCAAACTGTGTGTAAGGAGAAAAAAAATACAGGTTTATGGTGTTCATGTATATATAGCAAATGCTGCATCAATCTTATTAAGGCCTTGACTTTTTAAAGAGACTTGACAAATGTGGTGAATAACACTCTCTCTGCAATTGCTTGTGTACATTTTTTTCAGTACACCTTCTCTTGTAAGCACAAATGACAGAATGCACATAAATAAAGCCTGTTATTGCTTTGTATAAATAAAAACTAACATTTGCACAGATAACTGATAGTGAATAAAATTGCTTACCTAAGTGGTTGCCAAGGATCCTAGTTTTCTCTGTTTAAAAATCACAAATTCTCTGATTACACCCCACAAAATCTGTGATTAAAATGAAATGCTACTATATATATAGGTATTGATTAAACACAATATTTTATTGATATATTTACAATTTTAAAGCAATTTAGAAGCCTACCAGTGTCTCAATCACTATAAATAAAATAATTTCTAAGTAGCTATAAATTTTGGTATTTGATTTTGGGATTGTATCATGGAAAATCAGAGCTTCCTCTGCCCCCTTATCTCACTAGGATGAAGGCCCAGGCCCTTCACTCCCAAGCCACAGCCCCACACCCCCTGGTGGAGTGAGCCCTCAGCTGCCAGTGCTACGGGGCCAGGGACAGGGGTCTGCAGCCCCCTACCTCCGCCACAGCCACACCCAAGCCCCAGCTACCACCGGTGGGAGGTGGTGGCTGCTGTGGTGGAGCAGAGCATGAAGCCTGGCTCCCCCCCACCCCCACCATGGGTGGCAAGGCTGGAGCACCCCCTGTTGAGGGTGGGGGGCAGGCACGGCTGCCTGCCAAGGGCTTGGGGATTCGCACTCTGCTGCCTTCTCCCAGGACTTCTGCAGGTGGGACCCTGCATGGCAGGGTAGAACGGAGCCAGTTGGGGAGTCTCATGCCACCACTAGGAGCTCTGCACTACCATGCTGAACTGCCCCTGCCTGCCTGGCAGCAGCGAGGGGCACAGCTCTATGCCACTGCCCCCACTACTGCTGGGTGAGCAAGTGGCACTTTACCAGGCTGGTGTGGGGCTTGCAGCAGCAAGGAGCTTCCCTGCTCAGCCCCGCACTGCCCTGTCCTGCCAGGTCCCACCCACTGGGCTGTAGAGGCCCCAAGGGGAAGGCAGCAGGGCAGGAAGCCCAAGCCCAAAGTGGGCAGCCCACCCCACCCCCACCCTGCGCACAAATCTGGGGGGCACGTGCTCCCCTTGCCCCCCAGGAGTGCACACAGTGGCGGGGAGTCAGCCCCTTCCCACCCCCAACGGGCTGCCCACGGCTCCATCCCACTCCCTGCTGGAGCCCTGAGGCTGCAGATGGGCCTGGGCCCCAAGTTCCACACACCACCCGCACTGACCAGCAGCCCTAGCCCTGGTCCTGCCCAACTCCCTCCTTATAGGGACCTCAACTCCTCTCCGCCCACGCTCCCCCACCAGACGTAGCTGCGGGAGTTGTTCTCCAGGCTTCCTGGCGGCCATACATATGTGTGAGCACACACGTGCATATGGTACTCCCTGTGTTACCAAATCTGCCCATTACTTTGGGGTGTGCTCATTTATTAGGGATAGTTTCTAGGGTCTTGGTGATTCTGTCAATGTGCTGTTGTGTTAGTATACGGAGCTGTATTTCTCCCTTCTGCAAGCCCTCACCCCCAGTGGAGCTATCTTGCAGGACTCAATCTCAATGGGACTGGGTTCCTCCAGTCACCAAATCAGTCATACACACAAACACACACAAATTAACGTGACACGCCTGACCTGGCCGGGCTGATCAGCATGGACAGGCTGACACCCTCATATGCCAAGAATCAGTTCATAAGAGCAACAATAAAATGCAGTCAGACACAAGCACACAGGTAAACAGAATCCCTCTGAATCCGGCTGGGTGTCCAGCTGACACCCTCATGGGCCAGCATTCAGTTCATAAGGGCACGTCTGAGTCAAACTGGGTCAATCAGCCTATACAAGCTGATCCCCTTATGTGTTTCAAACTCAGCACGTCAACTCAGCATGTCCCAATCCTTGGCCTCTTGATGAGCAGACCCCACAATAATTTGGGCTTCACAGGGATCTTTAGTGTAGGTAAAAGAAGCGTTGCTGCAGAGCACGGGAGGAAAGAGAAGCAGAGAAGGAAAAATATACCCAATTACTACCAGTTTGACTATAAAAGTTATTTATTGCTAAGCATATGAAATATATAATAGTACTAGTAGTAATAGACATGCAAAAGAAAAACAAACACCAACAATGACAATACTACCCTGGTTTCACTAAGTATTTGGGGAAACTTAGCTCAAGCTTAACTGATACAGTTCAGGTTCAGAAGTTTATGCCTAGAAAGAAGACAGAGAACGCTGGGATCTCACCTAGTCCACGGTACTCAGGCTGCAAAGCTGACAGGCACAGTCCGTAGCACAATCCTTGAAGAGAGAGATGATCTGTTCTTCCAGCGTCCCAAGAACGACAGGGGATGGTGTCAGCACAGGGGTTTTCTTCTTCTCCTTCTTTCCTCCTGCTTCTACTTCTTTTCCTTCCTTTTCCTCTTCCTCTTCTCCCTCTAGCAGCACACACACTTACAGATTTTTATACCCTCAGTTCAGCTGCTTCGAAGCACCCTCAGTAGTGTAAATCATTGTCTTTTCTATTGACAAGGGGTTATCTGGTTTGGACCATCTCAGGAAACTGATTGATAATCAGGAAACACTTAAGATTAGGGAGTAACCCAAATACTTGGGAGCCAGCTTGAAATTCCTATGGGTGGCAGATATACTGATGGGATATCTCATGGTTTCTTCAGGAACAATAGATAGCTTGCAGCATCAGGATTTTGGATTTTTACTTGTTGTGCACAAGCCTCAGCTTAGCATGACTTTTCCAGATCTTACTATAGTCTTTTAACAGACTTAAGACAATTATTGGGGTGCTCATAACCTTTTGTGGAGAGGACTCCCACCAGTCGTCTCGGGAAAGATATGACAACACCTGGGATTAGGGCTCCAGCAGGCTGGATGCTGTGATGAACCCTTAACCATTGTTCAAATGTTGCCCATACCCCCTCTGACTCGGTCTCTTGCCTCAGCATTCCCTAACCCGGCAACCGAGTTTTAGTCAATCAAGTTTAAATAGGCCTCCCATAGTGGGACCGGGGAATGTACGGCCCGAGATGCCTATTAAACTTAGAGCTGTGTGTGTGTGTCTGGGGGGGAAAAGTCCTTAGTAAATCCAGATTATGTCTCTCTCACTGCATCTTAATCAGTTTCATTTAGGTAGAGGAGGGGAGGGGGGGGGGTGAGTCCTTTGTGAGTCAGACAGACTGCATCCTGTACCAGGGTTGCCCAAGAATACAGAGCTGAGACGTAACACCTGCCTGATGGCTCTCTTCCCACTTCCCCCAGCCCCTTGCAGAAGTGTAAAATTCACTTGTTTCTTTGTTAAAAGTGGAAAATCCACATTTTTTTCTATGGAAAATGAAGGACCTAGATCCCTGGTGATTACACATATACATTAGAATTTGCATAAATAGAGGCCACATAGTGAAAACCTGACCCTTTTCTTTTAATTAGTCAAAACTTTTTAAAAGATAACAGATAAAAAGCACAATAATTGGTAAAGGTCATGTAGACTATATTATAGAAGAAACAACCTCCCTTTTTCATCTAAAAAATCACTGTAGCATGGCTCTTTTTTGAAAAGGGATTTAAACTGTCCCATATTTAATTAAGAATAAACTCTCCCTATCCTAAAGATCTGAATTAAATACTCTGGATGAGAAAGTGCCATCGTTGTATGATCAAATTAATAATGTTTTGCTGTAAAAGAAAGGCTTCTTCCCCACCACCTCTGAAACCCAAATGCTCTCCTGAAACATGTAGTGGTGACAAAACCTAATTAATTTCACTCCTGCCACAAAATATTGTAATTCATATATTGTGACTTACTACTGGTTACTATGGCATCAATCCATTTTTTTCCAAGGCAAATGACTTGCAACTTGAGAGCTGGGAACAAATTTTATACAAAATCCCATGATAGGCATGAAATTAGCACATGCCACTTTATTATTCCTCTATCCTGTTTTATGAATCACACACTGCAATTTTCAGTCCTAATTTCTCTATTTAAATACAGGAAGCATAATCACCATCATTTTAAATCCATACAAAAACATTTAAAAAGAAGAATAGAGACAATGTCTTCTATTTACACTGAAATACAGTGGACTAGGCATGGTTTTATAGAAAGGCAAAAAGGTAAACCTACTGTTAAAAATATAGATAGTCTCATCTGAATATGAAGAGAAGGCTTCTATCAAATATTTTTGGAGAAAAAGCCCTGTCCCAGGATGAACAGGGTCAGTTTAAATTGACTAGAGCACTTGAAACTGAACAGATATACTGATGAAATTGTTCCCAGTATTTAATCATCCCAGTTTTTTTTCCAAGTTGACTTTATTCCACAGTAGAGTGACTTGATATAACACAGGGTTGTATGTAATGCGTGGGCTCCATTTTTACCTTTTTTACTTTTACCACTTCTACCTTCCTGTGAGCCAAGTTTAGCCAGAGCCTTGCATGAAGGAAATCATGGATAAGGAGTGACATCATGGAAAAAACATGTTGAGGTCTCTTCCAACCCTAATTTTCTATGATTCAATGATATTGCAATGCATACTGGCAGACACCTGGTTGAAGAGAAGAGAAGAGAAGAGAAGAGAAGAGAACCTAATGCCCTCATGTTGACATGCTAACTGGAGTTGCAAAATGTATCCACTTTTGTACTTTGTACCATAGTGTCAGTCAAGGAAATAAATTGCACAGCACTCAAAAATATGCTCATAGCCAGGTACTTTGAGAGACTAAAAATTATGAGAATGAGGCCACTCTGATCTGTTGTCAAATTCTTGTGTAGTGTGAGGATTCAAAGATCAAATTACAGTAACTGGTGATGTAAACCTCTTCCTATCCATGGAGGATTTTATGGATAAATGTAATTACATTTCTGGATGAGAACATATTTCTGAGATTGTTAAAATATTGTTTCATAGCCTGATACATTAAGCAAAATGAAAATAACTGTTGCCAGTTACACTCAATGTCATCATAAAATACTTAGGACAATTAACAGTAGAAAATGTGTACTACCCAGATACGCAGATTTTTTTTCTAAGCATTGTGATTATTATGTTTTATTGTTTGGCAGAACATGAGGTGAGTCAGGTGTCAAAGCATGAATTCCCCCTATTGTAGTGTTTCAGCACATCATGTTCTATAATTCTATAAAACATCAGAAAAATATAAATCCTAGCTTTTACATAGAGGTGAAATTTCTTAAAGTAATTAAACATACAAAAATAAGAAGGTTAATAAACCTGAGAGGCAACAGCATGCTAAACTTGTAGTTGGCATAATTGCTGTACTTTACTCTGTATTAAGACATATGGATTTCTAATGTAGAACTCAGTCATAAGTGCTATAAAGTTTATGAACCAATTTATTCATTTTTTAAAATTTCCTTGGAATTATCTGAATTGCTATGCCAGATTATCCCTATTTTTTCTTGCACTGAGTAAATAAAAAAGGACAAGGAGGGGAATGGCCTTAAAATATTAATTTTCCTGCTCTCACATTGATTTTTAATAGTAATTGAGTGGCAGAGTGTTGTGAAAGAACAGCATTGCAGGATGGAAAATGGTGGTATTCATTCAACCCCTTGATAAATTCAAGCACATCACCAATCTTCATCTTGAGTCGTACAGATAAAAAGCAATGTATACAGGCTAGTATCATCATTATCATCTGAAAAAAGTTTTTAATTTTTATACTTGTGAAGAAACGTTACATATATGTAGTTCAGGCAAAACTGATACAGCTATATTTTCATATCTGCAGACAACCTAAGGCAGCTCTGAGAAGTTCATACCATCCTATTCTTAATGAGATGCTGTTCTTAAACTTAATTGCAATGCTCAGCAAATAAAGTTTTCAAATGGTTAAGATGCTTAGCTGTATGTAAACAAAAATAGGTTCATTAATATAGGAGAACATAAGGAAAGGTCCTCCATTTTTATACTGAATAATGTTGAATAAAACAGCAATATCAACAGGGAACCAATGCACATACTAGGAGAAGGGAATGGGTGAAACCTTTTCTCTGTTGCTCACTAGAAAAAATGAGTCAGTACAGGAGGACGAGAATGTAATAATTTGTTTCTGGGATCAGCTACAAGTACATTACAAATCCCTGGGGCAAAGAAGCAACAAGAGGAGAAAATATCACTCTAAAATATTTCTGAGGCACAATGCCTTATGAGGTTGATGCAACTGTTTAGGGCTGGCTTAAAACAAATATTGAGTCTTTAATGTTCAGTAACCTCTTAGTAACTATCTTCTACCCTTGTTTTGTGTAAATTTGCACTAACAATATAAGATTATCTGTGGATTAAGGTTACAAAACAGTAGGACTACTGTGGATTTGACCCACAAAAAATAATTACAAATATAGGCAGTTCATCTACTAAGAATGAGATTTACATCTATCCCAGACTGACAAAGGTGCTAAAATTTGTTTTACATTTGTGATTTTCATTACACGTGTGCAGGTGTTAGAATCTTCTAGCGCTCAGAAGTCGAGCCAGGATTTTATAAAGTGGGGTGCCGGACCAGCAACTGGCACTGTAGGGTTTGTTGCAGCTCCTGCTCCCAGACTCCTTCTCCCTCACCACCACCACCATCAACCAGGGCAGGGAGACTTCACTGCAGTAGCAGCAGTCAGAGACTTTTTAAAGTCCACAAAGCAGGGAAGAATTCCACTTCGCCTTCCCCTCCCTGCTAAGAGATACATCCCCTCCCCTCCACCCCTCAACCTACAACTACTACTGTCCCAACTGCCCAGGTGCAAGGGGAGCTCCAGAGCCATTGCATCCAAGCTGGGCGAGGTCTGGGTTAAGTCTGGGACTGTGGCAGTGGCAGTGGACAGATGGGCTCTCTTTCTGCACACCTGCTTCCAGGCTGGTGGAGAACACCTGGCAGGACCAGGCAGGGAGGGGGAACGTGACTACCCACACAGGGAGGGGGAAACTTGTCCACCTGCCACTGCTGTTGCTTTCCCACGCTAAGCTCAGCCCCCGTGCAGCTCAGCTGGAGTAGGACAGGAGCCCACCTCACCCCTGGACAGTGGAGACAGTAGAAGGAAAGGAAGGGGATGGGAGGGTAGGGATGCGTCTGAACATGGAAAGGAAGGGAGGAAGGAGTTTTTTCCTTCTTTGGGAACTTAAAAAGTCCCTCATCGCAGTTCCTGCTGCATGGTCAGAAAGGCTGGGATGCAGCCATACTACTGCAGCCACACTACTGCAGCCCCTCTGCATCCACATTTGCTAGTGCTTGAGATGCATACGAAAACTTACAAGCAAAAGCCAAGGGGTAAAAACAAGATCCTAAATATTAAATTACATCCTCAATTTACCAACCCCAAAAGAAAGGAAAAAGAAAAACTGTGTTAGAAGAACATCATTTAGTCTGTAAGTCAAGTATTTGACAACTGGGAAATGCCAACGCTTATGGTTCCAAACACAATATGATTCATTTTTAGGTATGAACTTATTATCTTTCATAGATTCATAGATTGTAGAGTTGGAAGGGACCACAATGGATCATTGTGTCTGACCCCCTGCCCCTGGCAGGAAAGAGGACTGAGGTCAGATGACCCCAGCCAGGTGACTATGTAGCCTCCTCTTGAAGACCTCCAAGCTAGGTGATAGCACCACCTCTCTTGGAAGCCCATTCCAGATCCTGGCCACCCTTAATGTGAAAAATTTCTTCCTAATATCTAACTTAAATCCACTCTCAAGTAGTTTACACCCATTATTCCTAGTCACTCCCTGGGGCACCTTAGTAAACAGCGCTTCCCCTATTTCCCATTGACCTCCCCTAATAAATTTATAGGAGGCCGCAAGATCTCCCCTCAGCCGTCTCTTGTGAAGGCTGAAGAGATTCAGCTCTCTCAACCTCCCCACGTAGGGTCTATCATGAAGGCCACTAATCATGCGAGTGGCCCTCCTCTGGACCCTCTCGATATTCCCCGCGTCCCTCTTGAAGTGCAGCGCCCAAAACTGGACACAGTACTCCAACTGTGGCCTCACCAGTGCTGCATAGAGGGGGAGCATCACCTCCTTTGATCTATTA
>NW_005841970.1:856513-857553 GCF_000455745.1 Alligator sinensis
CCGCCTTGGCCTGTCTAACTGATTCCCTGCAATAGCACGCCAGGGAGATATATTCCTCCTTGGTGGCTGCTCCCTGCTTCCATTGTCTATACATCTTTCCTTGCCCCCAGACTCTCCTGGAGTTCCCTGTTCAGCCAAGGGGGCTTTTTTGCCCCCTTACCTCCCTTCCTACGTAATGGGATAGACTCCTTTTGAGCCCCAAGGATCACTCCCTTGAGATACCTCCAACCCTCCTGGACCCCCATATGCTCTATGTTCTTGAGTTGCATCCCCTCACTAACTAGCCTTCTAAGCTTGCTAAAGTTTGCCCTTCTGAAGTCCAGCACCTTAGTCCCACTAGTTACTTTACCCACCCTTCGCTGGATAGTGAACTCGACCAAGTGATGGTCACTATCTCCCAGGCTGCCATGAACTCGCATGTTCCCCACGAGATCATCCCCTGTTGCTAAGACCAGGTCAAGCAAGGCGCTACCCCTGGTGGGACTAGACACCACCTGGGTTAGGTGGAGGTCCTGCACACAGTGTAAGAACCTCCATGAGCGGCTTGTTTTGGCTGTCTGCTCCTCCCAGCAGATATCTGGGTAGTTTAGATCTCCCATGACCACTGCCTCCCTCGCCTGTGTGGCATCTGCTAGCAACCCGGAGAATACATCGTCTAGCTCTTGATCCTGATGAGGAGGCCTGTAGTAGACTCCCACAACCAAGTCCTTTTCCCCTGGATCCTGACCCACAATGCCTCAGTGTTCCCCTCCTCCACCCCCGCCTTAATGGTGGAAGACGTATACTGCTCCTTAATATAGAATGCTACCCCACTACCTTTTTTCCCCACTCTGTGACACCTATACAACCTATACCCCTCAATGCCTACCGCCCACTCATGTGTAGAATCCCACCATGTCTCGGTTAGTCCGACTAGGTCATACTGGGTGCTAGCAAGCAAGAGTGTGAGCTCCTCCTGCTTGTTTCCCATACTCCAGGCATTTGTATAAAGACATTTTTCTCCCCCAAAGGGGGCTCTTGGTGCCCCTGTGCCTTGATGG
>NW_005841970.1:857938-911673 GCF_000455745.1 Alligator sinensis
CCGAGCGCAATCCTAGACGTATCCCTATCCTATATACCCAATTTTCGAACCCACGGAGTCTTAACAGCTCCGGGGGACCTGGGAACCGAACAGAACCCACGGAGATTCAGCCACTCCGTGAAGAAATAATTGCCGAACCCGCGGAGCTTAAACCACTCCAGGGGCAAAGAACCGAGTTTGTCAGAGTCCTCCAACGAGGACTCAAGCGGAGCTGCGCCTGGGAGGCTGTTCAGCCTACACCGTGACCATCTTGGGTGTAAGTAAATAATCTTTTCAATCAACCATTACACCTCCATGACTGATTCTAGCTCGCGCGTACCTTACCGCCCTGCGGTTTTCTCCGGCCCCGCGTGCCCAGGCTGCTGGCCACAGTCCGTGTGCACAAAGACGGGCCCGGCTCGCACATGGCGAGAATGGGATCGGGAGCCGGCCCGCACAGATGGCATGTGTTCCCTTTATTACTTACCTGGTGTGGTCCTAGCAGCAGGCTAACTGGCCAGTGTCATACCTTAATTGTTTATGGCTTACCAGCCCCTTAATACTTACCTGGTGCGATCTGGCATCTTGTTTGTGGTTTACCAACCCTGGGCTCTCTTTGACCACTGGTTCCCCGACCCCCATCAAGCCTAGTTTAAAGCTCTTCAGAGGAGATCAGCCAACCTGCAGGCGAACAGATCTTTTTATAAGAATTTTACTTTATCTTTTTTTTCATTTTTCAAATATAATGGAATTAACAGCATTAGCTGGCAGCAGGTAACACCTGTCTTCTCAGAGAAGGAGGGAGTTCCTGAGTCCAGGGTATGGGCATAGAAAAACCTAGCTTCCCTCTGCATGTCTCTCTACTGTCCAGGGTGCCACATGTAGTGCCTGTGTGAGAGATGGTTGAAAATGGGCCACTATGCTATGTGTTTTGAGTGCCAGGTACAATTCTTTCCCCCACATATCAACACAGTTATAACCAAGGAACATGACAGCATGCATTTAACAAGAAACAAGGCTAATCCTTTCATTCAGGAACCTCAGCTTTTCACTTTGAATAGTGTCTAGGTGAGAACTGTGAAAGCCAAAATCAATGAATGGAGAATGGTAAAAGAAAAGCAGTGCCTTTTAGTTCTTGTTAAGCAATATGTAATAAATTAAATAATAAAAGCTTTCTGGAAATTGTTTAGAGCATATAAAAAGACTCAGAAGTGTTGCTATTAGGATTCCCCTTCACTGATTGATAACAGATATACCTGTGAACTGAGTTCATGGTTTCATTCAGTTGCTAATACATAGGAATATAGGATTGGAAGGCACCACCTGTATCATCAAGCCTATACCCTACTATTACAGGCAATCACATCATATAATTTTTCTCAGAAACTGATCATATTTCATTTTAAAACTACTTAGGTCTCTCATCCCTGCACTCTTAATTGGACATATCCACTGTTGGTTAGAAGCCCTATTTCTAATTTGCAACCTAAATTCATTCAATCAAAGTTTGTACCCATTTGTTCCTATGGCAAAACTATCCTTTGATGTTCTGGTGTTTATCCTCTGATGTATTTATGGGGGGGGATATCCCATACCCATTCATTTTGCTAAATTAAACAAAACATGATTTTTTAGTCTTCTCTTATGAGGGTGGTTCTCCTTCCCTCTGATCTACCCCAGTGGTGCTCAACCTTTTCCCTGGTGGGCCAATGCCAACACCAACACAGAGGTAAGGAGCTGGACCCAGCTCCATGGGGAAAAGTGGCACGTCTGAGATTCTTTATTTTTCCTAGAATATTTATCTCTCCTGGAAAATACTTTGACAGATAGTTCTTATGATCACATTTTGGTAAACTCTGCATTCATCCCAAAACATTTTTTTCTGGTTTTAATTTGAGCCTGAAAAAAATGAACAATTTTCAGTCTGATCTAGATTGAACTAAATCTTTTAATCAATATTTCTATTTAGCTACTGTACCTTAAATCAGTTAGTCATACAGTAGTAGTTATGAGCAATATCCCTCCATTCCCTGCATCATCCCAGCAGACTTTCCCCACACTGACCCCAGCTTGAATTCATCTTTCTTGATTGCAGGTGCAAAACTTGTACATAGCATTTGAATGAGGCCTCTCCAGTCCCTTGCACAGTGGTATTGAAGGCTTCCTTCTCTGTTGGAAATAACTCACTTGATAATGTTGTGAACATCAGATTCAACACAATTTTTGTTCATTAACAGAGAACTGTTGAAATACAAAAATTCTGTGTAGTGGCTTTCTGTTGAGGTTTCATTGGTTTTCTCCCTACTATGATGCCAACAGGCAATTATAACACAAATCTGGATGCTTCTTCATGAAGTTGCATAAGTATTTCATAACTAAGTTTCCCATATGAATGACTACCTCTTTATTCACTGATATTCCTAGATGAAAATCTGTCTTTGTATCTGGTAGCTTTCTAACCCTTTTTCAATTATATATATAAATGCCAGTTATATTTAAAAGTTATATGCCACAATGCATTCTTGTTGGACTTTCAGAGGCAACCGTATATGTTGCTTTTCAACTAAGAAACAGCATATGTTGTTGGTATGGAATACCAGTGTTTAAAAATCTAAGAGTTTCTTCATTTATCCATGGAGAACAAGCAAGCATAGTCTGTGTAGCTGAAGATGACCTGAAAACTAATGAAGCATGAGTATAGCTTCTGGAAGAGTGCCTAATGCTTGTTCATTGGCTACTACAACATATACGGAGCTGGTCAGCCATAAAACAATAATTTAGAAATCCAGCTTACTCAGGCCTTCTTCTGAACTCAGGGACCTGAAGGGAACTACTCATGATCATTATGAAGAATGTAAGAGGTGGGAAACAGCATGATTACTATGAAATTGATACATTCTAGTTTTTTTCACTATTCTAGATTTTTAGGAAGCTTTTGTACATATCGTTTTCACATGCTGTCCTGCATTACAGCACTAAATTAAAATAAATGAAATATATCACAGAAATCGAGGACATTTCTCTTATATATGGTTTTCATTGTTGAAACCACCAGTACCTAGTATATTTCCTGCTCGCTGACTCATATGCCTGTATCATAAATCTCACTGTTCAATTTGTAGATCAGGTGTTCAATCTTACTAGTCCATACAGTAGAAGCAACAGCATGCTGAGGGCCAGGTAATGTTGTTCTTAGTGGTATATTCAATAGAATTTTTAAGTGAAACGTCCATCTTCCATAAATATTGGCAAAGATTGTCATTATATGCAAAATTATTTCCCATTTCATTGCAGATCAGGACATTGGACTGTGAGGCATACACATTTTACTAAATATGGAAGTCTGTTACTGAGCTACTGGAAACAGACAACCTTTCTACTACTGTGGCTTTTTTTTTTTAACCTTTTTACGTTAATCTTCTCTGTAGTGGTCCTCTAGGAAGTGATCATCCACATGTTTCCCCCAAAGTCTAGTAAATCCATCTTTGAATGGGGCTGAAAAGCTGAGCTGGGAATATATCGTTTGGGTTTCTTTTTTCTAAGATACTTCATGTATAACATGAGTTTTCCTATGAAAACCAGCACATGCTGTAATGGTGTGACAGGTGTATGGATCTAAGAGATTTTAGTAAATAAAAATCTCTATATATTCTGTCTCATTTGTGCCATAATGGAAAATTCTTAATGTGATGCAGGTGCATATGTGGATTTCTTAGCCTGCCAGCTTTGAGGGGCAGCTGTTTTCCCTTACAAGCATTTCAGCCTGTCCTCATAAACAAAATAGTCCTTAGTTAACAAACATAAGCAAACAAAAAAAATACCTTTCTTCTCTGTCCCTAGCACTGGCTGTGGTTCCTAGGACAGCAGCCTGGCCTCCTCTTGTAGCAGGCAGTTGCAGTCACTGCTTCACAGATTTAATAGATTTCATAGACATTAGGGCTGGAAGGGACCTCGGAAGGTCATCAAGTCCAGTCCCCCGCCCCAGGGACAGGAAGTCAGCTGGAGTCAAAGAATCCCAACAAGATAAGCATCCAAATGTCTCTTAAAGGCATCCAGAGTAGGTGCTTGCACCACCTCTGGCAGCAGTTTGTTCCAGGCCTTGGGGCTCGGAGAGTAAAGAAGTTTTTCCTTAAGTCCAGCCTGAAACGGTCTAGGAGGAATTCGTGAACGTTTGACCTTGTCATCCCTTGGGGCACTCTGGTGAACAGGCGTTCCTGTCGATCCTGATGTACACCCCTTATATACTTATAGCCAGCTACCAAGTTCCCCAAGCCTGTGCTTTTCCAGGCGGAAGAGTCCCATAGCTCTCAGCCTCTCATCATAAGGCCTGTTTTCCTGCCCTCTGATCATGCATGTGGCTCTGCTCTGCCCCCTCTCAAGCTTCTCTACATCCTTTTAAAATTGTGGAGCCCAGAATTGGAAGCAGTACTCCAACTGCGGCCTCACCAAGGACAAGTACAGAGGGAGGATGACATCCTGAGATTTACTTGAGAAGCATCTATGGATGCAAGCCAGAGTTTTGCTCACTTTACCAGCTGCAACATCACATTGGTGGCTCATGTTCATCTTGTGGTCAATCATGACCTCCAAGTCCCTTTCGGCTGTGGTGCTAACAAGCATAGCACTGCCAAGCCTATAAGCATCCTGCGGGTTTTTCTTCCCAAGGTAGAGTACCTTGCATTTTTTAGTGTTGAATGTCGTCAGGTTTTAATCCACCCATTTTCTGAGGCTGTCAAGGTCAGCCTGGATCACCATCCTGTTCTTGGGTGCAGATGCTTTACCCAAAGTTTGGTGTCATCAGGGAACTTGGCCAGTCTGCTTCTGACACCAATGTCTACATCATTAATGAAGATGTTAAAGAGTATGGGCCCAAAGACGAAACCTTGGAGGACCCCACTGGTCACGGCGCACCATGATGATTTACTTCCATCGACTACTACTCTCTGGGTCCAACCTTGGAGCCAATTCCCCAGCCAGCAGACTGTGATGTGGCCGAGGCTGCAGTTGGCCAGTTTTTCTATGAGATGATCATGGGATACCAGATCGAAGGCTCTTTTGAAATCAAGATATATGACGTCAATCTCTTCTCCCTTGTCCAGGTGATATATCACCTGGTCGTAGAAGGAGATGAGATTGGTCAGGCAAGACCTACCCGCAACAAACCCATGCTGGCTATCCCTAAGGTTGTTGACATCAGCCAGTTTGTCAAGAATGGTCTCTTTGATAATTTTTTTCAAGATCTTCCCTGGGATAGAGGTTAGGCTGATGGGCCTGTAGTTCCCCAGATCTACTTTCCTCCCTTATTTGAAGATAGACACCACATTGGCCTTCTTCCAATCTTTGGGCACTTTGCCTGAGCGCCACGAGTTATCGAAGATCCATGCCAGTGGCTGAGCTATGATGCTTGCCAGCTCCTTAAGTACCCTCAAGGTGTTCTTTCACATGGTCTACATTGATGAAGGGTAATAACTGTCCCTTGCCCTGGCCGTCCTGTGCCGTATTGAGCAGGGCTGTCCCTTGGGGATGGTGAAGAACCGATGCAAAATACCTATTAAGCAGGTTGGCTTTTTCCTGAGCATCAGTTGTCAGTTGTCCCATATGGTTTAGCAGGGGTGCAATGTTACCCTTGCTTTTCTTCCGGCTCCCCACATATCAAAAAAAGGACCTTTTATTGTCCTTGATACATGTAGTCAGTTGGAGCTCAGTCACTGCCTTGACTTTCCTGGTCTACTCCCTACAGGTCTGGACCAGTGCAGAATACTCCTCCTTTGAGGTAGATCCAGTCTTCCATCCTTTATAGGTATTTCTTTTTAGATGCAGGAGGTCCTCAAGTTCCCTGCAGAGCCAAGGGGGCTACTGTGCCCTTTTGCTGCCTCTCCTCCGAGATGGGATAGACATTGTTTGTGCCTCCAGGATCGCTGCCTTGAGGAGCAAACACTCATCTTGAACTCCCCTCCCCTTTGGGTCGTGGTCCCTTAGGGCATCTCCAACAAGCCTCCTGAGCTTGTCAAAAGTCAGCTTTCCTCAAGTCAAGAACTTTTGCATTGCTGACTGACTTGCAAGCTTTACGGTAAATGATGAAGATGATCAGCTCATGGTCGCTGTCTCCCAACTTCCCTTCGATCATTAGGTCACCGATTAAGTCATCCCCCATTGCCAGTATCAAGTTGAGCAGCACTTTGCCTCTCGTCAATCCATAGACTTCTTGAGTCAGATAGAGCTCATCCATGCACATGAGGAAGCTTTGTGACCATTCGGATTTGGCTGAGTGCTCTTCCCACGAGATGTCTGGGTAGTTGAAGTATCTCATGACAACCATACACCGGGAGCATGCGGCCTCAGCCAGTTCCCTGGTGAATTCCTGGTCGAGCTCCTGATCCTGGCTAGGAGGTCTGTAGTAGACTCCCACTGTTGTGTCCCCTGTGCCATGTTCACCACAGATTTTAACCCAGAGAGTCTTCAGTCATCCACCCTGAGTGCCAGTGTTGGCTTGCAGGGACGCCTAGCTTTCCTTGACATAGAGAACTACGCCCCTGCCCCTTTTGTCCACACGATCTCTCCTGTACAAAGTATAGCCATCTATACCTGTGGCCCAGTCATAGGTGGAGTTCTATCTGGTCTCCATTATCCCTATGAGATCGTATTCATTCTTGTTTAGCAGGAGGACCAGTTCCTCCTGTTTATTCCCCAAGCTCCAAGCATACAGGCACATAAGTATCCCATTGAGGGCCCTTGCCTTCCCTACAGATCATTCCAGGGCTGGGGTAGGGGTGGGTTTCCTTAAGGGCCTTAGCCTGCTGGATTTGCAAGGGTTGCCCAGTGGGCTAGCAGTGGTGGTAGTTCCCCTATCCCCCAGCGGGCTTAGTTTAAAGCCCAGCTGAGCAGGTCAGCCAGTCTGGCTGAGAAGAGCCTCCTCCCCAGAGCAGTGAGTTTGAAGCCATCTCTTCCCAGAAGACCACTGCCTCTCTCACCAAAGAGTGGACTGTGATCATGGAAGCCAAAGCCTTCACTTTGACACCAGCACCGCAGTCTTTGGTTGACTACCTCGATCTTCCTCTCCCTCCTCAGTCCATAGCCCAAAACTGGGAGGATTGAGGAAAACACCACCTGTGCCTCCAACCCCTTAAGCCCCACTCCCAAATTCCTGTAGCATCTCATGACCCAACTGGGATTGCTCTGAGCCATATCATTCATGCTTGCTTCTTCTCAAACTGTCCCTTCACAATCTTAATTCTCATCCCTCTCCTTTGGGTTTTATAAACTCCCAGTGGGCCACTCCTCATTACTAGGAAGCCCACAGCTGAATGCCCTTAAGAGTTTTGCTGCCTCTTCTTAAGAGGACAGACCATGCTCTTATGAGGTGACACAAAGAATTTCATTGTAAGCCTTATTTAGAGGTTATTCCTCAGAATCTACCTCTCTTGTTCTAAGAGATTTGTTTTAAAACATTAGTAAAGTATTTTTTTAATCACAAAGCTCTAATATATGTTTTCCCTATTTAATTTTTCTTAATTTTCCCAAGTATAGCTCCTGAAAACAGAAAAAATGCTAATTTGGGGTTCAAAATTGACTTTGCCTTATTTTTTTGTATCTTGTAATATGTCTGGATATTTTTATACATGTATTCATTGGTATCCTCAACAGCAAATAAATATCAACAAATAAATAGGGACCCACAAAGGTATGGCAGGACATATCTAATCCACACAAAACCTTAGAAACACAGGAATAAAAAGTAAGAGAAAATATTCATGCCTATCTTTTCATTTTAATATGTATCCATAATACACTTCAGCACCCTACAAAGCTTTCACTCCTCCCTCAAAATACCTAAAAGCTATATGCCTGCAGCTTCACACTATGTAAAACTTTAGCAATGACCTTATATGCTGTTATATCGATTCTGTGATAACATAATACATCTGACTGTCACATAATCCCTATGTTTCAGAATTTATTCTGCTTTAACATTGCTGAGGTTACTGTTACGTTTGTAAGAAACCTTAACCCCAGCATGTAGGTCCAGTCTATATAGGAATACTTTTATATAGGTCATAGTTTTACTGTCTAGGATAACCTCATAAGATTTAGTTTTTCAGTAGATGTACTTTATCATATTATCTAGTTACCTGACAGTATCACACTGTTAATAGTGTGTAGTGGTATGTTGCAAAGAGAGGGAGAGACTTGGTATATTAAAGGATCTGGCAAAATACTTACAAGTTTTATCCTGGAAAAGGAGATCAATTGTCCCAGGAGAGACATGTTAAACTGAGTAGCTGCCTTCTTTTTATAAATGTTCTCCTAAAGCCGAAACTGAATCTGGAGACCTAAGAATAAATTGTTGGAGAAAAACTTTATTATACCATAGTCGGTGATGAGGAAGAAAGGATTAAAGACTTGAAGAAAAGAAATGTATGCTAGATCACCAGCTGTTACATTCACTAAGCACTCTGCAGGTGCTCGACTGCAGATACAACTTGCGTTATCTCTTTCTGCGTAAAAAGTCATTTTATCCTTTTTTATACAGCATGTATTTGGTAATTAGCATATTTTTAGTTAAGCCTGCTTAATCGAATAAAAACATTTTAGCCATTGTTTAAAGTTTTTTAGATGCTGAATGTGGTTGCAATGTTTCTCGTATTCAAAGGTTTACATTGCTGAGACCCAAATGAATCAGATCCCTGCTGCTTGTATGCAGAACAGTTTATCAATCATCATGAAAATTATAATTATGCATTTACAACAGTTTCAAGAGCCACATTTTGGTAGCTGAAACTCCTCTGAGTAAGAGGGATTCTCCTATATCACACTGACTAATTATGTTAGTAGTATTTTGTTTAATCATGCAGAGATTCAAGAGTGTTGATTTACCATATTAATAAATACATGCAGCTCAAATTTCAGCTGAATAGTTTGAAAGTGCTAGGTTTTGTTTTCCATCTTTGACAACTGTCTGGGAAAATATTAGGATCTCTGTCATCTGCACTCTCTCTTCATATATCTTCCCCCTTGTCATTTTTCCCCCCACACATTCACATGTCAAGAAGAAAATTTAGAATTTTTAATTAACTACTTTTTAGGTGAAGTAGAAAATATTAAACTCATTCTCTCTCCCTTTACTTATGAAAGACTATTATATGTATCACTTGCTATAATATAATGTCCCCTTTCTAATCTTTTGAATGCATCCCCTCATTTATTAGGTTTTGGACTCCTAGTGTCTTGACATTTCAAAATTTTCTTGCTCTTGGACTGGTTTCTGGGCACAACACCCATTCTGTGCCAGCCACATTACCATACAAGTGCCACTGGATATCTGCAATTCTTCCCTTTAGGAGCATATAGACAGTGATGTCTGACCAACAGCCTTTTAAACATGCAAATAGAAAAAAAAATTAGAGAAAATAAAACAAAAAACCCACAAACAACCTGTCTACCTATTTAATCTCCTGTATCCTTTCACTACACCCAAATTAGATGAATTACGAGGACGGATGGGGGAGGAGCTGGGGTGGAAAAAACAGTTCCAATTTGCTTTCCCAAAGAGCTTTTGAGACTCATCCTAGGTCCTGTTTGCTTCCCTTCAAAATGATCCATAACTTCTTCAACTTCTCTGGAAATTTCTCTTTTATCAAATCCTACCTTCCCTGTGCGTGCCCCACAACTATTCTTTTTTCCAATGGTCTTTGTTACAGGGCCAAATGTGAAGTTTTGCAGTTGCCTCAATTTCTTTTTTCTCCAGCCATCCAGACCACCTGAAAAAAAGTCTGTAATAACTGCCCCATCACTTTGCAATTAGACTCATTCTGTTACCAATTTGCAACAACAGGAATTTGATATTGTCATATCTGCATACTGAATTAGATTGGATCTACTCTTGCATGAAGGCAAATAACATTTTGTGTAGCCAGAACAAACACTGGTCACAATTTCAGTCCTTATGAGAAGGTACTGCTTGATCTTTGCTCTTTCTATCTAAAAAATAACTGTCAGAATGCATTCTGTTCAATCAAGAAATCAATCCCTCAGTATGTGCAGGATACCACTACTGAATGTTTTCCATACTTGCTTGAATTACTTCTCTCTAGAGCAGCAGTTAAAGAACTTTACTTACATAAAAGATCTCCATATTCTCTATTATCACTATTTCACTTTCTGAAATTGTGGAAGCTTTTTATCTGAATTAGTTTACCTATCATTAATTATAATTAAGTATGAACTTGAACCCATATGCTAGATCCCAAAGCTCCAAACCTTGAAATGTTTGCTAAGCTGAATCAATGTTTCAGTCAAAGTGGTGTGACAGGTCCCTAGTTTTATGATAGTGGCATCTTGATATTACACTAAAACCACAGATTAGTACAGACACTATCCCTAACTTTTGAAAGGCTTGAAATCTAGATTTCATTTATGTATTTCATATATATCTCACTGGTGTTTTTTTGTCTCCTAGAACATATAAGGCCAGGGGCAGGTACAAGTTTTTCTCCTATGCTCTCTCACGTGACTATATCTTCAGTACAACTTTAATAAACAAAAACACCAATATCTTACAGAGTACATGGGGAAATATATATCTCTGACAGATTTACTCAATATCTTCACATAAAACAATAGCAGTGAATCATCTTTAAATGTTTCAACCAGACAAAAACATGCATAGTAGAGATATATATCCAAACATGCAATTGTGTGCCTTCTTTTACTTTTAGCTAAGCGGTGTTTATTTAAAAAAAATGAGTGAATCTACTTTAACTACAAGAGAACAAGGAATATTTCTGATAAGACACATATTGTAACAAAGAAGACCATAAGAAAAGAATTTAGCAAAGCATGAATTAATTACAAGCACATTGTCAAGTAATTAGACCTACATTTTAAATTGTTATTGTTTACCTAGGTGGTGGGTTCCTACTCATTATCTCCATATCCCTTTGAATTAGCTTGATAAAGGTCTTTTAATGCCATACTCCTGGTTTTGTAAGACCCACATAAAACAGTATCTAAGGCTTAGAAAACAGTATTAAATGCTTTCCACAAAGCTGTTGATGATATCATCAATAATCTATCCCCAATGTCACTGTGAAAAATCATCCGTGTGTTGCCCAGTACACTGATGCTGTCACTTACATCTTGAATCCCACCACTAGCATCCTTTCAACTCTCTGTTATAAAAAAAACCAAAACAGTATTTTATCATCACATTTAAAACACTGCACTTTTTTTTTGCCAAACTTCATCTGTTATCTTGTCCGTTAATACTTCTGCCTTTATTCCTTCATTTTGATTTAAATAGAAAAAAAGGACTCTTCTACAAATTCTGGACTGATACAATTAATATTATAACAAAATCCTGGCAAAATTAGTAAGCTAGATAGGAATTTAGCCAGTCAAGGAGTTACGAGAAAGCTCCTTTCCCCTCCTTCCCAAAACCTGTACCAAGAAAAAGTCCCTGACAAACAGATGTCTTCTGTAGCATGCCTAGAGGGTCATCAAATTTGAGCTATTCAGATGGGGAGAAAAGTTCCACAGACCACACAGAACATCCTGCCAGTGGCCCCCTCTTTTATAATGACATGGCTCCAAATTGATAGCCTCTTCCAGCTCTGGCAGTTTGGCATGAGAAAAAGAGATGATCTCACAGATAGGTAAGCACAAGGTCATGAGTATTTATAGTTCATAATCAATGTCTTAAACTTCACATAAAGACGTGTGGACAGCCTGCACAGGTCTCTGAGCACTGGTGTCCTGCGCTCCCAGCAAGACTCTGTTCAGTAAGAGCATTACTGAATTCAGCACCAGCTTCAGTATCAAGATATAACCCCAAATAGAACACATTTCAACTATCTAATCTTGGTAACATAATATGGATAGCAATAGCAAGGTTGTCATCCACAAAGGTCACAACCTCCTGGCCAGATGCTGATAGTTGAGCTGACTGCATTACTGTTGTAAAAGTATTGTCATAACTGAAGTTGAGAATCTAAAGGTGGCTGTGAAGTTCTGAATACATGCCTTTAATCAAAGGGACTGATATTACTTTGCCATCTTATCCTTCTATTTCCCCACACCTCCTAACAAAAACTCAGTTTTACCTCTGATGAGTTTGCTCCACTGAAATACACCACTGGAGTCAGACACTGAGAGTTGGGTGTCGTCGATGTACTACACCCCATGCTCGTTTGCTACCCAGTCCAATTGCTCCATTGACATGTTGAACAGGAATGACAGAAAGATATCCTGTAGCACCTTACACTTGCAATCTTTTTGGCAAGAGGAACAATTGTCAGCAACTACCTATTGATATCTTCCTAGGGGTATATATAGGTTTTACATTTCAACTAGTGCAACTGGTGAAATCACAGTTCCACCAGTTGAAATGCTCTATGAACAAGAATTCACAGAGCTTCAAATTGTTAAAAAAATGGCTAACAGAGGAAATCTCCAATGCTTCAGACTCAGTTTAAGTCCTAAGTTATTGGGGTTCAAGCGCGTGAATGAATACTTACATGCAACTCCAATCATCTGAGCCCACAGGGATGCCTTTTGGCATCCCAGCATGCCCCACTTTTGCCTTGCCCATCCCTCCAGAAAAATACTTTGTAACTCAGGCTGCACTCTGTTGCTGCAGCCAAGTAAGAGCAAACTCCTTCCCCTAAGGGCTGAGGGGATGGGTTTCTCCAATGGCAAGAGGAAGCTCCATCTGCACACAAGGAAAGCCTCCCCCCAGCTGGGGTTGTCAACTCGCCCACTCCCCACTGCAGCACCAGAGCCCCAAATGGACTCTGCTCCCACTGTCCCTGAGCCCCCGACCTCTCCCCCTGCATGGACAGTAATGGGCTCACCCTCATCACTGTCCCAGAGGTCCTTCCCCCCCCCCCCCCATCACAGACATGGCCTGGCCTGCCTCTGCCCTGTGTTCCTGGACTCCTTAGATTCTCCGCCCAACCCTACATGTCAGCCAGGACTGTGTCCAGGTAGGGAGGGCAAGGGGTAAGGGATCCCCAGGCCTGGTGGGGGCAGGATCCTTGCAGCTTGTATACAGGAGCGGGCAGGGTCTGGCAGATCTGGTCTCTCTTAATTGGACAGGTATATGCCAGATCCCACGCCCTCCCATACACAAACTACAGGGATCCTTCCCCTGCTAGAACCAGGGATCCCTGATTCCCTCTCCACCTCCTGTCTGGACTAACAGCTCAGCCATCCCAGCCTGCCTCTATTCCCTCCATTCCCAGATCCCACAGATCCTTCCTCAGCCCAAATCTTGGAGCCTATCTGTAATCCCGGGCTCTGTCTTTGCAAGGGGTGGGGGGCTCAGGGATCTCCAGTCCTAGCAGATGTGGGATGGAGGCAGTTCAGGTACCATAAGGTGTGGAGTCTGGTGGTGAGTCCAATCAAGCAGGACCCAGATCTGCCAGATCCCACTCCCTTCCTACCCAAACAGCAGTAATCCCTCCCCACTGGGACTAGGGACCTCTGACCCGCCCCCCCATGCATGGACAATGCCAACCTCCATGGAGACCAAAGACCCCAGACCCACCCCCCCATGGCCCCACATGGACAGGGATGGGCTCTCAGGTAGGGTTTGTGGTAGAAGGGGACTAGGAGGTACAGTCCTTGGTGGGGCAAGCCAGGCAGTGTCCATGTTGGAGGTTTGTGGAGTGGGGGTGAGGGGGTCCAGACATTGCCCACCCAACCCCTGGAGGGACCAGAGACACCAGACTCCCCCGAATGGACCCCCTTCTCCCATGGGGACCAGAGCCCCTTCACCCATACCTAATCTCTTTCTTGGATCCCCATACACCCTCCCCCCACACACAGAGACTGCACCTGAAGGGCTAGAGAGATGAAGAGTGAAGACTCTTCACCTGATCTACACTCAATCCAACAGCAGGTACCACAAGGGCTGCTGGAGGGAAAATTTTCAAGAACCTCTCTGGGTCTGCTGTCTGACAGCATGCCAGAAGTAAGGTGGGGATAGTGTGTGGTAGGGAGGGGGATGTTGTCCCTTGGGGCACCAGCCAGTCAGTCCTAGCCTATGCCTTTGGTTACTGCTGTGAGGCAGACAGGAGAGCCTGTATGACAGGAGGGCTATAAAACCCCTCCTACTTCCTGTAGAACTTGTCCCAGAAACAGTGCTTGTGTGTACAATCCTTGGACATCTGCCTTGCTCCAGCCTTGTTCCTATTTGTTCCTGCCTGATCCCAGCCTCACCACAGCCCTTGCCCCATCGCTGTTCAGACCACCCAGCTCTGATCTACCTTATACCCTGACAGTGATACTTCCTCAACCCCTTGGCCTAAACATCTGGACTGCAACTGAAACCTGGTGTGACCCTGGCTTGCTTATGGTAATTTGCTGAGTAACTGCCTGTGGCCCAATCGATCCTGACAGTCAGTGCTCACAGCCAATTCAACAACATCTCCTGGTAAGTAGTATTAAAGGCAGCTGCTAGACCATCTGAGTCAGAATGGACTCTTGAGCTACACCCGCCATCAAAAGGATGGATCAACATAACCAATACAATCTTTGGCTTATACACGTAGACTGAAGAGGATAAAGCAGTTCAGGGGCAGCTAGATACTGTGCAGTTTGTCTCAGAATCTTCTCCATAATTTTATCCAAGAAAGAAAGATGGTATAATGGTTAATAATTAATCAATGGCTTCTTGAATAAAGTCCATACTAATACTTCTTTCAAAGCAACAGGCAGCCCAACAACTGAGGTACAGACAATCTCTATAGGCAAAGGACCTAGTACACCCTAATTTGCTTCAGGAGGGACTTGGATTCACGGGATGGGTTTATATCAAAATTATCACAAATACATCCTTTATTTCAGTGAGTATCACTGGTAGGGAATCCAGAAGAGAAGACAAGGAAATTGGCCCCCTAAGTCCTTGTTCTGCAATTATATATTCAGATAGCTCTTTTTTTCTGCAAAAACAGTGGTATTGTGATGGTCTCCGCTACAAAGGTGAAACAGTTGTAAGTTAAAATATCAACAATATCAAACACATTTATAGTCTGAGGTTTTGTAAATTATTCCAATCTAAAAAGAATCCTTCCTTTGTCTTCTGCTCAAAAACAGTCTTGGAGTTTGAAAAACCTTTTTACTGCAACCAGTGAACCTGGCATGACAATTTTGCTTTACCTACATTCCTTTTTTTCTGTGTGTGTCACAAATTACCTGAAGATCAGGGTTTTCCTTTGGAAATGAAGGAAGAAAAGCCTGTTAGGGGCTTCATACCAGAAGTAGAAGACTTCTGTCTTATTACAGAATATTACAAAGGCTTATCAAACAAGCAAGGAAGGGTTCTGTCAGGAGAATGAGATTCTCCCTCATGAAGAACCTTTCTGGTCCCATTAATCTCTGTAAATCTCCACAGGGGAACCATCAAAATTGATTCCTCAGTATGGCAAGAGACAGAAACTGAGCCCAAAAATGTAGGTAATAATGTTCAGTCAATGGCACAGTTTCTGGTCCAATTGCTTAAATTCAAATCCCAATCCAAATAGCTGGTCTAAAGTATATGAGTTGAGATAGGGTCATTTCAGTATGGCTGTTAAAATCATCAACTCAGAAATTTCACAATCTACAAAGTGGAATGAAACTGAAATTCTTTGCCCTGTCAACAAATGATGCATAACCACACTGTTCTCAGTTTGCATGTCTTTGCTTTCTTCTATGCCATCAACATTGCTTCAAACATCATACAATCACTGCTCAGCAAGCTTCCACTATTTCTCCTTTCCAAAAAAACAGCTCCGCATAGCAAATCTTAATCAGTATCATAACCCGGCCTTACCTGTTTTACTTTCGTGGCATCTGTACACTTTAACACTAATGGGCACCTATCTAATAATGATTGCTCACTTAGCTGTCAGTCCACGATTCAGCTGAAGTATGTGAACAGAAAAGTATTCTGGGCTGCTGATACAGATTCCACCAAATCATCTTCCTCCCACTCAAATTGCTCTCAAATTGCAATGCAATCCTCCCTAAACTCACTATCTTCTGAATTAATGAGCTGAATAATTCATCCTTGTTAACTAAGTTCCAAGATGGAATGGTTCAAATTGAGTTTCTTCAGCTTTTGGCATTGATTAATAGATTAGATTTATGTTGTAATCTTTGTATCACTTAAAATTAATCTAAAATATGTTTTAAATGACATTGTTTATTGGCAGGTCTATTTAGTAACTAACTTCAGATGGTGTACCATCAGTACCTCCAAGCAAATCTCCTGAGCATTCATTTGTGCATGCATGCATGACTCAAAAAGAGATCTACTTCTTTCTAAGGGCACATTACTTTTACCATTTTATCAGAGCAAGTTATTCAAGACAAACAAACTTGTAATTTGATGTAATCAGGATACTGTACTCTGGTGACAATCCTGGATATCTCATCTAAAAGAAGAAAAACAAGTGCCATCTCTACATAGTGAAGCAAAACATATTTTGGAAGTTAGTCTTCCTGTACAGCAATGACTAACTGAACTGTGATGATGCAAATATGTGCAAATAGATCAAATCACTATAATCATTTCTGTTCCAGTTCATAGATTCATCTGCACCAAACAAGTATGTGATAAAATATAAATTCTGCTACCCGATCGTGCTATGGCTGCTTGTTCATTATTTACACATCAGAGAGCTGTGCTACACTGGACTCCCTAATCCCTTAATCTAGAAATGTATTTGATATGAACCTGAAAAAGAGATTGAGATTAAAAAATATCTATTGCTCCCACAAAATGTGGGGCAGCAGCACAGAGAAGAACGATGACTTTCTTACAAGCCTCCCCAGAACACCCTTATTTTCATACTTTCCTCCATGCTTAATGCAAACTTTCTGAGCCACTTTGGACTAGAATGTAATTTAACTTTATCTGAGAAAAGATCTTCCAATGAACCATACAGTTTTGCTTTGACACTAGTTCATAGGTGGCTCAATAATTACTCTTGAGTTCCAAATACTTTCAAAACAGCCATCTTGTCCTGCGAATCAGTCTATGTTTTGCTGAAAAGCAAATGAAAGTTTTATGAATTGTTTTTTCTATCTGATCCTAAAAGGATTGCTGGATTTATTTATTTTCATTTCAGTTTTTAAGCCTTTGGGTTAGATTATCATGGAACCCATTTCTCGCTCTTTCTCTTTCTCCCTCTCTCTTACACATACACACAAAAAATTTAACAGAAAAAAATAATAGTGCTAGGTAACTGTGGTAGTTTAGTTTTAATCTATGTTTTATCTAGGTTTAAAGTACTGACATTAATAAATTAACACCATTTTGTCTAGCTGTCTCTGAATCCCATTTCATTTAGAAGTTATCAAAGGGTTTGGTTTTGTTTTGTTTTCTTTTGTGGTGGGGGGAGGCAGTTCTGTCAGTGGTACCAAAAATCTGTGCAAGCTAGAGAATATTGATATCTCTGACTTGCCTGACAGATTCACTCACTGAATATATGAGTGAAAAAATTTCACTCACTGAAAAAATATATTTATATCAAAAGGTTTTGGGGTTTTTTTTAATGAGTCAGTAGCTTTTATTCCTTATTGGAAACATTGGAGATAAATTTAAGTTATGAGCAAGAGAGGACACACAAAGGCATTTTTGTTAAAATTCTGCCAGCAAATTAAAGGGAGATTCAGTGATAATTCCAATGAGGGGAAGTTCTCTATCTCTGATGATGTTCAGTCCATCCCTGCTCACTGCTTAATCAACCCTGACAAGATTGATTTAACTGAGGATTTAAGGAAAAATACTTATAAAGCACATATTCCAATGTGTACAAATTAAATCTGGCAATTCATTAGCTTATGTAAATGATCCAATTGGTTTAGTATTTTTTAAAAATTGAATTAAATTTGAACCTAGCGGGGTAGTTAAGTTACAAAAAGAAATGCACCCCAGTCTAAAAGCACAAACTTCCCTACCCTGGAACCTTGGGGAGCTTCGTATCTGGATTTCACGGCTCTAAAGATCATTGTTGCCACTGTGCTCACTTTAGCTGTCCTACGAAGGATCTCTTTTTGCCTGTCAAAGTAGTTCCTTGACCATTCCAGTGAGGAAGGACAGAGATGTCCAATGAACCCACTGAAAAAGCTTCACTACAGCCCAAAAAAGAATTCTTAAGTTTATACTGGTGCAAAGCATAAGGCTTTAAAATGCATGTTGCTTAACAGAACACATCTGGGTAGGGGTACTGTGTGCATGCCATCTGTTTTGAGGGACTAGTCATGGCCTCTAATTCAGAGAATAGGTATCTTTAGCATCTGGTCTCTGTTGACTGGATCTCTTTCTCCTTGCATTCTCTCAAAAGCTCTGGAGAGCTCCTGCCTTGTTTGCACAAGCATGTCTTCCCTACATTCTCCCTGGTTCCCTACCAGGGACTCAAAAATCCTGCAACGCTGTTGAATATGCACTTACTTGAGCTACACTTACTGTGTAGCACATAGCAGAATGGGGTGGGGACAGGTAGCACAGTGGCAGACAGGACAAGGAGAAGAAAGCAAAGCATCAGATTAGGCAAGGAGCATAGGGCAGGAAGCAGAAAGCAGAGGAGCAGTTTGGTTGGGAACAAAAGTCAGGGAGCAGAAAGCAGAGCAGTAGAATGATTTAAGAGAAAAGGACTGGAGTGCACCATGGGGATAGTACAGGGCTAATTTGTGCCATGCCTGCCAAAGAGGTTGGTCCCCACTTGTCTGGAAGGTTTCCATGACAAAGACAAACTCTGGAAGTAGCATTTTCTTAGTGTTTCTTACAGATCTCCACTGGTTTTTCCCCTTTTATTTGTCCAAACATTTTCCTTTATCTTAAACCAAAAAAAATATCATAAAATAATTTCTAAGTTTTGCTACCCACTAAAATTATTAGATGGTTATTGGATGGCTAGAAACTTTTAAACCAGGCTGGAAATCAATTATGCAGAGATATAAAAATGTCAGAAATGCAATGCATATGTCAGCGACTAACAATGAGTTAATCCAAATAAAAAATAATGTGTGTCAGACATTATTGGCAATGGTGCCAGCGGTGCCTACCTTCTGATCATTTTGGCAAAAATGATAATACTACATCTTTACGCACTGAAGAGGTTTGAACTATCTGGCAGGCTTTGTTACTGCCACCTAGTGCACATCTGCAAGTTCTAACATAGTACAGTATCCTCTGAACTCCTGGCCAAGACAGTAAATCAAAATAGCTCATTCATGTACTCCTGGAACATCCTGTAAGACAGCTGCCATCCCATAACTGCTAAACTACAAGATCACTGGTATCAAAGTATTGGCAAGGTTTTCTTTCTAACCCAAATGAATAGAGGAAGGTTTAATGGCTGAACCCACCATCCTTGTCTGCCAAATGCTAACTAAGAGCAACATGGCAAGTAAAAATTCATGACTAGATCAATGACTGAAAACTGTTAATCTATATCACATGGGATCCTATGCCAAAAATACTAATCCTGGTCTAACAATGTCTTTTCTAAGGGATGGTTGTATAAAAGAGCCAAATGAAAAGAACGTGTATTTGAATTTCAAGATAAAATGCAAGGGACCAAAGCACACAGCCACCACTGCTCATCTGCAGATTGTATATAAAACCAGGATATTTGCAGAAAGGTTATTTTGAGCTATAGGTTTTTCAGTGTCCACCAGCTGAGGTCTCCTCTGACAAACTCATAGGCCAGGTCCAGACAAGTGCAGCCGAGCAGTATGTGGCACCATAGACATGTCTACGGCACCACACATCACACATTCAGCTGTTCTCCATGCTGCTGTGGGGAGTTTTTGACCCCAGGAAAACCCATGCAAAAAAAAAAGCAGAGCAGCGCACATGGGGGCAGAGCGCATTGCCTAAAACTCGAGGCTGGCCATCTAGAGCCATGCTCCGACTGCCAGCCAGTCTCCAAGTGGTAGGATTGTCACTGCTGCAGCCCCAGAAGACTTCCAGGACCCCAGGTAAGGTTTCTGGGGCCAGGCCAGTGCTGAGCCCAGCCTTCCCTACCCCACCTGGGCTAACCTGCTACATGCCAGAGGGCGCATAACACAGGCATTCCCTGGGGGCAAGGTATCCAAACTCATGTGGATGTGGCCATACATACTACTACTTGGTAGCTTGAAGAGCTGGGTTGGCCCTCTTAAGATTTTATTAGGCGTGTCATGATAACTTTGGTGCTATAATCCTTTTATTTTTAACTACCGAACTATGTTCTCTGGATTACTACATTTTATTCTCTGATATTTGCTTTAGATTTTCAGGTTTGAGTTTTCCATGTGTTTTTGCTATCTTGGTGGACTCAGCTCATTTTTGGATCTCTGTGGGACAATTGGGCATAGAGCCACTAGATCTTTGTGCAAATAACAAAAAGACTAAAGTTTTATTTTTTGTACCTTTTTGCACATATTGTATATTCTGCCCCATCATTTTACTGTCTTTTTTTCATATTCATCCTTTTGTTTGGGATTACTTTGGAATCAATTTAGGTTAGAAAGTTAACTCGTTATTCTAACATTTTAGAGTATAATTGTCCATCTTTCTAACCCATTTGGGAATAATCATGAGATGGGAATTCCATGAGAACTTGGTGTGTTTTTTCTCACGCATGTTATTTTTAAGACATCACATCACCACAAGATGTGATATCTGTGCGTAATTTGCCCCTTAGTCCCAAAAGCTGAGCTGTTACTGAGAAAAGGCAAACTACCTCAGCAGTTTATAAACACTATTACATTATTTATACTTTGTTCAAATCAAGAAGTTCATTAAAAGCTGCAAAGGTATGAAAGACCTCTTGTTCCAAAGAGGTTTTTTTTCCTTCCTTGTAAATAAATAATTCATGAGTGCACAAGGTTATAGTCTTGTCTGTATTCTTTACACCAGTTTAGGTTTTATAGATAAGCTTTTGTAAATATAGTAGATAAGCTTTAGTTTATCTACAGAAAATTATACTCTCGGTTCTTATCCTGTACCTGAAAGTAAAGAGTTCTTCATCGGAGAGGGTGATGCTATTTTTTCCATTAGCCAAAAATTTCTTACAGTTGGCTTCTTACAATAATCCCAATCCTGAAATGTCATACCTCATCCACATTCATTAAGGATCCAAGTAAAAAAAAAGTCCTATTTGTCCACATCATGAACTCTCTGGGTGTGTCTACCTGTGCACTTTAATTCGCAGTAGCCTATTTTACTAAAATTAAAGTGTCACATAAAAAATTGCGCAATTAAGCGAATACGCAGTAAAATAGCCTACTGTGCATTAAGCATCATTTTAAAACCATGTGTATTAATTACTATGCACTAAGTCAGTTTAATGCACATTTCTTTATTACTTCAACCGGATGTACTAAATTTGATGTGCATTAGCAAAAGTCCTTTAATTCATGTATAGATGCACCGGGAATGGAAAATTCTATGAATTCCCTATAGAGTTTTCTCCAAATTTTTGGACTTGTGCCCATGCCATGTAGTGCCTATGTGTGCAACATTAATATAGATCTGTTTTATGGTAATTCATAGTAATTTTGGTGTATGAATGTTAGACACATTACAGTATCTTCAATTATAAACTGCATTATTTACAACAACCCAATGCTGTACATTTAGATAAACCAATTAAAATGACTGTAGAGCCTGAATTGGCTTACTTAATCTGATCAAATTAACCTCACTATAATTGTATCTTTGCTTATACCCCTGCTGTGAAGTATATCTTTTTACTAAGCAGTAATCAGAAAATATCTAGTGTTATATATCATAAAAACACAGGGGCACTGACCCATGGGAAAGTAATCACTGCAGACAGATTTCAGCAAAACTGCTTTTGAACATCACATTAACACTGGTTCGGTAGGTTTATTTTTTAGCAGTTATCCAATGGTGACTTTTATATGTTTCCCTCACTTCATTTTAGTATGCACTTTAGATCATTCAGACTCTTATTTTTGTAACTGGAAATTACCCCTAGTGAATTATTTCTGAGAGCACAGTTCTTGCTCCATTGAGCAATGCCAGCTACAGAAAACAGCAAGTGTGACTACATCATAACAAGGCCAGGAAGTTAAAAAGGACAATGACTTTTGCTATCACTTATTACTAATCTGCAGTACTAAAATTCTTCATTTAATAAGTAATAACATTCCAGCACACAAAGAAGCAGTAAACTATGAAAATACCTGAACTTTATTTAATTAGTTGATGTTTAAGCAGATGGTTGGAAATATAAGGCACTCTGTTACAACATATATATTGTTTTATATAAGCTATGGAAGTATGAGACCATGGTCTTTTAGGCCCTGTCCACACTACAGCATCATCTATGTTAAAAGTTAATGGTCTTCTATGCCTCCCCTCCTGTCCTTTGGAAAACCATTCTGCCTATATGATACTCTAACACGAAGGCTGTGTCTACATTAGTTTTTGGTCCTTAAAATTCTCTGTGGTTCTTACTACCAGTATACCTCCACCAGTCATAGCATTCATAAGAGTACCAAAGTAGACAAGGCTACATAAGGTCATTGGAGCTTAAAATCTTTTTTCTACTCATCCCTTCAAGCACTTGATTAAAGTTAAGCGTAATTGAAACCCAGTATAATCATAGGCAGTATTTCAAACAGAATCAGATTTGCAGATTTAGGAGAATAAAAAGAAAGGGTATGATTTGCATGCATGTAAGTGATTTGGGACCCAATGGTTTAGTCAACAGGACTTGCGTTTCCAAGTCTCTTGCACAGTTTTTAAAAATTCCACCTCTGTTTTTCTCTAATTTATTGACCAGTAGAACATATGATTTAAGTCAAGCATGAGAGACATGTAAATCAGGTAACTGGGATCTTTTTTTCATATGCAATCTATGCTAAAAATGAAACATCTCACAATACTTTTGTTTATGAAAGGATGGCTCCAGGAGATTTTGTTGAAGGAAGGAAGGAAGGAATTTGTAACTGAAAACACCTGAAGTATGGGAAAGTTGAGATCTGGGTTATCTCTATTAGTAAACCTGTGATCACTACAACTTATGCTTGATACTCTAAAGCCTTCAGAAACTAGTGTGGCATTTGGTCTGTTTGGATAATAGAGCATGAAGAAACTGAGATACAGGAAGTATTATTAGAATTTAATTTTGTGCACTTTTGAGACACATGGAATATTTTGGGTTTGAATAAAAATAAAACACAGATTACAATTACCTTCAGCGCATTCCTTAACACAGTGTCTAGAGCCCATCCAATTCTTTTTCACCAAAACATTTTCACAAAAAGGATCTTTTTGACAAAATGGGAATTTTTGCAAAAGAACAATTTCCATAAAAACATGATAAAAATATACATTGGCATACAACTACTAAACTCCAAACAAAAATGGTTTCATGCTTTTGGTCTGAAGAAAATAATTTTAAAACATGTTTTTTATTACCTTTTTTTCCAGGGAAAATAACCTCTCTCAACTAGCTCTACTAATGCCATTTCTTGCTATAACTCCATACTCAACTAATAAATCATCTTGTTAAAGGGCTTAGGGTCACATGAGCTTTTATTTTTCAAAAGAATATAAAATCAAAACATGATTTTTTCCTGTTTTAAAGACCCCATTCCACTTTTCAGAATGCTAGACACATAATTCCTGATGTTTATATGGCATATTTATATACATGTAGTTAGGAGTATGGATTTGACATTTCATCAGGAATAAGACACATTGCATGCCAAAGTGCTTTAGAAATTTAACCACCTGACACACAAATGGTTGTTTTTCTTATTTATTTATACTATTTTATTTCAGCACATAAAACATGAAATTAATCCTTAGTTATGTAGAGAGTCTGTCTTAGGAAAAAAGAAACACTGCTTATCATTAGTGAATGTTGTGGGGGGTTTTAATGTGTAGTTATAATCTATCTCATTAGGTACCTTAGGGACTTGAGTAAAGTTATCAAAAGCACCTAACTCTCATTAACTTTCAAATAAAACTTAGAAGCCTAAGTCACTGAAAAACTTTTAAAAGCTTTACTACCAATGCTGGTAGTATATGCCTACCTCATAGATACCCATGTCATAAACAAGTATCCATATCCACAATTTTACAGTTGGAAACTATAGCTGTAAAACTTTGGCACTAAAAATTAAGGGCTTAGTCTACCCACTGAAGTCAACATCAACACTTGATTAACCTCATTGATGCAGGAACAAACCCAAACTGCAGGGACAAGCATAAGGGGGCACAGGAAGTAGAACTGAACCTACATCTCCCATAACTCAGGCAAAAGTCTTAACCCATGAAACAAAAGTAGCAAAACCAGAACAAACAAACTAAAACCTAGAGACTCATAGAACCCTATGTTATAGTTTGGTCTTTCTTTCATAAATAAAAGTACTGTAAGTGTTAAATATTAAAATAAAAGTATTATAAATTTTTATGGATGTTTGTTATTTATGACTCCCTCCTGCAAGGTATGGAAGCATCAATCTCCTGGCCTGCCCTGTTGGCTCTGGAGGTCTACTGCCTACTTTGAACCCTCATCTAAGACATAATGGAAAGATCTCCAAGACTTATCCCATCCTTTGACTACTATCTCATGCTCATCCATATGAACACTAATGATAGTGCCAGGGGTGACCTTGAACAGATCAAAAATGACTCTGGATTCATTGAAGGGGATGGGGCCCAGGTGGTGTTCTCACCAGTCCTTCCAAACAAGGATAAAGGACCAGCTAGGAAACGATGCATCCTTCAACAATGGGGTGGTCTTCCAGGAACATGGACCACTGGGAAGAGATGGGGTTCACCTGATGAAGAAAAGGAAGAGTGTCTTTTCATATGGGCTTGCTAACCTTGCAAGGAAGGCTTTAAACAAGGTTCACCACAGAATAGACAAACAAGCTGAGAGGTAAAGAGCCAGGGGACCTGGATAAAAACTTAGTAAGAGGAAGCAATAGCAGAAGCCTTAGCAACGTTCTCAGGGAGAAATTAGGACACTAAGTTAGATACCTGAACTGTTTATATACAAATGAAAGAAGCATGGGGAACAAACAGAAAGAACTGGAGGTCCTAGTACAACCACAGAATGATGATATAATTGGTATTACAGAGATGTGGTGGGATAGTTCACATGAATATGATCATGGATGTTTATAGCTTGTTTAGGAAGGATAGATGGGAAAAAGAGGAGGTGTAGCTCTCTATATAAAGGCAGTGTGCATGTATTCTGAAGTGCACTATGAAGTAGAAGGTAGGCCTGTTTAAAACCTCTGGTTAACAGTCATAGAGAAAAGCAGGCAGGATGACATCATGGTGGTTGTCTGCTACAGGCCTGCAAACAAGGAGGATGAGATGAATGGAGACTCTTTAAGCAATTGATGGAAGCTTCCAGATCACAGAACCTGATTTTCATGAGGGATTTTAATTATCAGGACATCTGCTGGGAGATACATAAAAGTGCACAAGCAATCCAGCAAATTCTTAGTGTGTGTTGAGGATAACTTTTTTATAGAGATGATAGAGAGGCCATCTAGTGGGGAGGCTGTTCATGTCTTAATGTTCACAAACAGCAAGAAGCTGTTTGAAAGTATGAAGGTTGAAGGCAACTTTGATGACAGGAACCACAAAATGATAAGAATTCAAGATTCTAAGGGGAAGAAGGAAAGAGAACAGCAAATAAAAACAAGGAAATTCGGAAAAGCTGACTTCAGCAAATTCAGGGAACCAGTGGGCACCAGTCTGGGAAGCAAGTCTGAGGGGAAAAGAAGAACTGGCTGCACTTTAAGGAGGCCCCTTTAAGGGTGCAGGAGCAAGCTATCCTGATGTCATGGAAGAATGGGAATTGCAACAGTCTGGCTAGATAGCAAGGTCTTCAATGAATTAAAACTCAAAAGGAAGCCTACAAACATGGAAATGTTGTCATAGTACTATGGAAGAATAAATAATTATTGCAGAAGCATGCAGGGAAAAAATAGGAAGGCCAAGTTATGGTTTAAGATGCAACTGGTAAGGAACATAAAAATAATAAAGAGATTCTACAAGTATGTTGAATACTTTGGTCTTCACAAACAGGCACAGGTATCAGATAGTAAGTGCAGCTGGCAACAGAGATAGGGAAGGAACTAAACAGCCTAGAGTAGTAGAAGAACAGGTTGGGGATTACTTAGAGAAACTAGATGCTTTCAAATTGGCAGAGGTAAATAAGATGCACTCTAAGGTATTGAAGGAATGGCAGAAATAATTTCACAGTCATTGGCTATCCTCTTTCAGAATTTGTGGAGGTTAGAAATAAAGCAAATACAGTGCCTATCTTTAAGAAAGGGAAGAAGGAGGGTCTGGGGAATTACAGACCAGTAAACCAGACCTTGATACCTGGAAAGGTCGTGGATCAGCTCCTTAAGGAATCTATTGTGAAGCACCTAGAGGGAAAAATAGTCATCAGGAACAGCCTGCATAGATTCACCAAGAGCGAGTCATGCCTGGCCAACCTGATATCTTTCTTTGATAAGGTGACACACTCAGTGGATAGGAGGAGAGTGGTCAGTATGATATAATTTGCTTTAGCAAGCCTTTTGCCACTGGATCCCACAAAATTCTCATTAACAAGCTAAGGTAATACAACCTAGACAAAAGTACTGAAAGGTGAATATACAACTGGTTAGATAAGCATGCTCAACGTGTTGTCATCAATGGTTCAAGGTCCAGTTGCGAGGAGGTATTAAATGGGGTTCCCAAGAAGTCTACCCTGGGTCCAGTACTGTTCCTTATATTCATTAATGATTTGGATGATGGGACTGAGTGCTTGCTTAGCATATTTATGGGTAACACCTTTCTATACTGAAATAAGCGCTACTACATGCAACTTATTCCATATACAAACATGCTGACAAAAAGAGGTTTTGCCTTTGACATCTGGTTTCTTTTACATGGGAAGTCTGCATTTTTTCCTCTTAAGCTAAATGTATTCTTATGTCACAAATCATAGATTGTGTCTTGCTTGCAAGCATTATGTCTTGCTTGCATTTTCTTTTATTTACAGTATACTACTGATTGATTTCAAATTCAGTATTAAGCTCCTGCATATATTACCATGAAAGAAATCCATATTCCAGGTAATTTTTCATGAGCTGATGTTTAGGCAGGACTGTAACAAGTTGAGTCATTTTTTTCCCTTTATCCTACTTAATGTCTATGACTTTTAGAGCAGTGCTGTGTAAATGTACAATGAAATTACATTCATACCATGTAACTTTACATTTATGTCAAGCTGTATTGTGGTTCTTTATTATTATTTTGTTAATTACTTATCTTACTGATAATAATTCAGAGCACTTGTACTATCCTCAAATATTGTTATGCATTGAAATACAGTATCTGTTTCATTCCTTCTGCCCTAAATGTGAATTGAGCACTTATGGAACATAACCTAGGACCAAACTACAGGAACTCCTAGTCAGGAGATTTCCCTTCACTTATGCCCTCCTCTTAATCTCTGTCTTCCAGCACCTTGCATACCTTGCAGCACAAGGTCTATTCACAATTGCTCTGGAAATGTGTCACATTACACTGTAAACTATCATATCCTGACAGAGTTCAGGGTCAAGTTTGACCACACAGATGGCTGGGATCAAATCCAAACTCTGTATCTCCCTCTTTGACACAAACCAGCATTCAAAGAACTCAGTTTATTGTGATGGACACACTCACTGGGATTTGGCTAATGTACATGCTGCTCTCTCTTCCACTTTCCCTTCTGTTTTGTCTATGAGTAAGTAGGAGGTTTCTAAAATGTGCACATGTTGACATTGTATATGATCTGAACCTGCTGCACTTGGGCAATTCAGAAGGCACTATGAACCATTCCTGTATTTCTCTTATATAACCTCAGAACCCTCTATGAAGAGAGGAACCTGACTCACTGGTCAAGTACAAAGATGAGGCCACTCTCTCAGCTAACTGTGTAACAGGTAGATACCCTCTCTTTGCCTCGCCTATTGCCTATATAATAAAAGACAGAGAGAACAAAAGAATATTATGGCAGTCAGGCATCAGTCTGGGACCACAACAAAAATGATATACTGTATTCGGTAGCTTGATATAGTTTTCAGTGACAAATAGTAAGTTAAAAATATTTCACAATACCAGAGTGTACATCTTGGTCCTGTTGTTTACTTGCCAGTCTTGAGATAGAAATAATGGGAGGTTTACCATCTGCCTACAGCAGAGCTAGCACAAGCTATGAATATTAAAAGAGGAAGGACAGCCCAAGTGCTTTTCCTTTTCTCTGCAGAGTGACCAGACAACCCAGAACCAGAGTCAGTGATGCTGGCTCATAAGAACGCCTTGCCTTGTTGTGTGGTCTTTGCAGCTGTTCTGGCAGCTGCCAGAGAAGATTTGCTTCTTTGTAGAAAGAAATTCCCTCCGTCCCCTCATGCCTCCCACTGAAAAGGGCAGAAAATAATATCAGGGGATTTCCCACCAAATACTAAAACCTTCATTTCATATCAGCAGAAAGAACAGCTGGAATTTACTTGTGATTAATCCTGAATTCCTTTGAAGACACAAACAATAACATATAGCACTGAAAAGAAATGTTCAGCAGACTGGAGATGGAAATACAGATCATTATCGACCATATCAATGAGACTATAATAAAATGAGCTTAAACAACTTTAAAAATGTTTCAGAATTTCCTTAATACTTTAGAGCTCCCAGAATAAAACAAGGTAGTAGACGATGGCTCTTAAAATTTACTTTGAGTTGACTTTGGCATTCATAACTGAGGGAAGAAAAACTAACTGGAAAAAAAGGAGTGAATGCTTTTAAACAAACATGAATAAACAATGTTAGATTTTACACCTCTCTCCATATCTACAACATTATTTTAATGGTGCTGTTTTGGTTTGTATAACTATGAAATGAAATTAAACAAGATCGATGTTAATATATTGAGAGTTTGCAATGCGCTAAGGAAAGAGGGAGTGTAGGAAACAAATAAGCCCAATACACCGTTGAGAGAGATAATTGAAAATATTAAAAAGTGTAATGTAAATTGGATATTTTGATGACACTTTAAAAATAAAGAACATCAGAAGGGTAGAAAAAATATTTAGTAGGACTGCTGTCTTCTTTCTCCCACCTCCCTTACTACTGCCTTTAGGGAAAACTTGTACAGAAAGCAAACAGTCAAAATGATTTGCAGCTGATTATAGTGTAGTTAAAATGTATTGCCAAAAAAGCTTGGATCTTGGGTTGGGAGGGGAGGTATTGATGGAAAGGGAACTAGTTTAAAAGAACATGTTATGTTTTGGGATGATATACTGGCTTAACTTTTCAGTGATGTTTCTTTGTAGCAGTATTTTACTTTTGTTTCCATTTTTCATCCACTGTGGTTGAGTTGGCAATGGACAGAACAATTGCTCCACTCTATCGCTTGACTTGCTCACTTTGTTTTAAAGTTGTTGTTAATATCTTTCATTTCAAGAGCTGTATTATGATATTGATTCATGCACAAAGGGACAAAGGGACAATATACTCTTTGGATGTATAGCACTAAATCAAGAAATAAAACTCGCTACTATTGTACAGCTCTCTGTCCTCCATTAGACGGATTTCAATTTTATTTATTTGTTTTGATTTAACCTTTTTAAAGACATCTGCTCCAAGCTCTAGGTAGCCTGGCAGTCCTTAAAAACAATTTATAACAATGAAAATAAAAACAGTATCAGTGCAATGTTAGTTACCATCCATCATAAAATACCTATTCAACAAAATAAAAAAACAACAAAAGCAAAGGATCCCACTTCTTCAAATAACACTTTTCCATATCTACCCAAATGCCTTACCCAAATGCCCATCTCATTAATTGTGTTTTGCAGCACATTCTAGAGGTTAAAAGAGCTATTTATGGCAAGCTTACACTGAAGATTTCAGTGTTGTGTAGCTATATCAGACCTACTATAAGCAAGAAGAGATAGTTAGCTGTGTTAGTCTGAAGTCGGGCAGACTTCTATAAACAAGATAGCTTGGTTTCGAGAAGCAGTCTAGCCCTGACAACATTCAGCATTATGTGAGGTAATTTATCTTGATGACATCTCATCTGAGAAGTCAGAAAGCTTCTGGTCTCAAGTCAAGTAATTTACAGATAGCTCAGATATATCTACCCTATAGCTTGCAGAATATATTCAGAATGTTTCTGATCCTGAAACCTCTGATTCAAGAAAGCACTGTTATTTCAGAAAGCAATAATGTATGTGTTTAATTGAAGTCAATGAAATTCAGCACATACTTGGAGACTTTTCCCAAATAAAATTTACATAGTTTTTTTATTTGTGGCCACAGAATGCCCTGCTTTTATTTCTCTCTCTCATAAATCAAGGGGATTCTGAATAAATAGTGCTGCTGATCACACCTCTGGATGTATCACAGAGGAAGAGAGAGGTAGGGCAGGTCTCTGCCTATGCAGGGTATGGCTATACAGTGCAAGATAGAGCTCTTCTGAGATGCATGATAGTGCAGTGTTGAGCAATAAACTCTGCTGAGAAGTAGAAACTGGCTAGGTACAGACATTCAAAAAGCCTAAGGTGGAATCGATCTAAGTTATACAGTTTTCTGTAAGTGGCATAGTTTAGATTAGTAAGGAACAGAACACACATTCTCCCTTTGGGGGCAGAGGAAAATCTTAAACTGGGTTCCACCATTTTTAAATCAGTCTATGTGTACCGAACTTCTGTTCTGGTATGGGTATAGACCAGGTTTGGATCGCTTATACCAGTAAAAGTGTAATGTCATTTAATGTTTACTGGCCACAGTGCTCTCAGTTTGGTAGCTATCACTCAAGGAGCCAGGGACAGGACTGGGGCAGGGGTGGTGCAGACTGTCTCAGCAAAGCAACAACATGGTCTGTGATCTGTAGACATATTCTCAGGCTTATACAGTTTAAAAAGCAATACGTCAACTCTGTGAGAAGCCAACAGGTAGGAAGTGCAGATCATGAATGCTGGTATTATTAAGGGGTTGAGGCAAGAAACCCTACTCAACAAGTGGGCTAAAGCACAGCCCAAAAATACAATAATTACTCATTTGCTTTGGTGGCAACAAGGATCAAAGACAATGACTGTAAGAGATGTGAGATGCGAGTAAGAGGTGGTGTCCAATAAAAACTAAAAAACTTACAATTAAAAGAAAAGCAGGCAAAACTAGAACATAGCACAGCTAGTAAAGATATGGAAAAAACACACACACCTCTTTGCTGCTTTAGTTATATGTTCTCTTGAAATTCTGCTTTCATGTTGCTTTTCTTTTTCTCTCTACAGTTTGATATTCCAACCCTGCAACCAAGTAAGAACGGTTCAGTTCTTAAAGATTGACACAATTTCTTTGATAAAGAGCAACTTGTCAAAATTATGCATAGAAGCCCTAAGGCAGAAAGGCATGTGCTTTCAATCACAGTGGTAAATAAAGTCCTTGACACAGTCTGAGTGAAGGAGAAGGGTCTGGCTGGCAAATTCCAGATCTAAGTTCTTCACTATGATAGAAAAATCAAGGAAGATGTACATAAGTATCTTTTATCAAAATGGAGTGACAAAAGCTCCAACCTACTGAGATTTAACTTGATGTAAAAAATTAGATTCACCCTCATTTCCCCAAAACATTGCTGTATTTAATATCCACTTCATAAGTGAACAAAAAAGAAAAACTGAATTAGAAAAAAATTAAACTTTTCAATTGTATAAAGCTATGATTTATATGAATACAGACCAATTTAGAATGAAGAAAGCCATGAAAAGGTTCAAGGTAATGAATGTATAAATATTTCTAACTAGGCATCAATAGCTAATACAGTCTCTGGGTTGTTGTAGTGGTCATCAAACTGATTCTTATCTTGGGGGAGAGGTTTCCTGACTCTCTGGCTTGCCATATGAAGGATAGATTTGACTTCTACCTCATTATGACTTTACATTCTTGAACCCCAGCCCCTGCAACTGGACACCTGAGGCAGACTGTTGCATCTGCACAAAGACTTCTTGACGGTTTGTCTGACAGTTCAGATCTAATTGCATAATGGGGACACTGACTGCAAATCTTTGGGACAAGGACTCTTTTTCTTGTGTTTGAATAGGGGAGTACATCAAGGGCTCAGCGAACACCTGTTCACCAGGGTACCCGAGGGGAAAACCAGGAGTAATGGCAACAAACTGGAAGCTCAATTCAGGCTCAACATTAGGAAAAACTTCTTCAAAGTCAGGGTGTCCAGACTGTGGAATAAGCTCCCTCCAGAGGTGGTGCAATCACCTACCCTGGAAATCAAGAGGAGACTAGACAGTTACCTTGCTGTGGTCACCTGACCCCCAGTTATCTTTCCTGCAGGGGGCTGGACCTGATGATCTTCCAAGGTCCCTTCCGGCTTTACAATCTATGAATCTATGAAAAACCTAGCACACTGAGTTTCTGTGATTAGGGTTTCTTACAGCTACTATAAATTTTTTTGTCATTTTTGGTCATTTTCTACTATATTCTTTACCTGAAAAGGTAAGACAACCTTCCACTTTCAGATATTCAAAAAATAGGTATTGCTTTAGACTCGGTGTATTAAAGAGTAGAGCTGTGCGAAGCTTTGGTCACTGATTTGATTCGGAGGAGTTTCAGCTCAATTTGGCAGCTGAATCTCTGAATCCGAATCGAATCAGGAAACACTTTAATCTCTCTGAATCAAATCAGAAGCCTCCAAATCGATTCGGAGAGATTTGATGATTTGGCCATAGACACAGCTTTATAAGTTTTTTCTACATACCTCGAGGTACCAGGCATGGCTCGTGAGTGCTAAGATGGTGGGGTGGATGGAGCATCCCATGAGAGTGCAGGGGGGGTCCCCCGTGCACTTGGTGGTAGACCCAGAAGTGGACCAGAAGTAGTTCCGGGCCACTTCCGGGTCTACAGTGGAGACCACAGGACCCCTCCTCGCCACCGGCTTGGCAATCAGTGTCTCCTGGGTCTGGGGGGACACCCGGAGTCCCCCCATGGTCAATCGCTGAGCCGGGGAGGCCATGGTGGGGGGTCCCCTGTGAGCTCCGCACTGGACCCGAAAGTGGACCAGAAGTGGGACGCTCCATCTGCTGCACCATTTCAGCATTCACAAGCCATTCAAAAAACATATAAAGCTGTGTCTATGGCTGAATCACTGAGTCTCCGAATCAGAATCAAATCTTCAGATTCAGCCAGATCAAATCAGGACAGTGATCTGAATCAGCAAATCGAATCACTGTCCCCTGAAACAGGCCAAATCCTAATCGAATACTGCCCACTTCACATACCCCTATTAAAGAGTATACTTTATATGTTAGAGTCTTTGTTTAGAATCAGCGATCTTTCCAGTGCAACTCCCTCTTTTATATATGTACAGTATATATATGTATATATTAGGCCTAGTTGTCCATTTAGTTTCGGATGGCTGGGATAGTTTCATAGTTGGTAGGGTCAGAAGGGACCTGAGCAGATCATCAAGTACGACCCCCTGCCATGGCAGGAAAGAGTACTGGGGTCAAAAGACCCCGGCGAGGTGTTCATCCAGCCTCCTCTTAAAGACCCCCAGGGTAGGAACCAGCACCACTTCTCTTGGAAGTCAGTTCCAGATCCTAGCCGCCCTGACAGTGAAGTAGCACCTCCTGATATCTAGCCTAAATCTACCCTCTGCCAGCTTGTGACCATTATTTCTTGTCACTCCTGGTAGTGCTCAGGGGAACAGGGACTCCCCCAATGCCTGCTGGTCCCCTCTGACCAGTTTTTAAATGGCCACTAGATCCCCCCTCAGCCTTCTCTTGTGGAGGCTGAACAGGTTCAGGTCCCTTAACCTCTCCTCGTAGGGCCTGCCCTGCTGCCCTGATCATGCGAGTGGCCCTCCTCTGAACCCTCTCCATGTTGTCCACATCCTCCCTGAAGTGCGGCGCCCAGAACTGGACACAGTACTCCAACTGCGGCCTGACCAGTGTTGCATAGAGGGGGAGGATCACCTCCTTGGACCTGCTTGAGATGCATCTGTGTATATATGACAAGGTATGGTTGGCCTTCCTGTCAGCGTCCCCACACTGTTGGCCCATGTTCATTTTGGCATCAATGACTCCTAGATCCTTTTCTGCCTCTGCACTGACGAGAAGGGAGTTCCCCAGTCTGTAGGTATGCTGCTGGTTCTTCCCCCCCATGTGAAGTACCTTGCACTTGTCAATGTTGAAACCCATCCTGTTCTCATCCATCCACTTCTGTAACCTGTCTAGGTCTGATTGCAGACTATTACTCCCTTCTAGCGTGCCCACTTCTCCCCACATCTTAGTGTCGTCTGCGAATTTGAACAGGGTGCTTTTTACACCCTTGTCAAGTCACTGATGAAGATGTTGAACAGTGCGGACCCGAGGACCAAGCCCTGGGGAACCCCACTGCCCACATCCCTCCAGGTCGAAAATGACCCGTCCACCACCACTCTCTGGGTGCGGCCCTCCATCCAACTAGTGACTCATTTGACTGTGTAGGTGTCGATGCCATAGTCTCCTAGTTTTTAATGAGAATGGGGTGAGAGAGAGTATTGAAGGCCCTCCTAAAGTCCAGAAAGACAATGTCCACTGCTACACCTGCGTCTAAGGATTTGGTGACCTGGTCATAGAAGGCCACCAGGTTGGTCTGACAGGCCCTGCCTCAAATGAACCCATGTTGATTGCCCCTAAGCATAATCTCCCCTGCTGGCCCCTCATGGACATGTGCCAGGTTAACTCTCTCAAAAAGCTTACCCAGGACTGAGGTAAGACTAATAGGCCTATAGTTTCCTGGGTCCTCCTTCCTCTCTTTTTTGAAAATGGGAACCACTTTGGCCCTTTTCCAGTCTTCTGACACCACGCCAGAGCACCATGAGTGCTTGTAAAGCCATGCCAGGGGTCCTGCTATGACCTCTGCTAATTCCCTCAGCACTCTGGGGTGGAGGTCATCAGGACCAGCTGATTTAAATATGTCCAGTCCCTCCAGAAGTTCCCTTACAAGGTCCTCACTGACCCTAGGCCTGAGTGCGCCTCCCCCGGGGCCTACGGGGGTCCTGGTGGGGTGGGAGGGGGGGAGGGGGGCATGACCCGGTCCCTGCTCAGAAAAATGGAGGCAAAGACATTTTTAAATAGGTTAACTTGGCTGTCTGGTGCAATGACCAGATTTCCTAGCGTGTCCTGCAGAGGCCCCACATTGCCCGGTACCTTCTTTTTACCCCCTATGTATTTAAAAGAGGACTTCTTGTCCTTGATCTGGGTAGCTAGTCCCAGTTTCATCTCCGCCTTGGCCTTCCTGACTGCCCCCCTACAGCCCCGAGCAACTGAGGTATAGTCCTCCCTGGTGATGGCCTCTCCCTTCCATTGGGTGTATGCCTCCTTTTTAGTTAGGGATTTTTAACAGATGCCAGTTACACAAGAAGGTATAACTATATTGTGCTCTTGCAAAAATGGGGCTGGTTAGGATTTTAAAATCAATGTGATTATCCATATATAGAGGAATGCAGTGTATTCTTCTTATCCATGTATGGAGAGCTTGCATTTAATGACTAAATTACTTTATTTTAAATGTTGCATAGATCATCTACAACAGCAACAGCAAACAGAATTTTGTGTTGACTGTAGCTTAGCTCCAACTGTAGGACTGCTCCCTGAAGTACCCAAACCTGCTACCAAACATGGATAGTAGCCGTCAGTCTCTGCTACCACACTTGTATCATTATAAAGGGAAAGCAGTGACTCTGCATAGCCACTACTAGAATATATGATCTTAACATACAAACCTTCAGGGGAAACTTCCACTAAAGTAAAATGAAGGCTTTGCAGAGGGCTGGTTGAGCCAGGAAAAGAGACTGCAAGCCAAACAATCTTTCAAGCATTCACATTAGATTTAAGGAGGAAGTTCTTCAAAAAGTCTCTACTTTTTCTACCACTAATGAGAATTTTCAGCTGTTAAATTAGTTTCCATTGTTCCCTGAATATAGTAGAAACATATTGAAAATTACAAGGAAAATATTGATAAAAAAGGACCCAGAGAGTTCAAACAGTGGCTGTTCTCTGGTTCATAACAAGACATAATTGCAAGCAAAATTCCAGGAAGATTAGGTATAAACCTACATATTCCATTTGCTTCTTCAAGCAATGAAGTGATTAAATGTTTTTGTTAAATGTTGATTGCTTTTGAATGATAAAGATAATTAAGTTCTGAACATGTAATGATCCTTTGACCCTAAGAGAGTAAAAAATACGACAAATGTCTAATAAATGCATCCTCACTCCAGGATTTACCTCACTATCTTTGCAATAAATGTGGACACTGTTCAGTAGACTGCAATTTTTATTGGTATCTATGAGTGTTAAATGAACTACAAAAGGGCTCCTTAGTTATCCCCTGAATACAAAAAAATACAGGGATTTACAGGGAAAAAATTATTAAAAGAAATTGAATGATATGCCTACAGAGTCTGAGAAATTTCTATTTCCTAATTCATACAAGTTACTACTAAAATGAACAATTCCATGAAAAATCAAACTTAGTTCCTGTGCTTTGTTTCTTTAATATAACGGTGATAAAATGATTAAATAGAACAAGAATTTGCCTAATGTTCTAATGGTAATTTCTTTGTAAATATGATAAAGAACAATGATACCATCAAAGAAATCTCCAACATTAAAGATTTTCAGCTATGATCCACAGAGTACTGTTGATGAATTGAGCACTTGCCAGTAGACTGTTGTGGTCTGGCTGATTACTTAGTGCTGGTTTTCAGCTGCTAAAATCTCATTTTAAAACAGATGAAAATGCAAGTGCAAGTGATATATTCCAAATCACTTAAAAGGCTTCAAAGAACAAGACACATTTTCTTTCAGCTAACTGCACTCCTAAATCACTTAGGGTACAGTATATATAGACATTACATCTAGATCAGGAGTTGGCATGCGTGCCAGAGCATGGCATATGAGACCATTTTTCCCAGCATGCCACAGCCAGCCCAGGCTCTGGGCAGCTGCTGCTGGCCACAGAGCCTGGGCTGCTTGCAGCAGGTGCTCAGGAGGCTCCAAGCCCTGCCGCAAGCATCCCAGGCTCTGTGGAAGACAGCATCTTCCCAGAGTCTAGGCCAGATGTGGCAGGTGGCTGGAAGGCTGCAAACAGCTGCACTGGACTCCAGAGCCCTGGCTGGGCTCCATGGCAGTGGCAGTTGCTTGTGTGACTTAGGATGCACAGCCAGGAAGGGGGTGAACAGCAGCTTGTGTGCAGGTGGGCGGGCAGCATGGAGCTGGAGGAGCTGGGCACCCATGAGAAGTGTGGTTTATTCTGCTACACTGCCTCGGACATGTGGCTGATGGAGCTGGATGTGCCACGTGTCATCTCACTGGGGCCAGTAGGTCTGCAGCACAGGTGAGCTGGGGTGGGGTGAAAGCAGTCCATCCTAAAATTCCCACCACAGGAAGTAAGGGTGGTTGTGGTGCTGCCTCCTGCCAGCCATGGCCCTGGCAGAAGCAACGGCCACCCTTGACAAGCCACTTGGGCTGGCTGTGGGTGGTTCCATCTCCATGCCTTGGGGCTTGTCCTCACCAAGTGCGTAGCCTGGGAGGTGTGCCCGGGTCAGTGAACGGGTGCTATGGAGCATCAGGCTGCAGGGGGCAAGGGCAGGGTGGGTGGAAGCTCCAGGTCAGTTGAGGTTGGTTGCAGTGCCCCTGGCCCCTTCCCCACCGTGCACCCCAACTTGTGTGTGCAGCTACTGCTGTCAAAAAGCTGGGCCAGGGCTCCAGACCCTGGTGCAGCTGCTTGCAGACTCGCAGCTGCCTGCTGTGACCCACCCAGTCTCCATGACAGGTAGCAAGGGAATGTCCAGGGCCTGGGCTGCTCACTGTAGGCAGGGGTTCAAAAGCCCTAGCCAGGTTCATTGTCAGTAGCAGCAGCACACACACCTCGGTTGGGAAGGGGCTAGGACTGTGCTGCCATGACAAGGATTGGGCCCTTGAGGCTTGCCCACCATCTGCCCTGGTATGCCAACATCTCTGAAGTCCAGGTTAGGGGGTTTGTTTGGCACTCTGCCCAAAAAACGTTCCCAACCTCTGATCTAGATCAACCTAACTAAGATTAGGTTAATCTAAATTACCTTTATGCAGGGGAGTTTAAATCTTCTGAAAAATGGCAGGCCCAATGTAAGTTCACATGAACTAACATTGAGGTGAACTAACTTAGATTGGGAGTGGGTTAACCTGATTTATTGAATGCCTGTACATGTTCAGAGCATAACCCCGGGACTGGGAAAGCAAAACTGCTTGCCACAAGCCCCAGGCTGTGCTCTTCCTACCCCTCCCCCTCCAACCCTGACCAGGCTGTTTATAGCCCCCCCGCCCCCTTGTGCCTCATCATCTTCCTGTGCAAGAGCATGAAGGGCAGAGTGGCCATAACCATAAACTTACTTTAGCTTAATTCCTAACTAATGCCTGTTTTAGTTGACAAGGTTCCTTGGGTGAATTTGATATCTTTTATTAGACCAACCCAAATGGTTGGAGAATAGGTATTAAGCAAGCTTTTGGGTTCAAAAACCCTTTGTCAGGCTAAGGGGGTTTCAGCAGTTGGTGTGTGCTCTTCCTGGATGGAATGAAAAGGTTTGGCTTCTTTCTTTTTCATAGTTTTAGTTGAGGCCTCTGAGAACAGAGATGGTGGCTGGATCATGGGATCAACAATGATTACAAGATTGAAAAGAACTAGTTATTAGCCATTCTTTTTTTCTTCAAGTATGCATTGGTGTGGATCCCACTTCAAATGACTTGGAAGTTGGGGCAACCTCAAGATGCAGGAAATGAGGAGTTCCAGTTTCATCAATCAGTGATTTCAGTACTCCTCACCTGAAACTGGTATCTGCCATAGCAGTGAAGTCTGAGAAGTCATGTTTGACAAATATCACAACCTGGCAGTTTTCTGATAGAGGCCCTTGTCTGGTACAAATGGAACAAGTCCTTTGAATTGTAGTGGATGATATGTGTGAGATACACAACTGGCATGAAAAAGAGATGGATTATTGGATCCATTTCAAAATTCTCAGAGATAAGACAGCTTGGCCTTTTGAATGCCCAGTTGCAGTCAGAAAGACAGAGAAAACTGCCTGAATAGTTTTCTGTCAATGTATGACAGACTGGCTTGAATGCTGGATGTAACTGGTGTGACTTCTTTTACAGTGTGTCCAGTGTGGTTTGGGAAGAAGATGTCTAAGCTGTTAACCTGGTTTAGCTGTAAGTCTGAGAGAACACTGGGGATATTTCAGCATCTCATGTTTTCCTATGGAATAATACATTAGGCGATTCAGTTGTGCAAACACCTGAAGTTTACTCACACTTTTTGTTGAAATGATAGCCACCAGGAAGACCACGTTCAGGGTGTTTTAGTGCAGGAAACATTCTGAAAGAGGCTCAGAAAGACTCTCTGTGAGCCTCAGGAGGGCTAATGTCAAGTCTGAAGCAGCAGGTAGTTCTATGGTAAGTATGAAATAAATTGAAATAGGTTTACACGCTGACATAAGAGAAGGCAGGTGATGCACCAAAATCAATGTGAAAGGATGTTTCACTGAACTGACTCATTTTTTTCAGATGGAATATGCAACCCTTCTTAGGTATTCAGCCTGGGATATATCTACGCTGTTTTGGGGCTGTCTGATTGAGGATTTTTTTTCATCTGGAAGAGTATGTCGTCCTGATAGATGCTTTCTTGGTTTGTAATAGGATCTCCTGTTTCTTAGGATTCCTGCAATTAAGTTCATGGTTGTCTTTTCATATGAACCTATTTCCTTTTGCCTTCCACAGCTTGAATCTCCTTTTAGAGAGATCTTTGAAAGCAATGGCCTGTGTAACCTCCTGGCATCACCAACTATGCAGGAGCTATATAAACAGTAAACAAAATGAACTAGAACCACTGAAGAGACATGTATTCACTTACTTGTTTTTGGAGATCACGTAGCTCAAGTCATCTATGACTTTAGAGCAGAGCTTTCCAAACTGTGTGCCGCGACACATTAGTGTGTCGGCGGCAGTGTGTAGGTGTGACACGCGAAATGCAGAAAATTTTGCAGAAGGGCACCGCGGAGCTCCCTTACTCGCGTCTGCTTCCCTTGGCCCCTCCCCCGGAACTTCCTAAAGCAGCTAACTGAATTACTGTGTCGCGAAATGATGCATGTCTAAAAAGTGTGTCACCAACATGAAAAGTTTGGAAAGCTCTGCTTTAGAGAATGGAACAGTTCCATAGGATGAGGAAAGACCCCTGCCTTCATAGAAGAAATCCAAGAAAGGTTCTACAGATCCAACAGTATTTTGCTGTTTATTTCATAAGATAACTTGGCTAGAAGTGATCCACACTCCAGAGATCAGACAGCAAAAATTGGCGTTTGTTGGATAGCATTTGCATGCATATGCACCTAAAACTGACCCTTGTAGACAAAACCTAGATTGCCTGTTGCCAAAATAAAATCATTTGCAATTAATGTACATCAGCTTTCACCATTATTCTTCCAGCCAAATACCAGTTCGGATGTGGCAATATTGTGCTTGTAAAAAATGGTCATCCTACAATACCCTGGCCCCATTACAGAAAATAGTCATCACAAGCTCCTGCCCCATTACAGGAACCACTCTGATCATAATTTTGAACTCTTCTGTCCAGAGGTCATGGAGACTTCCTTTAAAATGTACAATGTGTTCTGGAAATATGGTTTGTCTTGGTAGCCCACCCTTCTCATACACCTGCAGACTTATCTCATGTGACTAGATATACGTAGAGGATAGAGACAGAGACAGAAGCAGTGCAGTAGTCCCAGTGAGGTTTGCTTTTCTTTGGGTAGCAGCTTAGGCCACTGTGTCATGTCTTGTTCTTTGGTTTATTTGTATGCAAATATCTTTTCTGTCCCCTGAAACAGTCTTAACAATATTTTCCAGATGATCCTTTTCTGAACTTTTGTAGAAGGCGTGGTCTTTTTTCCTCTCTCTTCATAAGAGTCCTTCTTATAGCACTCTGCTTTGAGCTCCACTGACATCACTGTGAAACAGTCTGGCAGCATCCCAACCAGGGCGCCGCAAAAGCTCCTGGAGCAGCTGCTTTCTCTGGGATTTTGTCACTCTCTGCAGTGATGGATCAGCCATGATCACCACTTCCTGTAATACGTTTAGCAATATTTCGTATACCAACCCTACACCCCAATCTCAGTGTAGCCCGGGTATACTCAGATAAGTACTCCCTCCTCTGATTGAAGAGGGATTGTTAGCTGCCAGAGGTGTGCTGTAGGTGAAACTGCAGACCACTCACGGTTCCCCTCTGTCCCTATAGAACCAGGCCAGGCCAGTTATGGAATTTAACTATGTACAAATTTATTAATGTATGTACAACATACAGGAGGAAAGGAATAAATCTAATAACTCTATATATATACACACATGTATATTCAACACACTCTTTATACGTATGTAAATTGCTATACATCTACATGTAAATTGCTATAAATCTATAATTGACTTTTGGGGGATTGCTCTGAAGGGCCTTGAACCCATGCAGATAAGTAAGGAATCTGGAACAGGTAAATACAGGTGAGTTCAGGTAATCAGCAAACACACATAGGCACACCCTACTGGCACTTAGAGGGGGGTGTCAACAGGGTGGTTTCAGCAAGATAAGCACATATACACATCCACATATATAACAAATAAACAACAAACGGTTATTAATGACAAAATATGAGGTGCTGGATACAAAATGTAAGGCGCATACCCTCATTCACTGTATCACTATCATTAGATTACTAGAATCTCCTCTAGGGGAAAAGAACCTGGGCCCAGCTCCCGAAAAAGGGGAAAAGGGTGGGCCCCCAATACCATCCTCTGGGGCGTGGCTGAGACCCTTATCCCTCAGGGCCATTTCACAGGTCCCCGCCACTCCTTCCAAGGGGTTTCCTCCCCTCTGGGAAACCCTTGCTCCAATAAATCACGACTCTGGGGCCAGCACTCTTCCAGGCAAACTGCTCCTTGCTGCCAAGACTCTCACAACCATGGCTCCATCCCAGCCGCCTGTCTGATAGTGGTCCCGAGCAGTCATGTGCTCCTGCAGGCTACTGCCTTTTCAGTGGGGTTGGAGGCCCGGGCCACCTCATGCAATGCCAGGGCTTGGTTCACTCTGGGACCCTTCATGCAGCAAGATCGGCCCTGAGCCCTGGCCCCATGCAGCACCGCCTGCACTGAATCCCTGTGTGCTGATCTGCTCACCATGTACTGTAGCTGGAGCCAACCTCTGCTCCCCGCAGCCGTCAACAGTCTTCTGGAGCTCTTCGGGGGCAACAGGAACCGCCCCCACTGGGCAGCTCTTCCTAGCTCTGCTCTGTTTTGTCCCTTGGTGCATCTGCCTCGTGCTGAGCATGCCGCTCCTTTTAGTCACTTCGGAGGCTCCACCCCCGGGGTTCTGTCGGACCTGGCAAAGCAGGGTTTCAAACCAGGTCTGGGGCTTTTTCCCACTTCGCCCCATGCAGGGGAAAGCCCCTCCCTGCCTTTCCCTCAATTGGTGGATGGGCTCCACAAATCACAATGCGGATTCTCCCAGCCCAGCATGCTGAGCTGTTTTGCTAAGTCTGCCATATCAGGAAACCCAAAGCTTCCCCTCAGCCTTTTAACATGAAAGGCTTTTAACAGCTTCCTCATGCTTCTCACCAGGCCAGGAACTGCTGAGCAGTCTGCAAGCCTGACTTTCTGCACATTTTTAAAAGGATTTTTCTAAGAAGATGCTAAGGAATTTTGATACTTATTTTTTTCCTTTCTCCTAATAGTATAAATCTAAAAATGTCTGTCTTTTTTCTTTCCCAGCATGGGTTTGTGGACTCTGCAGGGGGTAAGGGGTGGAGGGGAGCACAATTCCAGCAGCTGTCTTAACTTGGCACCTGGGGTGAATGCCCCTCTCACCAATGCCTATGCTACTAGCCAGAAGAGCTGCTCCGCCATGTGCAGAGCTGTTGAGCAAACTTATGCAGTCCCTTATTCTTTTATACATTATTTGCACCATCTATTCCTTCTCATGATTTGTTTCCTCTACATCACACAACTATCCAGTATGGTAATGGCATTTATAATCACAGAACTTCTGAAAATTTAGACGTGTACTCCCTGTCTCTAACGTAAATATGAAAACTCCATCAATTTGTATAACATAGATGTGTCCACGGGCAAGCTGGAAGAGTGATTAGGTAGTGATATGAACAACCATGAAAATTATTAAATGTAGCATTAAAATTATGGAATTGAAGAAAGGGAATTGTGTAAGCTTAACCCACAACTCCCATAATCCCTGGAGCACAGTAGTGGTAACCTATAATACACTATGAGAATATTTTGAAAAGCAGTATGTTGGGTGGCAGCTCAGGGGCAACGGGATACCTGTAAACTGTGCACTGCATGTTTTGTCAACATGCCTTCCCATAGTAAGGATGCAAAGTATTGTCAAACTAGCAAAAGCAGCCAAATGTGCATGCACTCTACTGTTGTAGCTTTATGTTCGTGAAAGTTTTATTAATTCACAATTGTAGTGTAGATGTGGGCCCAGGAGAACAATCCAGTCTCAGGTGTTTAAGTCGCTGTAGGGACTAGGGGAAAGATTTTAGCAGCTCTGTAACAAACTTGTGAATTCAATTCTATGTAAAACAAATACCAGAGGCCCCATTTCACTTAATATTTTAATGTGAACCTGTCACTTCACACACATGGATATGAAAAATAAAAAGGGCTGCTAAAATCAATAAAGCATACATTTATTCTTAAGTGTTCTCATTTTGAAAAATGAATGCATGTCCCACTGAATAAGAAACATACAGGCAGACTCTTTAGTCACTTTATATTTTATAAATGCCCCCATCAACTTAATCATTCAAGGCACAATAATAATGGCCAGCCTTCTGATTTATTAAAGTCTTTTACAGATGCACTAAGCTCTTATATTCCTTGAAGAAACACTGAGTGACAAGTGAGTAATCATATTTTGTATCAGCTCTGTTTTGGCAGAGGGGTAGTGGGTGTTCTAAGACAGTCACAGACTTGCTTGAGATTGGTGGAAATATAATAAATATGAAAAAATAAATATTTCCTCCACATCTGTAGAGCCCACACAGTGAATGATATAGTGTCCTCCACACCTGATAAACATGCAATCACAAGGTCCAATAATAAACTCCCTCAATACAAAATTTATGGAGAGTTAAAATACTATAAAATCCTTATAATTCAAAATGTTTTTATTAGGATTATAGTGGCACGCTACATATCATTCCTCCTCCAGGCTCCATTTCAAGGTAATTCTGCAGGGAAGTACACAAACCATTGTGAAACCTTCCAACAACAGTGGTGTGTTATATGCTATACTTCCATGTTGTTGTGGATATACAGAACATGTTATTTAGACCCAGAGAGTGCCAAAGATACAGACAAAGCCCTTTTCCTGCTCCCTGGAACAGAGACAGAATGAGCACGATGTAGCCCTACTTCGTGTCACTGCCTTTCCCCCCACCAAATGACAGACCTTTCTCTGCAGATCTTGTCTCTTTGGGGCAATACTGGCCCCAGGGATGCTCAGAGGAAGTATTCCCTGTGCTATGTAGCATCTGATCTTTGCTCATAATGCAAGCGAAGGGTATGACTAGTGTGTTGGAGTCCCAGAGAACACTTCAGATTTGTGTAAACTTATTGGTCTCCCCAACTCTGCTGAATAGGAATGCCCAGGTTATTAGTTTGCCCAGAAATCACAATTTAGCACAGGCACTTTGAACAGAAAAACAAAGGGGTCTATTACAAGGAAGAACAAATGGTATAAAAAAAGAAGTAATCAACTGCTTTGACTACAGAATATGGTAAAACAAAACTGACAATACCTTATGCTAGGTTCAGACTACTACTTAGTAGGATTGTGTGAAGCTTCAGGCCCTGATTCGATTCAGAGGAGATTCGGCCTGATTTGGTGGCCGAATCTCTAAATCCGAATTGAATCAGAGGACCGTTTAATGTCTCCGAATCAAATTGGATCCCTCTGAATCAATTCAGAGAGATTCAGAAAGATTAGGAGACTCGGACAAAGACACAGCTTTAAATGTTTTTTCTATATACCTCAGGGTAGCAGGGGCTCATGAATGCTGTGATGCTAGGGCGCGTGGAGTGTCCTGCAGGAGTGCAGGGGGCTCCCCAGAGTGCTCAGCAGCAGACCCAGAAGTGGATCAGAATCACTTCCGGTCCACTTCTGGGTCTGCCAGGGAGCACGCTGGGGATCCCCCCCTGTGCCCCTCCAGCTCAGCGACTGGTGCCTCTTGGGTCTGGGGGTGCACTCAGGGTCCCCCCATGGCTGATCGCCAAGACAGGGAGGCATGGGGAGGGGCCCCAGCGCACTCCGCAGCAGACCCAGAAGTGGACCAGAAGTGCTTCTGGTCTACTTCTGGTTTCGCCACCAAGCACATGGAGGGCCCCCTTGCTCTCCTGTGGGATGCTCCATTTGCCCCAGCATTGAAGCGATCACAAGCTGTGCTGGTACCTTGAGATACATAGAAAAAACATTTAAAGCTGTGTCTATGTCCGAATCAGCAGTGAATCTTCAGATTCAGATTCAGCTAAATTGAATTAGGGACAGTGATCTGAATCAACTAATCACATCACTGTCCCTGATTCAGGCTGAATCCAAATCGAATAGTGCCCACTTTGCACACCCCTACTACTTAGCCCTCATTAAAATGCCCGTGAAAAATCTCTTGGGGTCAAACTCCCTTCAGTCACAGCTACTTCGTTTAACTGGTGACCTCCATTCCCCCTTCCTCACAGGGAGCCCCCGCTTTGGCATTCCAGCCAGCCTCCCAACGCAGCCTGCCTTCTGGGAGCCTGACAATCCTCTAGAGTGTTTCTCCCTGTGGATCTGTGTCAGAGGGTAGGAGAGCTGCTAGCATCCATTCACTCTTCATACCCATGGTCTGGCCAGGAACCATCTGGCCCTCGGGGCCAGATTTTGCAAAGCGCTCCATGCTCAATATGCACTCTTGAAATTCAGACTATGAATTCTTATGCTTTAATGGGTGCAGAGCTCTTAAAACCCTGACCCTGATTGTGGGTACTTTTTAATTTAATCTGGCCTTAATTTACAATAATAGTGGAAGGAAGTTCTCAACCATTCCCCAGGGCCATTTCTCTATTTCTTAAATATTATGTGAACCACTTAAGACAACACCATATAACAGACTTAATAGACTTACTAGCACCAGGCAGCATTTCTGGTGCAGCTATTACATCTGCCATTGAAAGGAAAGCAAAAGTAACAAGATGCCTTAGTTGCTTCAATCTTACTACTTCATTGCATCTACTTCCTAAAACACGTCTCACATTCCACAGCTCTGGAGCTGTGCTGTTTTTACACCCCTTCCATACCCCCAAAGCCTGACCACACTATTTTTATATGTCTGATTATTTAAATGCCCCCCCCAGCTTGGCAGCCCCCACCCCCGAGGACCTACCAACCCTCCCTGGACCTACCAACCCCCCCAGGTCCCCCAGTCCTCCTCCCCACCCACAACTTATTTGCCTCCAGCTGCCTACACCTCCTCCCAGTCTAAACTATGCTGCTTAACCTGAGCCAGGTCCTGCAAACACTTGTTTGTATCCTCAGAGGAGAAGCTTTGATATGGATATGTAACAGACTGAATTACGACACTTTCTGTGTATCCATGCTGAATGGACTGCTCACAAACATTTAATTCATTGCACCTCATTGAAGTTAGTCCTGAAGTGACAGGAAACTCAGGATGGATGATCCTGGAATGAAAGCTGCTACGCTGGATCTAAAATGTTTAAGGTGCATCTTCCCAGAACAAAGCAATGCTGTGTCGACATGCTAGAGCTAGTTCTAAATGAGTTAATTCAGATAGCAGAAGCAGTACATCCACTCTAGCATGGTACTTCTCAGCTAATATACCTTGTGCTGTCTAATACAACTGTTCTGTTTCCAGCACCTAAACTACTCTGGGAACCCCTGGTTCCCTATGCAAGCATGCAAGCTCTCAAATACAATGAAGTTCTACTTCCATTGCCTGTGCAAGTTAAGCACATGGTGTCTCTATAGCCTTTCCATACTGAAGTGCCTCTCTGGGATAAAGCATGGAGAGGAAGAGCACTGGCACATTAAGTAAGTGCAGGGTTAGGCCTAGTTATTCTGCAACTATCATCTACACACTGACCAGATTACTATGAAAGAGCGGGTGTGAAATCATTAATCTTCTCTATATCACATAAACCTGAGCAAGCTGGAAATCATGATTTCATTCCTCAGCACCACAACCTGTTCATACAAATCACACGGTATATAAGTTTACTGTTGCCCAGTATTTGGCTTCAATACCTTACAAAAGACAGAAGATTTAAGGTTGCTGTGGGAACCTCAACTTTGGCTTCCTTGACATTTCTATTAAGTATGTGAAACATTATTGTGTTCCGTACATTTATGGTTTACGTTTAGAGACTGTGCTGGGTCTCACCTTTGAAACCCTGTCAGCAGAGAAGTGCTGATTCAGCAGAAGCAGCACTGACTGAAATCTGTATTTCTGTGAAACTGATTGCATGAAAACCAGTGAAACCCATTGGATTTTGCTCTACAGAAACATAAATGTTAAATCCATTTAACACTTTGCTCACAGAGTTAAAGGAACCATTTATTTGGTGTAATGTTTCTTTCTTCCTGCCAGAACAAAATGTTCAAACAAAAACATGCATAATGGTTTAACAAAAATTCTGATGACAGAAGGTCCATGGTAACTAAACCTGGATTGAAAACCTGTTATTTTGTTATTTTTGCAGTACTAATTTTGCTCAAAACACAAAGGCTGGGACAGGCTTGTTTTCTTTCTTAAAGTAACAGTTAACCCACTTTGAAGGGCTTTGGATTATACATAGTTTTAAAAAAACGACTCTCACTTTTCAGAAAACCAGTCAGATTTCATACTTTTCACTTAATGTGTCACGTTGAGAGGTGAAGTGAAGGTGCCATATTGGATTGCTTTAGTCACATCATGTTATAGCTCATTGTGACATGACAAAATATGACAAATGAAGTTAATGCAACTTGACATGCCAGATCACCTCTTTTCTGTTGAGTTTCACAGCTTTTTTTTTTACTTTGCAGTATATAAGACTCTTCACCTTCCCACCCTTAAAAAAAGTAGTGATATTCACAAGTTTTAGCTGTAGTATTCACAATCTAAAAAAATTGTCAGGAGAATTACAAGTGAAAAATAAATTTGGAGATACTTCCCCTCCCCCGTGTCTTCTATTCTCCGATTTGTGATAACTGACATTAGATTGGCTGGTTTTACTTCCATGGTTTTTCAGTAGGATCTGGCATTTTGAAAAGGATGTTTATTATTATTTTTTGTACTGTAGCAAGCAAACCACAAATGGCATACCTCTTTAAACAAGAGACCAAAATAGAGAGAAAGGTACATTAAGGAGTGGAAGAGGAATATAAAGCATCAGCACTGCTGGAAGTGGAATTAAGATGCATAATTCACTCATACATATTCCAGTGGGGAACATCGATAAGGTTAGATGAAAACAACCGAAATGCCTGAACCAACATTTTTGACACAAGACAAAACTAGACATTATAGGCAGAACTCTATTAACTTTTACATGCCTAAATAGTACTTACTCAGACACCTATGTGTCATTTTGGACACTTCTGCACAGTTTGTGATTCAGTTGCCTGTGCAGTGTAGCGGCATAACCATACACATGTCTATTGTACATGCACAGTGTAAACTACACACTAGCCAGGCATATATGCAACTATGTACATGCATGTACCTGCCTGGCTGCAAATCCCAGAAAAATAAAAGAGGGGACCCTTCTACTTTTTAGTCCCAGTATCTGAATAATTAGTCAGTCAGGAAATGGGAGACCAGGATTCTAGGCCAGGGGTGGGCAAAATGCAGCCCATGGGCCAGATGCAGCCTGCCAGGCCATTCTATCCAGTCCGCGGGGTCCCTGAAAAATTTAGAAAATTAATATTTATCTTCCCCTGGCTGCCTGTCATGCAGCCCTCAATGGCTTGCCAAAAGTCAGTAAGCAGCCCTCCACCCGAAATAATTGCCTACCCCTGTTCTAGGCTTTCTTTACTCAGAGGAGGGACTTTCATAAGAGGCATGTTGCGTATCGAGGGGCTTCCACATGCTTTTCAAACTGAATAAGCTAAGCTTATTCAGTTTAGAAAACAGACACTTGAGGGGAGACATGATAAGGGCTTACAAAATACTAAATGGTGAAAAGAAAGTAAATAGGGAGTTATTATTTACTGTCTCAATATAAGAACTAGGGAGTCATAAAATGAAACTAGTAGGTTGTAAGTTTGAAACAAAAAGAGGGTTTTTTTCACACAGCATGTAATTCAAGTGTGGAACTTATTGACACAAGATGTTGTAGAAATTAACCATTTAGCCAACTTCAAAAAGAGAAAATTAAAACAAATAGTAAAAGCGTCTTCAGGCATATAGATAGACAACTAGGAGGGAAGACATAGGGCCTCTATATGTTGGAGATCAGTTGGAGATCAAAGACAGCATAGTTATAGACCAAATACTGAATAATTGCCTTAGCCTTTAAAAGGGATGGCAATGTAAAAAATGACAATGATAGGGTTTCAGAAGGGAATGAGGACATGGTTATGGCAATGTCCACACCTGAGATGGAAGCAAAGCTTAGATTGCTTACTGTCATCAGATCAGGAGCCCACATAATCTCCTTCTTAGTTTACTGGAAAATTAGCACACAGAATAGGAAGCCACTCCTTTAGCATGGATTTTTAATGAATCTGGAATAGAGCCCTATAATTGAAAAACAGCAAATTCTGTAGTGCTTATTTTTAAAAAGGGAAAAGGGGTGACAAAGGGCATTAAAGCTGTTTTCAGCAAAGCCGGCTAGCTTTACTCCACTATTATGCAAATCTTAGAACAGAAATTAATGAGGATATAAAAACCCTTAGGATACAGAAATAAACAAAAGATCAGACAAAACAAAACCTGTTTTTATTCAAGGAAGATTGTCAGACTAGTCTAATACCCTCCGATGACAAGATACCTGACTTTAAAAGGGACAATACAATTGACTTAATTTATCTAGATTTAGGTAAATCATGTGATACTGTGCTTCATGAGAAATTATTAGCCAAACTGGAAAGGATAAGGAACACTGCTATAGCTGTAAGGTAGATAAAGCATTAAACTAAAAGGGAGACTATAACAGGATATGCTGGAAGTGAATTACCAGATTGGTGAGTTGTTACTCATGGTCTTCCTCAGGAATAAGACTTGGGAATGTTAATGGGAACTGAAAATGTTGAGACTTCTGTATATCTAGAGTCTTTTAAATAAGCTCTATGGGTGGCTACCTGTTTTCATTTATTTTAATATTCTAGTAAGAACAGACTTGTTTCCTAGACTACTGAGACTTAGCTTCAGCATAAATATAGCTTCTAATATAGGTATCAAGCTATTCAAAACTTGTATATCATAGGCAACAAGACTAGGATATTCATAGTAAAATGTCCTACTTACGAATTCATGTTTTGCTTGTAAATGACAGCTTTAGAAATATGTATTTATTACCGAAAAAATATCAAAAAGGAAAAATTAAAGCATGGGAGAGGGTACATGGTGCAGAAGGCTGACAGATAGCATTCATCAAGTGTTCATTTAATGAGCAAAAAAAGTAAATAATTAATAGAATATATATATAACTCTAAATAATGCATTAAACACCATACACATATAATGCAATGCATTCATTCTAAATAATTAGAAAAACATTTCATAAAATCTCTCACATATGTCAGTAGCACTGCTTCTAGCCTTCACCCTAACATAAATACAATACAAGAAAGAACAGCTAGCACATTATTTAAGAAAAAGATAAAACCATTCTGGAATACAGACACTTCTGATCTATCTTAACCTAAACTATGCTAACACTAGAAAACATTCCTCACTTTTTGGAGAAGTCCTATTCAGGAGGTACAGGGACTATATCACTGAATTTTTGCAAAATGTTACATAAAATCATTTTGGTAAAGAAGCCAAAAAAAAAGTCATTTTTTTTAAAAATGATAAAATCATTTTGGTAAAGAAGCCAAAAAAAAGCTAAAAGTGTGCTAAAAGTCACACTTTTAGCAAATGACCTTCTTTTTGGTTTTGATCACACAACTATTCTAAATGGCAATATAAATTTGGCTGTATCTGATAAAAGAAATAGCATTGCCAGGGAAAAACCTAGTCATTGCTGAAGATGTGCAAAAGGCATCAGAAAAAATAGGGAATTTTAAGATAATAGGAAAACAGGGTTAGACAGGACCTCACAAGGTCATCTAGTTCAAAGCAGGATCATTCTTAATTAAACCATCCCAGACAAGTGTCTGTCTAACCTGCTTCTGAAAATGTCCAGGGATGGAGCTGATAATTCCTCCTACTTCCAACCTAAACTTTCTCTGATGCAGCTTGAGTCCATTGCTCCTAATCCTATACCCTACAGCCACAGAGAAAAGCCCATCTCCATCCTCTCTGTAACCATGACTTATGAATTTGACGGCTGTTATCAAATCTCCCCTCAGTCTTAACCAAACTAGGAAAAGAGCTTATACTGACCTTCATAAAAAAAATAACTGCAGGGCATCTTCCACTGGCCCAGCACTAACAGAATGATGGATCAGGTGCTCTTTTCCATTGTTGTCTCATATGATTCTGTTTCCTTTCATTTTTTTTTTCATTTTCACTTTTTAGTATTTACTGTTTTGGAGCCAGAAGCAAAAAATTACCACAAAGGATATTTTGTAGTGCATTTGCCTTTAAAACTAGCGGTGGTCTCTAATTTGAAATTCAGATCTAAATGTCCAATATTCCATCATCTAGAGGTGCTGAGGTCTGAAATTTTAGCTTTACTCCTCATAAAATTAGAGTCAATTTACATAAGTTAGATGCATATCTGGCCACAAGTTTCACATAGTTCTTTCTATCTCAGGATGTTTAAATTTAGCCCATCTCAGTTGAGGTCATTCCAGTGCAAAGAGAATTAATTATGTCAGAAAGTTTATTTGCTGAGCCATTTTGTCAAAATCACCTGTAAAGATTTGATCCTACTAATGTATCTATACAAACAAAACCTTGCACCTATATAAAGCCCCATTGTCTTAATACTGCATCATACTGAACCTGTTTTAGGATTAGCTTTTGAAACTGAGCATTTTTGCTTCTGGCTCATAATATCATATACCCAATTCCTTGGGTGCATAAAATCATGGCACTTGCAAACACAGTTCAAAAGCTGTCATCTGGTGACTAGGTTTATACCCATAAATCCAATGCTTTTTGATGCCCCCTCCCCCCCCCCCCCAAAAAAAAAAAAACTAGAACAAAACTGCAAAACCAATAACTTATGCACACAATTTTGGAAGCATCCGTTTATGAACAGGCTTGGAGCCATTTTGGAATATTGCTCCCATAGGCATGGAGTTTATTTTTCAAGGCAAATCTTTCAAGAGAGCAGTAACAAGTAGTTACACTGCATACAGTCAAATCAGACAGAGAAAACTGAGAAGAAAATTTAAATGATGATTCTTAAAAACTAAAGGAAACAAATGAGGCACTGCTGGTTGAGTTATGGCTTCATCATAAGCCCTAAGCAAGAGGAATGTGTTGGTACAGACTAATAGACATACTATGGAATCACACTCAGCTTATGCTTTCCTCTTTCTGCCAGAGGAGGGAGGGAAGGGTCCACTTTAAGTCCTTTTCCTCCCTTGCACCACAAGACAAGAACTAGGTCACTATACTGCCCTTAAAAATAATTACCTGGTTTCAGGTTAAATTCAAGCTACACCCTGACAGGCACAGGATGTCAAACGAACTGCATTCTGATTCCTTATGCAGGAATTCAGAATTTTTTTTTTGGAAGGAGGGGGGCATTGTTTTCAATAAGACAAAAGGTAGGGAAATTATAATAAAAATGCAATTTGCAGGTCGATTTTTTTAAAGCTCAGCTTATTTCTCTAAGAATGAAAAGCACACACCCTATCTCCCCTAGGTCTCTGACATATTTGTTGCTTTGGGCACATAAGAAATTAATTGAATTAATCATATAACTCTCCAGAGAGAACTACACCTGGCTTTTCACCCAATTAAAAGTAGTGGATAAAAGAGAACATCTGTTTTCTGTTATAAAAATGAGTTTGCTGAGTGGAAATGACAAATTGTTTAAATGAGGTAATAATAGAAATGTTCTCTCACTGTATCTGGTGATAGACACCCCACAAGACCCAGCCTGAGGACTTAAAAAAATACAAGAAGCTAAATGAACCGCATGGGATTTTTAAATTACTAAATACTGAAGAGGTAATAAATAGTACAAGGGTTGGCAGCAGGGACCATTCTCGTCTCAAGTTGTGTCTGGGGCCAACTCAAATCCATCATGTCTCCTGGGGGGTAGCGGATAGGAGTGTGCGAAACGGGCTACATTCGATTTGGATTTGGATTCGGCCCGAATCGGGGACAGTGATTCAATTCATCCCAATTGATTCGGATCACTGTCCCGATTCAATTTGGCCGAATCTGAAGGTTTGATGCTGATTTGGAGAAGCAGCAATTCAACCATAGACACAGCTTTAAATGTTTTTTATACATACCTTGAGGTACCAGGTGTGGCTCCTGAAACACGCGCAG
>NW_005841970.1:911714-914381 GCF_000455745.1 Alligator sinensis
GAGGCAGCCCCCAGGGGCGCCGGGGGGGGGGGGGGCACATGCTCAGTGGCAGACCCAGAAGGGACCAGAAGTACTTCTGCCTGGGTCCACTGCCAAGGGTCCACTGCCAAACACGCAGCCCCCTCCCCCGCATGCTTTCCTGGCTCAGCAATCAGCCACAGGGGGACCCTGGGTGCCCCCCCAGACTCAAGAGGCACCAGTCGCCAAGCTGGGGGGCAGAGGGAGGATCCCCTGCATGCTCTTCAGCAGACCTGGAAGTGGACCAGAAGTGATTCTGGTCCACTTCCGGGTCCACTGCCAAGAGTGCTAGGGATCCCCCCACACTCCTGTGGGATGCTCCAGCTGCCCCACCATCTCAGCTTTCATAAGCCACCTGGTACCTAGAGGCATGTAAAAAAAACATTTAAAGCTGTGTCTATGTCCAAATCATTGAATCTTTCTGAATATCTCTGAATCAGTACAGAGGGTTCTGATTCGATTTGGAGAGATTAAAGGGTCTCCTGATTAGTTTTGGATTTGGAGACTTGGCTGCCGAATTGGGCCAAACCTCCACCAAATCAAATCAGCGATAGAAGCTTCACACAGCCCTAGTAGATGAACATACGGACCATCAGAAGGAATTAGAGAAGGAAGGGAGTCCCAAAATCACCAATTTATCTCACAGTTAATGCACACACTCAGCGCATCCAGATGAGCATGCACATGCATTTCTCTGGGGTCAAATAGCAGTGGCACAACTATGTGCCACTGCTACTTGTCCCCAGAGAATGCCTGTGCACATGTGCTCGGGCATGCAGCAAATTGCCTCAGATGGGGAAGGTGGGGCTGGGGCCAGCACTTGGGCTGTTCTCATGAGCCTTACCTGGGGTCCTCCTAGGTCTCCAGCAATGATGATCCGGCAGCAGGGAGCCCAGCCAGCATCTACAGTGCAGCTCTAGTCAGCCAGTTTCTGGTTTCAGGCGGCACATGCTATTGCCACGTGAGCCACCCCGCTTTTTTCTGGCATGGGTTTTTTCTAGATCATTAACAGTCAGTTCCTGTATTTTTCTCTTCACCAGTAATCTCCTCAAATGAAAGGGTTTGCCATCAGTCCGGTAACTGAAGTCAATTCCAGTTTCACAGTCACGAAAGGCATCTGTAAGCATGGCAGAGAACATCATACTGAAGAGGTTTAGGGCCAACACACAGCCCTGCTTGACTCCATCGGTGACTGGGAATGGTTCAGATGACTCACTGTCATCCACAACACAACTGAGTATACCATCATGGAATTGCCAAACCATTGTGATGAATTTCTCTGGGCATCCAAATTTGGCCATGATCTTCCAAAGGCCCTCCTGTCTGACTGTATCAAATGCTTTTATCAGGTCAATGAAAGTCATGTACAGGTTGAAGTTCTGTTTCTGGCATTTCTTCTGAAGTTAATAAGCTTCAAACACCATGTCTATGGTCCTGCGTACTTTCCTGAAAGCACACTGACTCTCAGGCAAGAGCCTTTGTTCAATGTGTTGCATAAGGTGATTCAACAAAATTGTGGTGAGGATTTTACCAGCTACTGACAACAAGGAGATACCCCGATGGTTGTCACAGGATTGTCTATTGCTTTTCTGCATGTACAAGTGGACAAGTGGCATAGTTCCTTGAGTTCACATTGAGTGGGAGAGTTCAGTCAGTTTCAAAGCAATATGTGAGCCTCCAGCCTTGCAGACCTCCGCTGATATAGTATTTGCTCCAGGTGCTTTACCATATGACAACAGGTTAATTGCTTTCACAGTCTCAGTCAGTGTTGGAGGATCAGCAAGATGTTAACATCTACCTGGGGCAGTCAATCAATTGCCTCCTCAGTAATAGATGATTATTGATTGAGGATGTTGTTGAAGTGTTCTTTCCAACTCTGCAGTATCTTTCCTTTATTAATGAGCAGGGTGGTACCATCAGCACTCAGTATTGGAGATGTTCCTGATGACCATGGTTCATAGATTGTCCTTAGAGTATCATAGAAGTTCTTCATATTGTTCCTGTCTACGTAGGACATAAACTCGTCTGCCTTGTTGCTCAGCCATGAGTTTTGCATCTCTCTGAGTTTGCACTGGATAATCCTCTTGATGTAATTGAAGGCATCCTTCTTATTTATTGAAGTGCTGGCTTTCAAGCAGGCCTTATGGAACCAATGTTTCTCATTCAGTTGTCTCCCTATGTCAATATCCTTTTCATCAAACCAATCTTGATGTTTACATGTGGTGGGATCAAGGGTATTGGATGCAGCTGAGTAAACAGAGTCTCTGAAGGATGCCCAAATTTCCTCACCGTTACTGGAGTTTACAGCAGTTGTTACTAGTTGACTGCACAGTTCTTCAACAAATACCTGATTCACATTCTCATTTCAATTTGGAGACATTTTGGTTTTTTGGTTCTTTTTTGCCTAGTACTCATCTACTAGGATATATCTGGATATTCAGCATGGAGACTATAAGCATGCGGTAAGTCCAGCATTCTGCACTTCTCCTGTCCTTTGTGACTGACATCTTGTCTGTCTCTTCTCTTGATGATGTAATCAATGAGATTCCAATTCTTGGAGCGCAGGTACATCCAAGATGTCTTGTTGTGGTTCGGCAGGCAGAAAACTGAGTTGGTGATGGGAAGGTCATGTTCAGCACATTTCCTCAG
>NW_005841970.1:914412-918359 GCF_000455745.1 Alligator sinensis
GGAACAGCCCATTGCTATTGCATTTCCCAAGGCCATTTTTTTCAATGATGCCTGGCCATGCCTGGTAATGTGTGCCAACTCTAGCATTAAAGTCACCAAGGATGATAAGTTTGTATGCCTTCGGCACTTCTGTGATAAGAGGCTCCAGACTCTTCATAAAATGTGTCCTTAATCACATCTGGGTCAGTCATAGTGGGTGCAAAGGCACAGATGATAGTTGTATATCTTTGCCCAGACACTGGGAGTCTCATTAGCATGAGTCTGTCATTCACTCCCTTTGGAAGATTGCTAAGCTTGCTGACTAGTTATATTTTGATAGCAAACCCAACACCCGCTTCACATCGCTCTTCTTTACTATGGTCACTCCAAAAGGTGTAGCTGGCTCCTTTTTCAGTTAGTTGTCCTTCTTCAGCTAAAAGAGTTTCATTCGGGGCCATTATCTGAGTTTTGAATCTTGCCAGATCTCTACCAACTAGAGCTGTTCTTTTCTCTTTTATCTGCTGCAGTATAGTCCATTAGCATGTACAGATTCCAAGCACCAGTGGTGAGTGGTGTCATCTTTGTCTTTTTGTTTGGTTTTCAACTGCTACGGTGGGATCCCAATAGCTGTGGTATGATGACAGAGTTAAGGTGAAGCAGACAATGTTTAAGGCGCTTTTCCTAGCCCTTTCCTCACACTATGGAGGTGAGCAGTGTGATGCTAAATAGGGCTGCTCAGTCACCCAGTGGGCTGCTGAGTTCCACTGCTGCTTTGGTCCAGTGCAAAGTGACCTTCTGTGCAGGTCACCTGTGTACAGGTCTGCAGCTACAGCTCCCAGTGCATCCACACCTGCTACTTTGCTGCTCACCCATTGCCAAAGGACTTGTGTGTGTCTGTGAAGGATATAGCCATGTCATGACTTGCATGTGAGTTGGATTTAAGTGAGGGAAAATTGTGCAGAGTCATCCTCCCTCTCTCACCCAGGCCTGTCTGAATCCAGTGGCATGACATTTTGATTTACTATAGGCTATTTTACTGCATATTCATTTAATTGCATGGGGTTTTTTATGTGCAATTTAATTTACAGTAAAATAAGCTACTGCAAATTAAAGTGCACAGGTAGACACACCCAGAGAGTTCATGATGTGGACAAATAGGACTTTTTTTTTACTTGGATCCTTAATGAATGTGGATGAGGTATGTCATTTCAGAATTAGGATTATTGTAAGAAGCCAGCTGTAAGAAATTTTTGGCTAATGGAAAAAAATAGCATCACCCTCTCCGATGAAGAACTCTTTACTTTCAGGTACAGGATAAGAACAGAGAGTATAATTTTCTGTAGATAAACTAAAGCTTATCTACTATATTTATAAAACCTTATCTATAAAAGCTAAACTGGTGTAAAGAATACAGACAAGACTATAACCATCCAGTGGCAAGTACTTCTAGTCCACTTCCAGGTTCACTGCTGAGCATGCGGAGGCTCACCCCCACTCCTATGGGATGCTCCATGTGCCCCAGCATCGCAGCATTCACGAGGCACACTGGTACCTTGAAGTATGTAGAAAAAACATTTAAAGCTGTGTCCATGTCCGAATCACTGATTCTCCAAATCAGCATCCAATCTTCAGATTTGAATTTGGCCTAATCGAATCGGGGACAGTGATCCGAATCAATTAATCGAATCACTGTCCCTGATTCGGGCCGAATCCAAATTGAATAGGGCCCATTTCGTATACCTCTGGCAGCTATTGTGAATCATCAGGATGGTTTAAAAAATTCAGTTAACTAGAGCGTAGGGCCTGCTTTAAACCTTAAAATGCCCCTCCTCTTGTCTTATAATTTCCTCTCCTTATCTTTTCTTTTCACACTCATGCTTACCTTAGCCTTTTTCTTGCTTATAAGAAAGTAGCATTTTAACTTTAGAACTGACTCCACTGAAATCAATGGGAAAAGATTTATTGACATAAATGGAATGTGGGTTTCACTCTTTTTGCTCATTTCACTGGTTAGGATCCCATTGACCTCAGTGGAAACCAACTTAGAGCACTGGTGAGCATCACAGAAAGTCCCTTAACATTCTTTAGTAATGAGTTCAAATTCCACAGGTTTCACTGGCAATCCTAGATGCATGAAACAAACATAAGGGAAAAAAAGGTTCAAGTTTTTAAAGTTTTTTACAAAAGGCTTTTTGTATACTTTCAGTACACAAATTAACTCTGAGATTTTCAAGGAAGACAAGATGCAAAATCAATGTAAATGTAAATGGGAGGTGTGTGTCTAACTCCCTTAAGTTCCTTTGTAAAATTCAGCTCAAGTAACCATGTTCTAAGTATGATTAAATACTTCAGGACGTTGGAGGCAAAAAGGTTATTGAAATAGCCTTTATGTCCTCTACCTCTCCATGCCCAAGAGCACAGCATTGCATTATTTATTACCTCAAGAATGCATATACTGAGTAATGAGTACATATGTCCTGAAGAGTGTTATTACTTTCCAATGAAGCTTGGATAGGAGAGGGGATAATCAGCCTACAGTAGGGGAGGAGCAGGTTACAGCAGGGGTTGGTATTTGGGAGTGGATGGTGGCTTTAATGGAGTTCAGATCTGGGTACAGGCTGCTTTCAACCTAGCCTGCACCGCTGCTGCCAGGGGGCACCACTCCCTCCTTAAGTACTGTTGCCACTGCTTCACCCCATCCAGTTGCTACATGCATGAAGTTCCCCCTGGAGAAGCCCCCCATATCACTGAAATGCTGTAGAATCCCTCTGGCTCCACAGATCAGATTGCCAACCACAGGTTGGCTTCATTATTTGCAAACCCCTAGGTTAGAGAATACTTGGATGAACTGGATTTTTTCAAGGGAGCAGGATGGATGAGACTCATCCTAGAATGCTCAGGAAATTTGCTGAGATAATTGCAGATCTAATAAATAATCTTTTGACAACTCAGAGATTGGGTGAGGTACTAAATGACTAGAAAATTGCAGATATAGTGCCTATCTTAATGAAAGGAAAGAAGTAGGATCTAGAGAACTACAGAAAAGTCAGTCTGACCTGAAGATTATGAAGCATGTCTTCAAGGAATCTATGTCTAAGCACCTGGGAGATACCAAGGTTATCAGAAACAGCCAATACCAATTTGTCAAAAGCAAGCCATGCCTGACCAACCTAATATCCTTTTACAAAAGGTGACAGGCTTTGTGGCTGGTGGGGGGGAAACGGTGTATGCAATATATGTCAACTTTACTAAAGCTTTTGACACTGTGTCCCAAGGCATTTTCATTAGTAAGCTAAAGAGATACAGTCTAGATGAAGTACTGTAAGGTGTGATACATAACTAGGTAGATCATCATACTCAAAGAGTAGTCATCAGTGGCTTGATATCTAAATAGGAAGAGGTATTTAGTAGATTTCCTCAGGGCTGTGCCCTGCTGCAATACTGTTTATCTTCATTAAAGATTTGAAGGAATGGGACTGAGTGTACAGTTAGCAAATTCAGACATAACACAAGTGTCTGCAACTCCACCCAGCTTTTGGAGAACAGGATTAGCATTCAGAATGACCTTGATAAACTGGGAAAAAGGTCCAAAGTCAAATTAAATTCAACAAGGGGACAGTGCACAGGGCGCTGGAAGCCTGCCAGGCCCAAGCTTCCCCAAGCATGTCTGGGCTTTCAGTGCCCTGTGCATCATTGCACTTTGTTATGCAGCAAACTAAAATACCTCGGATGGATTTTACCTTGCTACCTAACAAAGTCATTTAAAGCGAAACATGCCGACAGATGTGTACATCGTCACAAAATTAAAACGGAATACACCGCTGAACATGTAAATAGCAATGCCATTAAAGTGGTGCAAAAGGGCAATTAAGCTGCTTTAAATGCCAGTTTTGTCACATGTGCAAGTTCCCATAGTCAGATCAGTGCTTTTCCAACACCTGTCCAGGAAAAAATATAGAAGGGAAAGA
>NW_005841970.1:918369-927500 GCF_000455745.1 Alligator sinensis
GGCTGTCCTTTTCCCTATGAGTCTATATGCTAATAAAATACAAGGATTTCACAGACCTGACATGCTGTTACAGAAGCCAGAATTTTCTCTTCTTCTAAACAATGTCACCAGCCAGCTTGTTCCACAAATATTTTTGTAATAAGATTTAACCAAAATATTAAAGTATACAGTACGTGGTTTTGTTTTGATCTGGTATTTTCTTATTAAGGATTTTTAGGTTTTTCTTATTTAATGCTGAGCTACTTAGGCATCTAAGGTTCTTAAGTTATAGTGGTTTTGGTTTTTCCCCTCAGTGCACTTGAAAATATTAAATTCAGTGTATGTCCCATTTCCTCCATCAGTACAAGGACTGCAGCTTGTTAACATAATTCATTGCTAGCATCAAGAATTTCAGTTGATGTGAAACTGTGATTTATTTATTGTTGCAGAACTCCTGAGACTCAAGTACAGCTGCAATTATATATAACACTATTGAAATATTATTAATATTTTAATGTTGTTGCCAGTGTATTCAGTACAAGTTGTGCTACTTGGTTAAAGCAGGAGATGTCCTATTACTCTCATAGTAAGATAATGTTTAACCATTTATAGTATACGTACCACTGTACGAGAGAAGAAATAGAGACAAAGACATTGCTATCTTGAATAGTGGTCTGGATATACCCCTCTGTAATATTTTGAAAGACAAGCACTACTAGGAATTATATGAGAGGCAAAGAGTTTTTTGGTGTTATCTTTTAGTGGATCAACTGTACACTTGGGAGAGATGTGAGACAAGCTGTTAGGCATAAAATACCACTCATCAGGAAAGAAGCAGACACAGCTTGAGCTAAAAGACAGATAGAACAATAAGTCATATATAATTCCATATGTAAATGCAAACAGTCCAGATTCATGATGTCTCTTTGAGTAATGTGCTCTTAATATAAAAAAGAATAAAAATCTTCCTTATTCCAGCAATTTAGCAGGGCTAGGCTGAGGCATACCAGCTTCTACACACAATAGTTAGGGACCTGGATGTAGGTGGCCTATTTCATGGGCAGATGGGGAGGGACAGCTGCCATTTTCACAGGTTTATCTCACTGGGCCTCCCGATGCCTCTGGTTAGCCAAGGGGGCCCTATGGCCACGCCCCTTGCTGCTGATTGGTTGAGAGGGCTATCTATCATGCATCCCTGCCCCTCACTGTTGATTGGCAGAGAAGGGTTGGGCCACATGACAGGCAGCCATCTCAGCCAATCAACAGAGAGGGTTGTGGGGGCAGCTGCCATCCTGGTTATTCTCCTTCATGCTGGCAGTGCCAGTGGGCTGTGTGGCCAGGCCTTAGTGGCTATTAGGCTATGAGGCTCCCACTCGGGAGTCAGCATTTTATTTTTAGTATGTTTTGTGAGGTTTTTTATGGAGCTTGCAGACATTGCCCAATTTCACAATTTCCGTGAAATCGCAAATTAAGTAGGTCTCTAACTACACAGAATGCAGTCACGGAATTGGCTCAGGGCCTTTGAATGATCATATCCTATAAATAACTGCCACCCTTGCCCACCCCCTTTTACCACTTCTCTGAGAAAAAACAAATTACATTGCTGTTTCCTGCCTTCCTAGAGCTTCTGTCAGAGAAAGGGCATTAAATAATGGTCCTGACTCTCTGGCCCTAATTCAGCAGATGATCTAAACCTATGCCTAATTTTAAATAGATGAGTTGTCTTTGAAAGCACTTACATGCTGAAAGGTAGACACATACTCAAGTGCCCTGCTGGCAATACTTAGCTGACCACCTTGGTTATGTTTATCCCTGACCAGTAACATTCAATCAGGGGTTTTACTGATACCTAACAGAGAAAGTTTAAGCCACTTTCTCCCATTAGTATATCCTTCACATATAGGAAGACTTTCTTCTACTGGGTTTTTGAACCTTACTCTACAACAACAAAAGCTGCTGCAAGCTAAACCTGGGTCAGTTTTTTCACAGAAGATGATGCCAAGAACTGTAATGATTCAACACAATGGGGTTGTACTGTATCAACACATCCTCAAAAGTACCAAGGTTTAATATTTCAAGAAAAGAGACAGGGAAGAATGGAGGAATTTGATGATCAAAAAAAAATCCACTAAGAAAAACAAGTGACAGTATTCATTGATCCAAAATCTGAACTTTAAATGTGGTATCTCCTGAAAGTAAGAAGCTTGTATGTAAATATTGTAAAAAGTAAAATTAACAACACTTGTAGCCTCAGAGTTCTAGTAACTCAAATTTTGTCCTCTGCACATATTCTTATCATCAAAAATCTTTTCAAGTTTTAAATATTTTCCATTTGATTTTCTCTTCCAAGACTGAAGCAGTCTCGTAGTAATAATGTTCCATCAAAAAGTATGTCTTTTATGGGGTAGCTAAATTTCATAGGACAAGTTTGGTAATTAAGGGCACTTACACACATACAAGGAGCCTGCTCGATTAATCGAGTCTGCTGGAGCATGTAAAATGACGCATTCAAGCAGCCTCACACGTCATGTGTATCAGTGGTACAGCACATCTCCATGCTGATAAAAGGGCAGTAGTGCACTTTGAACTAAAATACATTTGATATGCTTTAGTTCAAAGCACACCGCCACCATTTTCTCAGTGGACATGCGCTGCACTACTGATACATGTGTTCCTGACACAGTGCCAGGCACTTTTAATTAGCACAGCTTGCTAATTAAAAGTGCCCAGCGCCGCATCAGAAGCACATGTAAAAATGCCCTAAGATACAGGTAGAATTTAAAAAGTCATCATCTGCTTGGACACTAAGAACCAAGGACTGAACACTGATATAGACTTTATGGCATACTATAATCTGTCTGATTCCTGAAATTCTTCCTTCACACTACAGGTGATGACAATCTTCCTCCTTTTTGATAGGTCTTAATCAATCAAGCTTCTTTTTTCTGCTAATTGTTTGCCAGCTACCTCTGGGAATTTCTCCCCCCTCCAATTTCATAGCCTTACCCACTCATTTTAATTATCACTGTGCTTGCTTCTTTCCTCAGACCTAATGAAGAATGCCTTGCATTTGAAAGCTTGAAGCTTATCTAAATTTATCCCAGCCATGGACCTCACCCACAAAAATCCTTGTCTCTTGCAAACACTCTGATAGTCATTTTCATACTTTAAACATACAAACAAGCCTAAGAGATGTGGAAATTAATGAGCAATCATTTTGCTCAAGTAATGAGGGAAGTTGTGAATGGGGACGTGTGGAGCTTGCTGGGTTGATCTTGGCCCTCTATGGTTCAATGTGCAGAACAGATCACTGCAAGAAGCAGGTGCATGACAGTAAACCTCAGGCTAAAATATGAGAGGAGGAAAGAAGCAGCAATCAAGAAAGGACTAGTTTTTAAATTATAACAAATAATTTCCCCTATCTCCTGCTTCATGATTTAAAACTAGAGAAAATGTCAATAACATCTCAGACAATTTGGAATGGTGTTATAGTATCCACCCCACAGAAACTAAACTGCAGCTTAAGTGCCTGATCTTACTCTTGCCAAAATTTTGCCCACAGTGAAATCTGTTTTGAAACTATATTGCTTGAAACCATATTCATTTCATATCCAATTTGGATTACACACAAATACAGTATGAGAAACCAGGATATTTTAAAATGTAACTTTGTTGTGGTCAAAAGGCCATGAACATTCCTTTTCAATACAAACTCTGACACCAACGAACTGAAAGCAAGTATTGGCCAGAGCTCTTCCTCTGTCTTTCATTTCACCATAACATATGTTGGAGGCAAGGTTGCCAACTCAAGAATTTTTTTCCTGACAAGCTGCAAATTTCTTACTGACAGAGGAGCTTTTTTTTTTTTTTACTGACGTGTGTTCTTAGTGTCAGTAAAAAAAAAATTCTTGGGTTGGTAGCCCTTTGTGAATGCAGCAATAATTTTACAGCCTGCTACCCCTTCCACAGGGATTCCCTACTTACCACATACCCTGACACCCAGAGCTGCACCCAGGACCATGCTTCCACTGGGCCTGACCCCCAACTCTCCCTGTCCTGGCATAGAGCCCCACCTACTGTCTCTTCCTCTCCTAGGCCACAGCTCTGTCCTGGCCACATTGCCACTCTTCCTGTACCTTTGATGTGAGCAGCTGCTAGAGGCAGGGGATAGGCATAGAGACCCAGCAGCAGCACATTGCTTGAGAGGATGCAGGGGTCTCTGGCAGAGCTGCAAAACCCTCACAAGAGCTCTGTGCATGCAGAGTGCTGTGCTCCTGCTCAGGCAACAGGTGGCACTTCTGTGCACTATGTCTTTCAATGGTGCTCCTATTTTTTTCCCTCAACTGGAGATTTGAGCTCACATGGTTCCATGTTTTTACAGAAGGGAAAATGTTTTTATACATTTTTATGGACAGGCATTTCTAGAGTGTTTTTAAGGAGTGTCTGTGCATTTACAAATAGCTGGCAACCCTTGCTGGGTGACCATATTGGGTACAATAAAACAATACTGCAAAAGTGACTATGTGCGCTCATCTAAATTTTATATGGGTATGCTCGAGCTGTCTTTAACCCTCATTGTGATGCTTTCCTACGGAAAAAGTTTAGAAGCAGAAATATTTTACTGTAAAGTCCAAAAATTTTACAAATGTCCATGGTCCAGCTACTCATATTCTCTCCCAAAAACTCACTCAGCTGAAAACAACCAAAGATCCTAAGACTATAATATTTGGTAAGCAGCACATTACATCAATGATACTGCATTTTGATGATCTATTATAGCAATATATCACTGGGGCTAAAGTACTCAGGCACTATACTAGAGACAGCTGTCCCATGCAGCCTTTTTGTTGCTTTTGTTGAATGTTCTTATTTTTCATAACTGAGGTACAAGGAGAAAATATGGGAAGCAAATTTGTCTTACAACAAAGAAATCACTCCTTAAAGACCTTTTTGTTTTTCTCTGTTTGACTGTTTTCAATACAATTGTGCTTGGTATGACACAACATATATTATAAGTAGAGTAAGCAAACATTAAAATAAGAAGAGGAATGGAAAGGCTACAAAACAAAAAAAGGTGTTTAAAATCCTCATGCAGAGGACAAAAATATTTCTTTATGAAATACGTGCTACAGTATTCTACATTAGTAGCTTGAAAACAATGTGTTAGCCAGACCTAATTAGAATTCTTTTTTCAGCATTTGTTAAATGCCTCAGGCTAGTGGCAGATTAACAAATTATACTGGGTTGAAGGGAGGGATTCCTTTGGACTAAACACACATCAGCTGTTCTACAACTGTTTTGTATGTTTGTTCTTAACCCATGGCAAAAGAAAGGTAAATTGCAATGATTTAGCCCTATTTTAGTCAGGTATAAATTGCCCAGCTTAGTTTCCACTTATTGCAGGGTAAGAGTAAACATATAAAACATTTACTGGAGGACAGCTGATTAGCAGTAAAGCATTGCTATTTTTTATCTTGATATAATTTGTCTTCTGATCTGTACCATCTGATAAGATTTTTTATACCTACATTTGGTTTTATCTTCTCCAATCTCAATCTCCAAGCAAGAATGAACTCCTAAAGAAGAGAACATATATTTGCATTAAAATGAAGTGAGAGTGAATGTTCTGTAAAACATTTCATTGATTTTTTTCTCTGGTTACTGCCCAGAGTTCTCTAGTAGGTAAGAAACTTTCAGGAGAAAAAACCTGGAATAGTGATGGAAAGAAGAAAAAAAAGTGGAAATATTAAGAATTCTTGTCCTGATTTCCTAGCCATCTCTGATGTTAATGCTGTTGTAACATGGCTTAGATTCTTGTACACTGAGCACAGCCAAGGGAAGGCCAGCTGTTCTTCCATCTGCATTTACAAGGAATGGCTCCTTAACAGGACAATGTAGCAATACCTCAAAAGCAGTGGGAAAGTATACAAGGATGACCACCTTCATTCTGAATTACTGCCTCAAAGTAAGATAAGATCAGGAGGAACAATTTACACTTGCCTAAAGACTAAGCATTGTTTATGGGAAGCAAGGGACAGTTTCCCTGGTGCCTTTTGCTTTATTCTGTCTCTTTTTTAAGGCAGCTGGCAAAACACCACAACATAGCCTTAGGAGTTCAAAACAAGACCAGAGATTTTTATTTCAGTTTGGAGCAACTTCATCACGGTCTAGTTTCCTATTAGCAGTCAGACAGACAGTGGTACGAGAAATGTTCACTACTTGCAAAAAATTCTTATCATTTATAGGATCCTAAAGACAGTGCTAAAAAAATATTAGAACCTTGTGGGAGAAAATACATTTTCCAGTTCATTATTCTTAAGGACTTCAAAAAATGTATCACTCGTGTCAGGAAAAAAAAAAATTCTGTATTTTCTTTTGCACAAATATAAACTACTAGAGATTCTCTCTCTCTCTCTCTCTCTCTCTATATATATATATATATATGGTCTAAGTTATATATATGGTCTAAGTGTGCTATGCTTCTCTTTCAATAAAAATGCAGTGCTTTTTGCCGTAATAAATCTTGTCGGTTAGCAATAGATGTAATGGATAGAGTTATTCTGCAAGACATAAAAATGGGATGATGACTGAAAATCTATGCTTTCTTTAATTTATGACCTGCTACCTAGTAGTTTTTAAGAAGCCAGAGGGATGCTCTATAAAGCTAGTACTGCCTTTAGTTATTTTGTAATTTCAGAAAGGTTCTTTGGGTCAAATTTTGGAAAGAATGAGTCTCTCAGACTTGCAGTTCTTTAAGGGAACAAAATTTTCCTTTTGGAGCTGGAGGTATCCTCATCTTCCCAAGAATTTTTTCCCCTACTTGCTTAGAAAATATTTAGCATAAAATACCGAAACCAAAGTGCGCGCACAGAAATTCTTAATGGGATTCATAACAAATGGTACAGTAAGACAGAGAACCATAGGCCTATTATTTAAATATGTGACTTTTTTTCTTTCAGTGACTTTGTCAAAGACGTTAATGGAAAACTGTATTGGATCTTTATGGGGGGATGGGAAAAATCTGCATAGCAATGTAATAATTCATTATGGAAACCAGTAGAGACAGTTCATTCTGTATGTATGCAATAATTATTTGAAGACCCCTTGGTTTTCAACAACTGCAACACAGAACTATTGAAGCTTTTCTCTGATATATCTTAAAAACAACCCTGCCCTTCCATTACACTAAAAATAAACCATCTATAGTGGTGTTCTCAGGATAGCTCAGGGATAGCTGGGGATTTGAAAAGTACACGAAGAGCATGACACAGACATTTTGACAACTATCAAGATACCTATAAACAGGAAATAAAGTCAAAAGTAAAAATTGAGAACAGTGTTGCTAGTCCTACTGCAAATAAGGCTGAAAGGTAGGAGGAAGCCATTAAATCCACACAATCACCTCTAAAGCCCCATATTATCTGGTATAGGAAAGGACACTTTAAAAATACCAAAAGAACAGTATTTCAGCAGAGATTAGAAAGGGGGAAAACATGCCCAAGTGGTACTGAGGCTTTAATGATATCCAGAACAGATTGAGAGCATGACCTTGCTCTACAGGAGTCCATAGGAAAGCTCAACAGCACAATTCCTGTATAAAATGCACAAGAAGGCAAGAAATAGCACATAATAATGTTTATGCAAGAAAACATTCACTGGGTATGACTACCATAGATAAAATATATTAACAGATGCCAGTTTTAATTCTTATTTTCCTCACGTTCATTTAATTCAATTGATAATTACAGAATATACATATACATACTGCTACCCACAAACACCCACACACGCCAAGGAAATTGCTTTTACTGAACTCAGATTGAAACTCATATATGCCTAAATCTTTATTCCTATGGAAAGTTTCAGTAAAGCCTGGACATCTGGGTTTTACAGCAGGGTGTTTTACAGAGGTGAAGGGGGAAATGTCCTCCAAGCCAGAACAAATTCACAGTAGAGACAAAGAAATAAAGTTTAACCATTTTCATGTCAGTTAAGTACTGTTACATTAGCAGGAGTTCTAGAAAACATTTTAACACATATTCAGCTGATTCAGGCCTATTTTTGCAAAACTCATTCTGTACAAACTCAAGAAGGATGCACACAAGAGGTCCCGAATGTGACTGCAGGGCCATTTATTGGCTAAAATACTTATGGAGCTTTGCTGGATTGGAACTGAAAGGAAGCTGAATGTGTGTGAACTCTCCAAGGTGCTGAAGACTAGAGGAAGGATTGGAATGTCATTACCTGACAAATGTTCAGTGATCTGAATAGGATCAAAAACAAACTGTGGTAAGCAAACATGGTTAGTACTGAAATTTTAAAGAAGAGTTGTTTTTTAAAATGTCAATTTTTCCCATCAGAAGATGCTGATTCAATGGAACCAAAGTGTTCCATGGGAATACAACCATTATGGGTAGAATTCTTTTTCCCATTGTGTGTCTAAATGGTGCTTTTCTAGCAAAGTGCTATTTTTTACACTTACTCACATGTTGATATTCCATTTCACCAGCAGTGTGAATATATAAGTGCGTGCACAGCCTGCTAGGCACTCCAGTAAGCCATGTACTGGCCAGGCAACTACATGGTTATGTGTGAGCATACCTTAGCATAACTCCTGGAAAAAGCACAAGGGAAAAAGGGCCCTACCATGTTTTAACCCCCAACAGCTTTAGGACATTCATTTGCCCAGATAATTTGTCCTGGGTTCTTGACAAGGCCCCAAGTTCTCCTCCATAGGCTCCTATGCTTCTCCACAGTTGGATAACTCCCATGTTGGTGGATTCTCCCAATTTTTTTTACAACATATAATATTTTAGTTAGTTAGTGTATGTAGTTTCAGCATTCATAAAATATAAAAACATATAAAATACACAAACAAATGAAATCAAAAGTATTTGAGGCAAAAATTTATTGGCCAAAAAACAATATTTTTCTAATCAGAAATCCCAGCATCTCATGGAAGTAGTAATTTGTGTGACTCATGCTCCCACTCTCCTCTTTGGGAGAGACTTTGGTTGTATTGTATCTCCCATGATGTATCTCAATCTCTGCTCTTGCTCAGTTTCCTTGGTACATCATAAGAAGTACAGTCTGGGTGGGCAAATTGCTCCATACTGGGGTTGTATAGATTTCCCTCCCTGGCCCCAACATTT
>NW_005841970.1:927510-934283 GCF_000455745.1 Alligator sinensis
TCGTTGCCCTACATCTTCTGCCCACTGGAGAAAGGCTGCCTGACTAAATGATTCATGGGTCTAATCCAGTATGGTAATAGATATAGACTTATAAAATCATAGAATCATAGGGTTGGAAGGACCTCAGGAGGTCATCTAGTCTAACACCCTGCTCAAAGCAGGGCCATCCTTAGCTAGATCATCCCAGCCAATGCTTTGTCTATCTGGGTCAGAAAAACCTCAAAGGAGTTCTACAACCTCCTTGGGTAGCCTCTTCCGGTGCTTTACAACCCTCCTAGTGAGAATGTTTTTCCTAACATCTAACCTAAACTTCCCTTGCTATAACTTGAGACCATTGCTCCTTCTTTTGTTATCTGCCATCATTAAGAACAGTCTAGTTCTATCCTCTTTGGAACCACCCTTCAGGTAGCTGAAGGCTGTTATTAAGTCCCCCTTAGTCTTCTCTTCTCCAGACTAAATAAGCGCAGTTACCTCAACCTCTTCTCATAAGTTATGTTTTCCAGCCAGTTTTGCCAGGCAATTTGTCCACATCCTTTCTGTAGTGGGGGGCCCAAAAACAGGACACAGTACTCCAGATGTGCCTTTACCAATACTGAATAGAGGGAAAGAATCACTTCCCTTGATCTGCTGGTAATGCTCCTACTAATGCAGCCCACTATGCCATTAGCATTCTTCACAACAAGGGTGCACTATTGGCTCATCTTCAGCTTATTGTACATTGTAACCCCAGGTCCTTTTCTGCACAGATGCTGCTTAGCCAAGCAGTTGCCAGTCTGTACCGGTGCATGGGATTATTCTCTCCTAAGTGCAGGACTTTGCACTTGTTCTTATTAAACTTCATGAGATATCTTTCGGCTCAGTCCTCCAATTTGTCTAGGTCTTTCTGCATTCCAGCCCTCCTGTCCTTCATATCCACTCCCCCACCCAGCTTGGTGTCATCTGCAAATCTGCTGTGGGTGCAACTCCATCCTTTCAGATCATTGATGAAGACACTGAACAAAACTGTCCCCAGGACCAACCCCTGGGGCATTCCAACTGATACCAGCTGCTAGCTAGACACTGAGCCATTGATTACTATCCTTTGAGCCTGACAATCTGACCAGTTTTCTATCCATCCAAATGACAATCCATTCATCCAACCCAGACTTCCTTAGCTTGCTTGAGAGAAAGTTGTGGGAGACCATATCAAATGCATTGCTAAAGTCAAGGAATATCACATCCACTGCTCTCCCCATATCCACAGAACCAGTCATCTCATCATAGATGGCAATCAGGTTGGTTAGGCATGACTTGCCCTTTTTAAATCCATGCTGACTGTTCCTAATCACCTTCTGTTCCTCTTCCAAGTGCTTAGAAATGGATTCCTTGAGGACCTGCTTTATGATTTTTTCAGGGACTGAGGTGAGGCTAACCAATCTGTAATTCCCTGGATACTTCTTCTTCCCTTTCTTAAAGATGGGCACTATATTTGCCCTTTTTGATCATCCAGGACCTCTCCTGATCACCACAAGCTTTCAAAGATAGTGGCCAGCAGCTCTCCAATCACATCAGCCAACACCCTCAACACCTTCAGGTGCATCACATCCAGCCCCATGCACTCATATACATCCAACTTTTCTAAATAGTCCCAAACCTGCTCTAACTATAGTCAGCTGCTCACCTCCTCCCCAGACTGGATGCAGCAGTCTGGGACCTTGCCTGTGAAGACTCAAGTGAAAAAGGCATTGAGTACTGCAGCCTCTTCCACATAATTTGTCACAAGATTTCCTTCCCCATTCAGTCATGGACCTCTACTTTCCCTGATCTTCTTGTTGCTGACATACATCTAGAAACCCTTCTTTTTACCTTTCACATTCCTTGTTAAATGCAACTCTGATTGTGCTTTGGCCTTCCTGATTTCATCCCGGCATGCCCAAACAAATATTCTTATACTCCTCCCTAGTTGTTTGTCCAAGTTTCCATTTCTTGTAAGCCTCCTTGTTGTGTTTTAGCTCATTGAAGAGTTCCCTGCTAAGCCAACCTAGTCTTCTGCCATACTTGTTAGTCTTCCTGTGCATCAGGTGGTTCATTCCTGCACCCTCTGTAAGGTTTCTTTAAAGTACAACCAGTTCTCCTGGTCTCCTTTCCACCTCAGACTGACCTCTTAGGGCATCCTGCCCATCAGTTCCCCAAGTGAATCAAAGTATGCTTTTCTGAAGTCTATGGTCTTTGCTCTGCTGCTTTCCATCCTTCCTTTCATTGGGATCCTGAATTCAACCATCTTGTGGTTGCTGTTGCCCAAGTTGCCATCCACCTCTATGCTCCCCACCAATTCTTCCCTGTTTGTGAACAGCAGATCAAGAACAGCACGTTCCCTAGTTGGCCATTCACTTGCACCAGGAAGTTGTCCCCAACACTCTTCAAAACATCCTGAATTGCAATAATTGAAGTATCCCATGCAAACTAAGACATGTAATTGGTAAATGTCCACTAGCTGTCTGAAGAAAGCTTCATCCACCTCATCGTCCTTGTCTGGTGGTCTATAGGAGACACCCACCAGAACATTACCCTTGTTGCTTTCCCCTCCAACCCGAACCCAGAGACTTTCAACAAGCCTATCTCCCGTCTCATATTCTATGTCTGAGCAATCATATGGCTGTTTTATATAAACAGGAACTCCTCCTTTTCTCCCCTGCGCCTCCTTCCTGAACAGTTTAAACCCATCAATGACAGTACTCCAGTCAGTCATGCAAGCTATTCCACCAAGTCTCTGTTATTCCAGTCATATTAGTTCTGTGACTGTGTGAGGACTTCCAATTCTTCCTGCCTTTTCCCCAAGCTCTGTGTATCTGTGTACAGACATTGTGTTACACAAATTGCCAATTGCTCAAATCACAAGCGAGACTTTATAAAGGGGGATATGGCAAGGTGCTATGTTTATTGATTACATGAGTTAGACATAGAGGTCTGGGCACACCATTCATACAAGCACACACAAATCATCATACACATCATTACACACAGGCATACACATACACAAAACAACCATTTCATTCACACATACACCAGATATTGTTACCAGCAATAGTTGCTCAATATCAGCCCAGGGTGGACAACTCAGATTATGATTTGAAGATAGCAGATTTAAAGATAACAGCTGGAGCAGGGTGAACAGGTGCATCTGTGCTCCAATGAAACAGCAGTAGAGAAAAAGACTTACCCAGCTTGGCATTTTCAAAGTGTTCTTTTATAGGGATTGGCATCCTTTGTTTCAGTGCTTTGGGGTTTTTCCATACCCAGCTTCTGTTTTTGCAGTTGTTTTTCTTTTGTCTTCAGCTTATCATAACCTTGGAGTATTCTTGTTGCCTGTCTGGCAGGATTTCTTCTTCTGTAATCTCCTTTGTGCCCTGAAGCTTCAAAGGGATTCTTCAGCCATTCATTATAACCTTGGAGTATTCTTGTTGCCTGTCTGGCAGGATTTCTTCTTCTGTAATCTCCTTTGTGCCCTGAAGCTTCAAAGGGATTCTTCAGCCATTCATTAATTAGTTTACTTACTGGTAACTTACATTTGGCGCCTTGTTGCTTACATAAACAGTTAAATCTTCTTCTGTCTCTATGCCATTCTTTCACCATTCACCCTTTTACACACACTCATACATAAAGGCTATGCAGAGTTTATTCACTTATGTCAAGCAGAAGGATACAAAATGGAGTTTTCATGTTGCTTACAGGACAAGACTAACATGGTTATATTTCACTATTATTACACTCTATGTTAACATCAGTTACATTAGTTCAGTTCATGCTACAATCTGAGGTAACTAACTGATTGCTTTACTTTCTCAGGAAGAATGAGAAGGCCTCCCCTACTGCCCCTTCCTGCTTGTGCTTCCACCAAGTCACCTGCTTCCCTGCTTATCTCAAGGCTTTGGTCTCCATCCCTCTGGCAAACCTAGTTTAAAGCTCTTCTCACTATGTTAGCAAGTCTATCTGCAAAGATGCACTTTCCTCTCTTCGTCAGATGGATCCTGTCTCCTCCTAGCAATCCTTCTTCTTGGAACAACATCCTGGGGTCCCAAGAAGCTGGTGACTTCATCCGTAGAGCCATGCATTGATCATCAGGATAAGTCTGCTCCTTCCTGGGCCCTTCCCTTTGACCAGAAGGATCAAGGGAACACCATCTGAGCCCCTGTCCCCTTTACCCTTGTACATAGAACCATGTAGTCACTTTTGATCTGTTCAGTCTTCCCTGTGTCAGTATCTTTGGTGCATGCATGGTTGAGTAGCATGGGGTAGTAGTCAGAAGGCTGGATGAGTCTCAGTAATCCTTCCCTGACATCTTGGCTCCAGGCTCTAGGCAAGCAGCAGACCTCCTGAGACAACAGATCAGGCTAACAGATGGATGTCTCTGTCTCCCAGAGAAGGGACTCCTCAACCACCACCCCACCATTGCTTCCTCTTGGTGGCAGTGGTCTTGATCCTCCCAACCTTGGTCATGTTTGGCCTGGCCTCTTCTGCTGATGGAATGTGCTCCTTTTCCTCTGTTGCTGGGGCTCCATAACTGTTCTTCCTGCAAATTGCTCCAGACTTCTGCTTGCTGCCAGATATCATAAGCTTCTAGCTTCCAGATTCCACCTTTCTGGGAGTCCATCCATGTCCACTTCCTTCTCCAGGGCTATCTTGGTAGTCCTTCCTCCAGCATCGAATCAATGAACATCTTATGGCTGAGGATGCTTTAGAGCCTTGCCACCTCTTCTCTACCTGTTCCCTGAGGGACACCAGCAGCGGACACCGTTCACATCACAGGCACTCCCATACCTGGCTGTCATTGGAAGCGACTTGCAAGCTGCAGTCCCCACAGCACCAAATCAGGACCTGGATAGAAGTCTCAACAGTGAGTGGTCCTGCATGGACAGACACCTCACAGGTTTGCAAAGGAAGAACTGGCAGTAGCAGGGGGTCTCTTACTCCCTTATCTTCGAGAAGCAGGATCCTGGTGACCAGTGCCTTGTGCCTGGTTCCTCTTCCTTTTAATCCTCTGGCGCCCAGGAAACTGATTGAAAACCACTTTGCTTTCTGTCCATGGTCAGTCAGGGAGTCTCCTTTCATACTCTCCTGGGACTGGACTAGCTCTGCTCCCATGTTAGGACTTTTGTCAGACACAGGAATGAATCATTCAGCAATAAGTTCCTATAAGTGCAACAGGGAGGTGATATTAGAAATTTGATATGCCAGCCTGCAAAATCCATCTTCAAATATATCTTTATTATTTTAAGATGTGATATTAATGGTTTGAAATTGCTGTCCTTCTTGAATGCCATCATCCTTAAAGATTTTCTGTAGATGCAAATACTAAATCTCCAAGTTGCAGTATGGGGAAGATGGGAAGCAGGATGGGAAACAGGATGTGTGAGAAGGTGCCTAGGGACAATCAAGCTCTAACTCACTAAAGGTCCCATTCTCTTTATCCAGAAAATCTCTGTACTTCATATCACAGGATGACTGTGGAGCTCCTACAATCCCATGTCATCACTAAGGATTGTTCTGACAATTAACTGCTCTAGTGTGGCCTCCATAGCATACATGGAAATCTGGCATTCATGGAAATCGGGAACAAATGTGAACTTTGCTCTTGGCACAGGCAGATCTGAAGGCATAACCCCATGAGAAACCATATCAGTGAAAACTGAAAACTCAGATTATAATTTTCCCTGGTGTGTCTGGAAGAAACAAGTTCTCTTCCACTTAATATAGACAAAAAGGACTTGAAAACACAGCTTCCAATTAATGACCTAGGAAACAAGAGTCAAGGAGCAGGTAATAAAATGATAGAAGCACATGTTTAAAAATTATAATGAGTTTTACTTTCTGAAAACGTTTAATTATTAAAGGGAAAAGGGGAAAAACTTTTAAGAATGAATCAGATGGTTTGGAGACTTTTTTCAGTGGGAAGTAAACACAAAAAACTTTTTTTTCTAGCAAGTATTTAGCAAACCTGCTATATCCTTGCTTAAAATTCTATAGCTGTTCAGTTTTATTGCACACAAAGAATGCCTATAACCAATTAGATGCTGGCATAATCAGTTCTGAAACATTAAAGATATTTTTTTCTTTTCATCCTCAATTACAGATTCCTTGTGAATGTGATTATGGACTCTCTGAAACAAAGCTGTGAACTTCCTCTCTTGAGCAACATGCTTTTAGAATTGATGCTAATCAAGTCCAAGATTTGCATCAGGTGTGAGCCTTTGTTCTCAACACTTTACACTCCATTAAAATGTGAAATGACATGAGAATGTACAGTTCTAGACACTGACAATGTTTTACAGTGATCACCAATCAAAATAGATGCCAGGCACGGTTGTATGTAAGAACCACAGAATTATTTCCTAGATAAGGTAGTGACAGATGGTATAAATAACCCATTATTTACATATCTGCCCAACATTATAATTTTGATTCAGCAAGTTAAAATTCCATTAGAGTTAGATTTTTCCCTGCTGCATTGTTCTAGGTATTTTACCAGAACAATGGTTTTCACACTTCAAAGGAATTAGCAGTCAAAAATCTGCACACACTGAAATAGAAACGATTATTCAAATGGCTACATCAGGTCTGCAACATCAGCATGCTGATAAAAACTGCCCTGTATTTCAATGACATTTTCTACTGCAGAATTAAAAGATCTGAAGGAGGAGGAGAGCTGAGCAGTGTGGAGAATGGTAGGCAGGATCATAGAGCAAGTATAGTAAAGAAGTGCACAAACCAGGGAAAGAAAAAAATAAAGGAAAGCT